>NC_139223.1:113374516-113974516 GCF_055691185.1 Crinia signifera
AAGAGAGAGCGACGGCTTCAGCTATCAGATATTGCGGTCCCGGAGTCCTGTTACTAGGCTGTATTGCAGGAAGCGCCGGGAGCC
Organism: Crinia signifera; assembly: GCF_055691185.1. Classification (NCBI taxonomy): domain Eukaryota; kingdom Metazoa; phylum Chordata; class Amphibia; order Anura; family Myobatrachidae; genus Crinia; species Crinia signifera. The sequence continues at coordinate 113,374,601 of NC_139223.1, forward strand.
GCACGCTGATATAAAGCCGCCGGTTACCTTATCTAGTGTGTGCGGGCGCTGTCTAGGAGATTCCAGGCAGTCTCTGTGTCCGTGTCTGCATGCGCCTGCAGCACGGAAGTATAGGGTCAGATGACGCGCGTTTCACCTCAAGAGAGGCTTGGTCACATCGGTGACGTGTGGGTGGAGGTTCCCTTCTTAAATACTGATATACATATGCCGCCCATATTGATTAGTAAGATTCTATTGGTCTGTGGGCGTGTTACAGGTTAGTAATGGGATTCCTTAGGTTGATACAATCTATCTAGACAGATAGTTTAGTTAACGGGTATACATATGTGGGATAACTGTGTCTAACAATTAGAGAGGGAATCCCTGCAAGGTAATGCGGTAATGTTCCCTTATAAGACAAAGAGGAGTTTAGTTAACGGGTATACATATGTGGGATAACTGTGTCTAACAATTAGAAAGGGAATCCCTGCAAGGTAATGCGGTAATGTTCCCTTATAAGACAAAGAGGAGTATGTTTGTTACATAAAGACACACTCAAATCGCAAAATCAGTATTCTGCAATATAGAATAGGAGATGAATATAGATATGTACATACCAATGAACAGAAAAGAAAGGAAAATAAAGGAAACGGATAGGAGATGTCGGGCAAGTGCTAGGCTCATACAATTATTAAAAAATATTATGAAATTCAACCATACATGTATCTATACAGATATTTTCTTTAGCAAGATTTAAAGGATATTGTAATGCGCTAGGGGATGGTCCATTTCTAGACACAATATCCAAAATATATATAGTGAATGTAACGATGATTTTACAATAATTTTTAATTTTTTTATTATTATAATTAAACCTAAAATGGTGATTGGCTTATGTACATTGAGGTTGCAGCAGTTTTTTGGAGAGGAAAAATGTTTGGAAGGATGGTAGGGAGGGGGAAGGGGGAAGTATTTAAACATGAGTGGTTTGATTTGCAGAGAGAATGTAGAGTGTCCTTATAGAAAGGCACTATAATTAATATTCTCATTCATTCCTCCCGGGGCCAAAGCCCCTAGCTCAAAAGTCCAGAAGCTCTCACGTTTAAGGAGTTCTTGAGTCAAATTGCCTCCTCTTATTCCGAGATGTATCTTCTCGATTCCAAAGGCTTTGAATGTTTTTGCACTGCTTTGATGTTTTTGGTGGAAATGTTTTGCGACAGTGGTGAGTTGCTTCATCTTTTTACGGTCTTGTTCAGCATTCCTTATGCTCCCAAGATGTTCCAACAGCCGTTGTTTAAGCATTCTGGTGGTCATGCCTACATATCTGGCCCCGCAATCGCAATTTATGCAGTATATCACTCCTTCCGTCCTGCAATTAATGTGATCTTTTATTTTGGTGACTTTGCCATATTTGTTAGTTATTGTTGTGGTTTTTGCCATATGTTTACATGCTTTGCAGGATCCACACGGGAAAGAGCCTCCATTGCCCGTCCGTTTTGGTTCTGTGCGTGTGTAGTGACTGCTCACCAGATGGTCCCTAAGATTTGGGGATCTCCTCCAGCTCATTGCCACTTTTTCTTCTAGGTGGCTGGCAAGATCAGTATCTGTTCTTAGTATATGCCAGTGACGCTGGATGATATCCTTGATGTTCCTCCAGTCCTGGCTGAAGTTGCCCACAAATCTTATTTTGGAGTCCGCTATCTGTTGGGATTTTTTGCTTTTTTGGAAAATGAGTTCCTCTCTTTTTATTCTTTGTGTTGATTTTTGAGCTTTTTTGATGGAGTTGTTGCTGTATCCCCTCTCTTTGAGTCGCACTTTGAGTTCCTGGCATTTTTCCGTGTATACAGTATCGTCAGAGCAGTTTCGTCGTAGGCGAAGAAACTCACCTTTTGGAATATTTTCCACTGTTGGTGGGAAATGTGAGCTGGTCTGGTGAAGTACACTATTTGTGGAAGTTGTTTTCCTGAATAGTTCTGTTTCAATTAAGCCAGTGTCACCTTTGTAGATTTTGATGTCCAGGAATGAAATTTCTTGATTGCTGATGTCATGAGTGAGTTTTAGGTTCAATTGGTTGTTGTTCAAAGTTTGTATGAAATCCAAAAGCTGGGTCTTTGTTCCATCCCAAATGAGTAGGATGTCATCAATATAACGATGCCATGCTATTACATGTTGTGTCCAGATTTCATTCTTTTCATTGAAAACGTGTTCATTTTCCCACCAACCTAAAAACAAATTAGCATACGTGGGGGCACAAGCCGCCCCCATCGCTGTGCCCCTCACCTGTAAAAAGAATTTGTCATCAAATGTGAAGTAGTTGAACCTGAGTATGAAGTTCAGCAAATCTATGAGAAAGTTGTGAAAATTGTCAGAGGTTTCCATGTTCAAAAAGTACCTAACGGCCGCCAGGCCTAGGTCGTGGTCTATGCTGGTGTACAATGCCTCGACGTCCAAGGTAACAAGCAGTTGGTCTTTTTCCAGCTTGATATCATGGAGTTTCCTCAGAATGTCTGAGGTATCCCTGGTGTAGGAGGGTAATTGTAAGACAAAATGTCTCAAGTGGAGATCTACAAAAGTGCTGGCCTTCTCAGCAATTCCACCTATCCCTGAGACTATAGGTCTACCAGGGGGTGTAATCGGATCCTTGTGGATTTTTGGCAGTAGGTAGAATGTTGCTATTTTGGGGTGTTCTGTCCACAGATATTGATGTTCCATCTTGGTGATGGTGCCATTGCTGAGTGCACCATCAATTAATCTCTTGTATACTTCCTTGTAATTGTCCGTTGGATTCAGGAGGATAGGTTTATAACATTGTTGATTGTGCAGTTGTTTGTATGCCTCTTTGGTATATTTATCTTTGGGCCAGATAACAATGTTTCCACCTTTATCAGATGGCTTTATTACTACCTCTGTCCAGCTTTTGATGTTTTGGAGAGCATCTCTTTCCTCTTTGGTGAGGTTGTCGCGTTTTTTGTGCATTCTGTACTCCGTGTGTAATTTGTCTAGATCTCTAGAGACTAAGTTAGAGAATACCTGGACCTCAGGGCAGATATTTTCAGGAGGAAAAAAGGACGATTTTGGTTTGCATTTGGGTCTCTCATGAGTTTCAGATTGGGGGAATTCTGATTCGGTTGCAAGATCCTCCAAGATCTCGATAGCCTGGATATCTTGTGTTCCCCACAGTGTGGATGTAGTACCGTCTGCAACTTCAGTATTGGTTCTGTTGCTATAGAATTTTTTTAGGAGTAATTTCCTACTAAACAATTTTAGGTCTTTCTCCCATTGAAATCTATCAAATTTGATCGTGGGTGAAAAAGAAAGCCCTTTGCTTAGGACTTTAGTTTCTTCCTCTCCAATCGTCTGGTCAGATAGATTGATAACCCTTAGCGTATCCATCTTCGGCCCTTCCTGGTGTTCATCTGATGTTCGCTCGGTGAGGGTGATTCCCATCTCCTTCTTTCTCTCTCTTTTCTTGTTAGACCTCCTTGTCTTCCTCCTTGTATATGTCGGGCATTTGTATTGCCCCTGGTATTCTCTAAAAAATGCACATTGCTGGTTTGGTTCCTGAATCTGTCGTATCCATACGAACTTTGGTATTCATCGCCCGATGATTCATATTCTGACGAGGTGTATCCTCCTTTTTGTTCCTGGTTTTGTCTTTGTTGGTTTGTTGTCCTCCATCTAAAGATGTTATCTGTGGAGAAGTCCTTTTTGTCCCTTGCAAATTTGCTCCGTTTTCGTTCAATTATCATTTTCTCATATTCCTCCAATTCCTTTTTATTCTGTTCGAAGGTTTTTTGAAATGAGCTGTCAGTCTCCCATTGTTCCAATTTTTTGCCAAGCAGGTCGATTTCCTTACTACATTCTTCCAAGGTGAGTTGATTGTGTTGTAGAAGGATATTGATGAGATCTTGAGAACATCTAAGTAGGCATTGTTCCCATTCTTGTTTAAGTTTGTCCGTGATTAATGGGTAAGCTGGGAACACCCTCGGTCTTAAGCCTCTTGGGCTAATTTTCTGTTTTAAATAATTTTCAAGAGTGGTCAGGTCCCAGCTAACCCTGGTTTGTTTCTGTAACATGGACTTAAGTTTCCTAAGGTCCTCATTCCAACCTATATTTGTGTTAATCTGGGTGACGTCACTGGAGAATATATCAGTCATATCCTCCTTTCTTTTGCTTCTGTTAGACAGTTCTTCCCTTAGGTTGAAGCTCGCCATTTTGTCTTGGTTTTTAGTTATGGTGTTGTCGTGTTATATGATTTTATTTATTATTTTTCGATTTTATGCAGATTTTACTGTGAAGATTCTAATACTCGTGCTGGGATTCAGAGACTGAGAGATTATCTCAGTTTAAATATATGTAGAGAACGGACAGGGGTGTGAGTCCCGCACAGAGTCTACCCCCACTTCAAGTTCCACTTCAGAGTGGGCGGATACTTGGTGTGGAGGGTGTGGCCTGAGTAGCCTAAACCAACAATATCACAGAATTAGGCCCGCAGGGGGTCAGGTTTTAGGTTGGTGGTGCTCCCATGAGTCCGAGATAACTAAGACAAATGGTTAGAGAGAAAAGAGAACTCTTTTTCTGGGGCACTCTTATGATTTCAAATGAATTTTGAAAATTTTAAAATATAGCTTTTATTAGAATTATAATAAAATAAAGGGTTTGACAAACACACATGTACTATATACGTGACAAAAAAACATTTAGTAATACGATGTGTCACAAAAAACCCCGCTGATTGGAAGGGGTATACAGTTATAATTCTGTTCCCTGTTTCAGCTGGGGGATAGTTGTAGAGGTAAATTCCTCTGAGCACAGAGATTTTGATACAGTTTAACAAGGAAACATAGTTTTGTAACAGAAGATTCTCAAAATTTGCTACTTTCCAAAGTAAACTAAGTAAATAAGTATCTCTGCCTGGATTTCAACAGTAAGAAGGTATTTTTTTATATATATATTTTCCCTTCAAAATTAGACAGTGCACTTTTCTAGACAGCTTAATTTTCCCTTTTTGTACACACTCTATCTGTTTAAGGTTTAAATTGCTCCTATTCTTTAGCCCACGTAAATCTTGCTGTAGTTATTCAGTGACAGGTATTGCACGGAGAGGATAGAACACAAAGCGCATCACCATTAATGACTACACAGACAGATATTCCAGCTATACCACTAAGGGGGGGAGAGAAGAATGTCCAGATGTCTGTCGGCTGGACCACACATCCAGACGCTGGGCATGTATCTCCCTCAAGCGTGCTGGCTGTGCTAGTGTAGCAAGTGATAATGTGTTGTGCCTCAAAATTGGGTCACCGTGATATTCTATTGTCTCTAGGTCTTGCAGAACGCTGCATAGGACTTAAGATTAGAAATATCTGGTGTATTTTGAGGTCAGAAAGAATAGTAAAGCCACACTTCTGCTGTCAGGTTTCCATGGTTTTTGTGGGTCCTGTTGCTTTAAAGCATTGCAGGACAGCCACAATGCCCGTACTGGCTGATGAGAGAGTGTGGGAGTGCTGAAGATTGCTGGTTTTTTTAAGGAGATTGTAAATGAATGAGCTTAGTTATGACCAGCAATTGGTTCAATGATTTGTTTGCCAATAAATTTTGCTGTTTTTATAGATCACCAGCTTTACATAAACCCATAGTCAGTTACCTCAAAAGTTTAGCTGACATGAACATAGTGCTTGTAAAGCTGACATAAGCATAGTACCTGATCAACCAATTTATTGGTGCGTGTGGCTGGGTAGAGAATAAAGATATGCCTTGTGCAATCAGAATTACCTTCTGCTTTCCTGGGGTCATAGCACGGTAGCGGACCCGCAGGATGAGAGAGGTACAGGTGAGCGCAGTTAGGCTGTGAAGGAAGAGAGAGCGACGGCTTCAGCTATCAGATATTGCGGTCCCGGAGTCCTGTTACTAGGCTGTATTGCAGGAAGCGCCGGGAGCCGCACGCTGATATAAAGCCGCCGGTTACCTTATCTAGTGTGTGCGGGCGCTGTCTAGGAGATTCCAGGCAGTCTCTGTGTCCGTGTCTGCATGCGCCTGCAGCACGGAAGTATAGGGTCAGATGACGTGCGTTTCACCTCAAGAGAGGCTTGGTCACATCGGTGACGTGTGGGTGGAGGTTCCCTTCTTAAATACTGATATACATATGCTGCCCATATTGATTAGTAAGATTCTATTGGTCTGTGGGCGTGTTACAGGTTAGTAATGGGATTCCTTAGGTTGATACAATCTATCTAGACAGATAGTTTAGTTAACGGGTATACATATGTGGGATAACTGTGTCTAACAATTAGAGAGGGAATCCCTGCAAGGTAATGCGGTAATGTTCCCTTATAAGACAAAGAGGAGTTTAGTTAACGGGTATACATATGTGGGATAACTGTGTCTAACAATTAGAAAGGGAATCCCTGCAAGGTAATGCGGTAATGTTCCCTTATAAGACAAAGAGGAGTATGTTTGTTACATAAAGACACACTCAAATCGCAAAATCAGTATTCTGCAATATAGAATAGGAGATGAATATAGATATGTACATACCAATGAACAGAAAAGAAAGGAAAATAAAGGAAACGGATAGGAGATGTCGGGCAAGTGCTAGGCTCATACAATTATTAAAAAATATTATGAAATTCAACCATACATGTATCTATACAGATATTTTCTTTAGCAAGATTTAAAGGATATTGTAATGCGCTAGGGGATGGTCCATTTCTAGACACAATATCCAAAATATATATAGTGAATGTAACGATGATTTTACAATAATTTTTAATTTTTTTATTATTATAATTAAACCTAAAATGGTGATTGGCTTATGTACATTGAGGTTGCAGCAGTTTTTTGGAGAGGAAAAATGTTTGGAAGGATGGTAGGGAGGGGGAAGGGGGAAGTATTTAAACATGAGTGGTTTGATTTGCAGAGAGAATGTAGAGTGTCCTTATAGAAAGGCACTATAATTAATATTCTCATTCATTCCTCCCGGGGCCAAAGCCCCTAGCTCAAAAGTCCAGAAGCTCTCACGTTTAAGGAGTTCTTGAGTCAAATTGCCTCCTCTTATCCCGAGATGTATCTTCTCGATTCCAAAGGCTTTGAATGTTTTTGCACTGCTTTGATGTTTTTGGTGGAAATGTTTTGCGACAGTGGTGAGTTGCTTCATCTTTTTACGGTCTTGTTCAGCATTCCTTATGCTCCCAAGATGTTCCAACAGCCGTTGTTTAAGCATTCTGGTGGTCATGCCTACATATCTGGCCCCGCAATCGCAATTTATGCAGTATATCACTCCTTCCGTCCTGCAATTAATGTGATCTTTTATTTTGGTGACTTTGCCATATTTGTTAGTTATTGTTGTGGTTTTTGCCATATGTTTACATGCTTTGCAGGATCCACACGGGAAAGAGCCTCCATTGCCCGTCCGTTTTGGTTCTGTGCGTGTGTAGTGACTGCTCACCAGATGGTCCCTAAGATTTGGGGATCTCCTCCAGCTCATTGCCACTTTTTCTTCTAGGTGGCTGGCAAGATCAGTATCTGTTCTTAGTATATGCCAGTGACGCTGGATGATATCCTTGATGTTCCTCCAGTCCTGGCTGAAGTTGCCCACAAATCTTATTTTGGAGTCCGCTATCTGTTGGGATTTTTTGCTTTTTTGGAAAATGAGTTCCTCTCTTTTTATTCTTTGTGTTGATTTTTGAGCTTTTTTGATGGAGTTGTTGCTGTATCCCCTCTCTTTGAGTCGCACTTTGAGTTCCTGGCATTTTTCCGTGTATACAGTATCGTCAGAGCAGTTTCGTCGTAGGCGAAGAAACTCACCTTTTGGAATATTTTCCACTGTTGGAACATCTTGGGAGCATAAGGAATGCTGAACAAGACCGTAAAAAGATGAAGCAACTCACCACTGTCGCAAAACATTTCCACCAAAAACATCAAAGCAGTGCAAAAACATTCAAAGCCTTTGGAATCGAGAAGATACATCTCGGGATAAGAGGAGGCAATTTGACTCAAGAACTCCTTAAACGTGAGAGCTTCTGGACTTTTGAGCTAGGGGCTTTGGCCCCGGGAGGAATGAATGAGAATATTAATTATAGTGCCTTTCTATAAGGACACTCTACATTCTCTCTGCAAATCAAACCACTCATGTTAAAATACTTCCCCCTTCCCCCTCCCTACCATCCTTCCAAACATTTTTCCTCTCCAAAAAACTGCTGCAACCTCAATGTACATAAGCCAATCACCATTTTAGGTTTAATTATAATAATAAAAAAATTAAAAATTATTGTAAAATCATCGTTACATTCACTATATATATTTTGGATATTGTGTCTAGAAATGGACCATCCCCTAGCGCATTACAATATCCTTTAAATCTTGCTAAAGAAAATATCTGTATAGATACATGTATGGTTGAATTTCATAATATTTTTTAATAATTGTATGAGCCTAGCACTTGCCCGACATCTCCTATCCGTTTCCTTTATTTTCCTTTCTTTTCTGTTCATTGGTATGTACATATCTATATTCATCTCCTATTCTATATTGCAGAATACTGATTTTGCGATTTGAGTGTGTCTTTATGTAACAAACATACTCCTCTTTGTCTTATAAGGGAACATTACCGCATTACCTTGCAGGGATTCCCTTTCTAATTGTTAGACACAGTTATCCCACATATGTATACCCGTTAACTAAACTCCTCTTTGTCTTATAAGGGAACATTACCGCATTACCTTGCAGGGATTCCCTCTCTAATTGTTAGACACAGTTATCCCACATATGTATACCCGTTAACTAAACTATCTGTCTAGATAGATTGTATCAACCTAAGGAATCCCATTACTAACCTGTAACACGCCCACAGACCAATAGAATCTTACTAATCAATATGGGCGGCATATGTATATCAGTATTTAAGAAGGGAACCTCCACCCACACGTCACCGATGTGACCAAGCCTCTCTTGAGGTGAAACGCGCGTCATCTGACCCTATACTTCCGTGCTGCAGGCGCATGCAGACACGGACACAGAGACTGCCTGGAATCTCCTAGACAGCGCCCGCACACACTAGATAAGGTAACCGGCGGCTTTATATCAGCGTGCGGCTCCCGGCGCTTCCTGCAATACAGCCTAGTAACAGGACTCCGGGACCGCAATATCTGATAGCTGAAGCCGTCGCTCTCTCTTCCTTCACAGCCTAACTGCGCTCACCTGTACCTCTCTCATCCTGCGGGTCCGCTACCGTGCTATGACCCCAGGAAAGCAGAAGGTAATTCTGATTGCACAAGGCATATCTTTATTCTCTACCCAGCCACACGCACCAATAAATTGGTTGATCAGGTACTATGCTTATGTCAGCTTTACAAGCACTATGTTCATGTCAGCTAAACTTTTGAGGTAACTGACTATGGGTTTATGTAAAGCTGGTGATCTATAAAAACAGCAAAATTTATTGGCAAACAAATCATTGAACCAATTGCTGGTCATAACTAAGCTCATTCATTTACAATCTCCTTAAAAAAACCAGCAATCTTCAGCACTCCCACACTCTCTCATCAGCCAGTACGGGCATTGTGGCTGTCCTGCAATGCTTTAAAGCAACAGGACCCACAAAAACCATGGAAACCTGACAGCAGAAGTGTGGCTTTACTATTCTTTCTGACCTCAAAATACACCAGATATTTCTAATCTTAAGTCCTATGCAGCGTTCTGCAAGACCTAGAGACAATAGAATATCACGGTGACCCAATTTTGAGGCACAACACATTATCACTTGCTACACTAGCACAGCCAGCACGCTTGAGGGAGATACATGCCCAGCGTCTGGATGTGTGGTCCAGCCGACAGACATCTGGACATTCTTCTCTCCCCCCCTTAGTGGTATAGCTGGAATATCTGTCTGTGTAGTCATTAATGGTGATGCGCTTTGTGTTCTATCCTCTCCGTGCAATACCTGTCACTGAATAACTACAGCAAGATTTACGTGGGCTAAAGAATAGGAGCAATTTAAACCTTAAACAGATAGAGTGTGTACAAAAAGGGAAAATTAAGCTGTCTAGAAAAGTGCACTGTCTAATTTTGAAGGGAAAATATATATATAAAAAAATACCTTCTTACTGTTGAAATCCAGGCAGAGATACTTATTTACTTAGTTTACTTTGGAAAGTAGCAAATTTTGAGAATCTTCTGTTACAAAACTATGTTTCCTTGTTAAACTGTATCAAAATCTCTGTGCTCAGAGGAATTTACCTCTACAACTATCCCCCAGCTGAAACAGGGAACAGAATTATAACTGTATACCCCTTCCAATCAGCGGGGTTTTTTGTGACACATCGTATTACTAAATGTTTTTTTGTCACGTATATAGTACATGTGTGTTTGTCAAACCCTTTATTTTATTATAATTCTAATAAAAGCTATATTTTAAAATTTTCAAAATTCATTTGAAATCATAAGAGTGCCCCAGAAAAAGAGTTCTCTTTTCTCTCTAACCATTTGTCTTAGTTATCTCGGACTCATGGGAGCACCACCAACCTAAAACCTGACCCCCTGCGGGCCTAATTCTGTGATATTGTTGGTTTAGGCTACTCAGGCCACACCCTCCACACCAAGTATCCGCCCACTCTGAAGTGGAACTTGAAGTGGGGGTAGACTCTGTGCGGGACTCACACCCCTGTCCGTTCTCTACATATATTTAAACTGAGATAATCTCTCAGTCTCTGAATCCCAGCACGAGTATTAGAATCTTCACAGTAAAATCTGCATAAAATCGAAAAATAATAAATAAAATCATATAACACGACAACACCATAACTAAAAACCAAGACAAAATGGCGAGCTTCAACCTAAGGGAAGAACTGTCTAACAGAAGCAAAAGAAAGGAGGATATGACTGATATATTCTCCAGTGACGTCACCCAGATTAACACAAATATAGGTTGGAATGAGGACCTTAGGAAACTTAAGTCCATGTTACAGAAACAAACCAGGGTTAGCTGGGACCTGACCACTCTTGAAAATTATTTAAAACAGAAAATTAGCCCAAGAGGCTTAAGACCGAGGGTGTTCCCAGCTTACCCATTAATCACGGACAAACTTAAACAAGAATGGGAACAATGCCTACTTAGATGTTCTCAAGATCTCATCAATATCCTTCTACAACACAATCAACTCACCTTGGAAGAATGTAGTAAGGAAATCGACCTGCTTGGCAAAAAATTGGAACAATGGGAGACTGACAGCTCATTTCAAAAAACCTTCGAACAGAATAAAAAGGAATTGGAGGAATATGAGAAAATGATAATTGAACGAAAACGGAGCAAATTTGCAAGGGACAAAAAGGACTTCTCCACAGATAACATCTTTAGATGGAGGACAACAAACCAACAAAGACAAAACCAGGAACAAAAAGGAGGATACACCTCGTCAGAATATGAATCATCGGGCGATGAATACCAAAGTTCGTATGGATACGACAGATTCAGGAACCAAACCAGCAATGTGCATTTTTTAGAGAATACCAGGGGCAATACAAATGCCCGACATATACAAGGAGGAAGACAAGGAGGTCTAACAAGAAAAGAGAGAGAAAGAAAGAGATGGGAATCACCCTCACCGAGCGAACATCAGATGAACACCAGGAAGGGCCGAAGATGGATACGCTAAGGGTTATCAATCTATCTGACCAGACGATTGGAGAGGAAGAAACTAAAGTCCTAAGCAAAGGGCTTTCTTTTTCACCCACGATCAAATTTGATAGATTTCAATGGGAGAAAGACCTAAAATTGTTTAGTAGGAAATTACTCCTAAAAAAATTCTATAGCAACAGAACCAATACTGAAGTTGCAGACGGTACTACATCCACACTGTGGGGAACACAAGATATCCAGGCTATCGAGATCTTGGAGGATCTTGCAACCGAATCAGAATTCCCCCAATCTGAAACTCATGAGAGACCCAAATGCAAACCAAAATCGTCCTTTTTTCCTCCTGAAAATATCTGCCCTGAGGTCCAGGTATTCTCTAACTTAGTCTCTAGAGATCTAGACAAATTACACACGGAGTACAGAATGCACAAAAAATGCGACAACCTCACCAAAGAGGAAAGAGATGCTCTCCAAAACATCAAAAGCTGGACAGAGGTAGTAATAAAGCCATCTGATAAAGGTGGAAACATTGTTATCTGGCCCAAAGATAAATATACCAAAGAGGCATACAAACAACTGCACAATCAACAATGTTATAAACCTATCCTCCTGAATCCAACGGACAATTACAAGGAAGTATACAAGAGATTAATTGATGGTGCACTCAGCAATGGCACCATCACCAAGATGGAACATCAATATCTGTGGACAGAACACCCCAAAATAGCAACATTCTACCTACTGCCAAAAATCCACAAGGATCCGATTACACCCCCTGGTAGACCTATAGTCTCAGGGATAGGTGGAATTGCTGAGAAGGCCAGCACTTTTGTAGATCTCCACTTGAGACATTTTGTCTTACAATTACCCTCCTACACCAGGGATACCTCAGACATTCTGAGGAAACTCCATGATATCAAGCTGGAAAAAGACCAACTGCTTGTTACCTTGGACGTCGAGGCATTGTACACCAGCATAGACCACGACCTAGGCCTGGCGGCCGTTAGGTACTTTTTGAACATGGAAACCTCTGACAATTTTCACAACTTTCTCATAGATGTGCTGAACTTCATACTCAGGTTCAACTACTTCACATTTGATGACAAATTCTTTTTACAGGTGAGGGGCACAGCGATGGGGGCGGCTTGTGCCCCCACGTATGCTAATTTGTTTTTAGGTTGGTGGGAAAATGAACACGTTTTCAATGAAAAGAATGAAATCTGGACACAACATGTAATAGCATGGCATCGTTATATTGATGACATCCTACTCATTTGGGATGGAACAAAGACCCAGCTTTTGGATTTCATACAAACTTTGAACAACAACCAATTGAACCTAAAACTCACTCATGACATCAGCAATCAAGAAATTTCATTCCTGGACATCAAAATCTACAAAGGTGACACTGGCTTAATTGAAACAGAACTATTCAGGAAAACAACTTCCACAAATAGTGTACTTCACCAGACCAGCTCACATTTCCCACCAACAGTGGAAAATATTCCAAAAGGTGAGTTTCTTCGCCTACGACGAAACTGCTCTGACGATACTGTATACACGGAAAAATGCCAGGAACTCAAAGTGCGACTCAAAGAGAGGGGATACAGCAACAACTCCATCAAAAAAGCTCAAAAATCAACACAAAGAATAAAAAGAGAGGAACTCATTTTCCAAAAAAGCAAAAAATCCCAACAGATAGCGGACTCCAAAATAAGATTTGTGGGCAACTTCAGCCAGGACTGGAGGAACATCAAGGATATCATCCAGCGTCACTGGCATATACTAAGAACAGATACTGATCTTGCCAGCCACCTAGAAGAAAAAGTGGCAATGAGCTGGAGGAGATCCCCAAATCTTAGGGACCATCTGGTGAGCAGTCACTACACACGCACAGAACCAAAACGGACGGGCAATGGAGGCTCTTTCCCGTGTGGATCCTGCAAAGCATGTAAACATATGGCAAAAACCACAACAATAACTAACAAATATGGCAAAGTCACCAAAATAAAAGATCACATTAATTGCAGGACGGAAGGAGTGATATACTGCATAAATTGCGATTGCGGGGCCAGATATGTAGGCATGACCACCAGAATGCTTAAACAACGGCTGTTGGAACATCTTGGGAGCATAAGGAATGCTGAACAAGACCGTAAAAAGATGAAGCAACTCACCACTGTCGCAAAACATTTCCACCAAAAACATCAAAGCAGTGCAAAAACATTCAAAGCCTTTGGAATCGAGAAGATACATCTCGGGATAAGAGGAGGCAATTTGACTCAAGAACTCCTTAAACGTGAGAGCTTCTGGACTTTTGAGCTAGGGGCTTTGGCCCCGGGAGGAATGAATGAGAATATTAATTATAGTGCCTTTCTATAAGGACACTCTACATTCTCTCTGCAAATCAAACCACTCATGTTTAAATACTTCCCCCTTCCCCCTCCCTACCATCCTTCCAAACATTTTTCCTCTCCAAAAAACTGCTGCAACCTCAATGTACATAAGCCAATCACCATTTTAGGTTTAATTATAATAATAAAAAAATTAAAAATTATTGTAAAATCATCGTTACATTCACTATATATATTTTGGATATTGTGTCTAGAAATGGACCATCCCCTAGCGCATTACAATATCCTTTAAATCTTGCTAAAGAAAATATCTGTATAGATACATGTATGGTTGAATTTCATAATATTTTTTAATAATTGTATGAGCCTAGCACTTGCCCGACATCTCCTATCCGTTTCCTTTATTTTCCTTTCTTTTCTGTTCATTGGTATGTACATATCTATATTCATCTCCTATTCTATATTGCAGAATACTGATTTTGCGATTTGAGTGTGTCTTTATGTAACAAACATACTCCTCTTTGTCTTATAAGGGAACATTACCGCATTACCTTGCAGGGATTCCCTTTCTAATTGTTAGACACAGTTATCCCACATATGTATACCCGTTAACTAAACTCCTCTTTGTCTTATAAGGGAACATTACCGCATTACCTTGCAGGGATTCCCTCTCTAATTGTTAGACACAGTTATCCCACATATGTATACCCGTTAACTAAACTATCTGTCTAGATAGATTGTATCAACCTAAGGAATCCCATTACTAACCTGTAACACGCCCACAGACCAATAGAATCTTACTAATCAATATGGGCGGCATATGTATATCAGTATTTAAGAAGGGAACCTCCACCCACACGTCACCGATGTGACCAAGCCTCTCTTGAGGTGAAACGCGCGTCATCTGACCCTATACTTCCGTGCTGCAGGCGCATGCAGACACGGACACAGAGACTGCCTGGAATCTCCTAGACAGCGCCCGCACACACTAGATAAGGTAACCGGCGGCTTTATATCAGCGTGCGGCTCCCGGCGCTTCCTGCAATACAGCCTAGTAACAGGACTCCGGGACCGCAATATCTGATAGCTGAAGCCGTCGCTCTCTCTTCCTTCACAGCCTAACTGCGCTCACCTGTACCTCTCTCATCCTGCGGGTCCGCTACCGTGCTATGACCCCAGGAAAGCAGAAGGTAATTCTGATTGCACAAGGCATATCTTTATTCTCTACCCAGCCACACGCACCAATAAATTGGTTGATCAGGTACTATGCTTATGTCAGCTTTACAAGCACTATGTTCATGTCAGCTAAACTTTTGAGGTAACTGACTATGGGTTTATGTAAAGCTGGTGATCTATAAAAACAGCAAAATTTATTGGCAAACAAATCATTGAACCAATTGCTGGTCATAACTAAGCTCATTCATTTACAATCTCCTTAAAAAAACCAGCAATCTTCAGCACTCCCACACTCTCTCATCAGCCAGTACGGGCATTGTGGCTGTCCTGCAATGCTTTAAAGCAACAGGACCCACAAAAACCATGGAAACCTGACAGCAGAAGTGTGGCTTTACTATTCTTTCTGACCTCAAAATACACCAGATATTTCTAATCTTAAGTCCTATGCAGCGTTCTGCAAGACCTAGAGACAATAGAATATCACGGTGACCCAATTTTGAGGCACAACACATTATCACTTGCTACACTAGCACAGCCAGCACGCTTGAGGGAGATACATGCCCAGCGTCTGGATGTGTGGTCCAGCCGACAGACATCTGGACATTCTTCTCTCCCCCCCTTAGTGGTATAGCTGGAATATCTGTCTGTGTAGTCATTAATGGTGATGCGCTTTGTGTTCTATCCTCTCCGTGCAATACCTGTCACTGAATAACTACAGCAAGATTTACGTGGGCTAAAGAATAGGAGCAATTTAAACCTTAAACAGATAGAGTGTGTACAAAAAGGGAAAATTAAGCTGTCTAGAAAAGTGCACTGTCTAATTTTGAAGGGAAAATATATATATAAAAAAATACCTTCTTACTGTTGAAATCCAGGCAGAGATACTTATTTACTTAGTTTACTTTGGAAAGTAGCAAATTTTGAGAATCTTCTGTTACAAAACTATGTTTCCTTGTTAAACTGTATCAAAATCTCTGTGCTCAGAGGAATTTACCTCTACAACTATCCCCCAGCTGAAACAGGGAACAGAATTATAACTGTATACCCCTTCCAATCAGCGGGGGTTTTTGTGACACATCGTATTACTAAATGTTTTTTTGTCACGTATATAGTACATGTGTGTTTGTCAAACCCTTTATTTTATTATAATTCTAATAAAAGCTATATTTTAAAATTTTCAAAATTCATTTGAAATCATAAGAGTGCCCCAGAAAAAGAGTTCTCTTTTCTCTCTAACCATTTGTCTTAGTTATCTCGGACTCATGGGAGCACCACCAACCTAAAACCTGACCCCCTGCGGGCCTAATTCTGTGATATTGTTGGTTTAGGCTACTCAGGCCACACCCTCCACACCAAGTATCCGCCCACTCTGAAGTGGAACTTGAAGTGGGGGTAGACTCTGTGCGGGACTCACACCCCTGTCCGTTCTCTACATATATTTAAACTGAGATAATCTCTCAGTCTCTGAATCCCAGCACGAGTATTAGAATCTTCACAGTAAAATCTGCATAAAATCGAAAAATAATAAATAAAATCATATAACACGACAACACCATAACTAAAAACCAAGACAAAATGGCGAGCTTCAACCTAAGGGAAGAACTGTCTAACAGAAGCAAAAGAAAGGAGGATATGACTGATATATTCTCCAGTGACGTCACCCAGATTAACACAAATATAGGTTGGAATGAGGACCTTAGGAAACTTAAGTCCATGTTACAGAAACAAACCAGGGTTAGCTGGGACCTGACCACTCTTGAAAATTATTTAAAACAGAAAATAAGCCCAAGAGGCTTAAGACCGAGGGTGTTCCCAGCTTACCCATTAATCACGGACAAACTTAAACAAGAATGGGAACAATGCCTACTTAGATGTTCTCAAGATCTCATCAATATCCTTCTACAACACAATCAACTCACCTTGGAAGAATGTAGTAAGGAAATCGACCTGCTTGGCAAAAAATTGGAACAATGGGAGACTGACAGCTCATTTCAAAAAACCTTCGAACAGAATAAAAAGGAATTGGAGGAATATGAGAAAATGATAATTGAACGAAAACGGAGCAAATTTGCAAGGGACAAAAAGGACTTCTCCACAGATAACATCTTTAGATGGAGGACAACAAACCAACAAAGACAAAACCAGGAACAAAAAGGAGGATACACCTCGTCAGAATATGAATCATCGGGCGATGAATACCAAAGTTCGTATGGATACGACAGATTCAGGAACCAAACCAGCAATGTGCATTTTTTAGAGAAAACCAGGGGCAATACAAATGCCCGACATATACAAGGAGGAAGACAAGGAGGTCTAACAAGAAAAGAGAGAGAAAGAAGGAGATGGGAATCACCCTCACCGAGCGAACATCAGATGAACACCAGGAAGGGCCGAAGATGGATACGCTAAGGGTTATCAATCTATCTGACCAGACGATTGGAGAGGAAGAAACTAAAGTCCTAAGCAAAGGGCTTTCTTTTTCACCCACGATCAAATTTGATAGATTTCAATGGGAGAAAGACCTAAAATTGTTTAGTAGGAAATTACTCCTAAAAAAATTCTATAGCAACAGAACCAATACTGAAGTTGCAGACGGTACTACATCCACACTGTGGGGAACACAAGATATCCAGGCTATCGAGATCTTGGAGGATCTTGCAACCGAATCAGAATTCCCCCAATCTGAAACTCATGAGAGACCCAAATGCAAACCAAAATCGTCCTTTTTTCCTCCTGAAAATATCTGCCCTGAGGTCCAGGTATTCTCTAACTTAGTCTCTAGAGATCTAGACAAATTACACACGGAGTACAGAATGCACAAAAAACGCGACAACCTCACCAAAGAGGAAAGAGATGCTCTCCAAAACATCAAAAGCTGGACAGAGGTAGTAATAAAGCCATCTGATAAAGGTGGAAACATTGTTATCTGGCCCAAAGATAAATATACCAAAGAGGCATACAAACAACTGCACAATCAACAATGTTATAAACCTATCCTCCTGAATCCAACGGACAATTACAAGGAAGTATACAAGAGATTAATTGATGGTGCACTCAGCAATGGCACCATCACCAAGATGGAACATCAATATCTGTGGACAGAACACCCCAAAATAGCAACATTCTACCTACTGCCAAAAATCCACAAGGATCCGATTACACCCCCTGGTAGACCTATAGTCTCAGGGATAGGTGGAATTGCTGAGAAGGCCAGCACTTTTGTAGATCTCCACTTGAGACATTTTGTCTTACAATTACCCTCCTACACCAGGGATACCTCAGACATTCTGAGGAAACTCCATGATATCAAGCTGGAAAAAGACCAACTGCTTGTTACCTTGGACGTCGAGGCATTGTACACCAGCATAGACCACGACCTAGGCCTGGCGGCCGTTAGGTACTTTTTGAACATGGAAACCTCTGACAATTTTCACAACTTTCTCATAGATGTGCTGAACTTCATACTCAGGTTCAACTACTTCACATTTGATGACAAATTCTTTTTACAGGTGAGGGGCACAGCGATGGGGGCGGCTTGTGCCCCCACGTATGCTAATTTGTTTTTAGGTTGGTGGGAAAATGAACACGTTTTCAATGAAAAGAATGAAATCTGGACACAACATGTAATAGCATGGCATCGTTATATTGATGACATCCTACTCATTTGGGATGGAACAAAGACCCAGCTTTTGGATTTCATACAAACTTTGAACAACAACCAATTGAACCTAAAACTCACTCATGACATCAGCAATCAAGAAATTTCATTCCTGGACATCAAAATCTACAAAGGTGACACTGGCTTAATTGAAACAGAACTATTCAGGAAAACAACTTCCACAAATAGTGTACTTCACCAGACCAGCTCACATTTCCCACCAACAGTGGAAAATATTCCAAAAGGTGAGTTTCTTCGCCTACGACGAAACTGCTCTGACGATACTGTATACACGGAAAAATGCCAGGAACTCAAAGTGCGACTCAAAGAGAGGGGATACAGCAACAACTCCATCAAAAAAGCTCAAAAATCAACACAAAGAATAAAAAGAGAGGAACTCATTTTCCAAAAAAGCAAAAAATCCCAACAGATAGCGGACTCCAAAATAAGATTTGTGGGCAACTTCAGCCAGGACTGGAGGAACATCAAGGATATCATCCAGCGTCACTGGCATATACTAAGAACAGATACTGATCTTGCCAGCCACCTAGAAGAAAAAGTGGCAATGAGCTGGAGGAGATCCCCAAATCTTAGGGACCATCTGGTGAGCAGTCACTACACACGCACAGAACCAAAACGGACGGGCAATGGAGGCTCTTTCCCGTGTGGATCCTGCAAAGCATGTAAACATATGGCAAAAACCACAACAATAACTAACAAATATGGCAAAGTCACCAAAATAAAAGATCACATTAATTGCAGGACGGAAGGAGTGATATACTGCATAAATTGCGATTGCGGGGCCAGATATGTAGGCATGACCACCAGAATGCTTAAACAACGGCTGTTGGAACATCTTGGGAGCATAAGGAATGCTGAACAAGACCGTAAAAAGATGAAGCAACTCACCACTGTCGCAAAACATTTCCACCAAAAACATCAAAGCAGTGCAAAAACATTCAAAGCCTTTGGAATCGAGAAGATACATCTCGGGATAAGAGGAGGCAATTTGACTCAAGAACTCCTTAAACGTGAGAGCTTCTGGACTTTTGAGCTAGGGGCTTTGGCCCCGGGAGGAATGAATGAGAATATTAATTATAGTGCCTTTCTATAAGGACACTCTACATTCTCTCTGCAAATCAAACCACTCATGTTTAAATACTTCCCCCTTCCCCCTCCCTACCATCCTTCCAAACATTTTTCCTCTCCAAAAAACTGCTGCAACCTCAATGTACATAAGCCAATCACCATTTTAGGTTTAATTATAATAATAAAAAAATTAAAAATTATTGTAAAATCATCGTTACATTCACTATATATATTTTGGATATTGTGTCTAGAAATGGACCATCCCCTAGCGCATTACAATATCCTTTAAATCTTGCTAAAGAAAATATCTGTATAGATACATGTATGGTTGAATTTCATAATATTTTTTAATAATTGTATGAGCCTAGCACTTGCCCGACATCTCCTATCCGTTTCCTTTATTTTCCTTTCTTTTCTGTTCATGGTATGTATATTCATCTCCTATTCTATATTGCAGAATACTGATTTTGCGATTTGAGTGTGTCTTTATGTAACAAACATACTCCTCTTTGTCTTATAAGGGAACATTACCGCATTACCTTGCAGGGATTCCCTTTCTAATTGTTAGACACAGTTATCCCACATATGTATACCCGTTAACTAAACTCCTCTTTGTCTTATAAGGGAACATTACCGCATTACCTTGCAGGGATTCCCTCTCTAATTGTTAGACACAGTTATCCCACATATGTATACCCGTTAACTAAACTATCTGTCTAGATAGATTGTATCAACCTAAGGAATCCCATTACTAACCTGTAACACGCCCACAGACCAATAGAATCTTACTAATCAATATGGGCGGCATATGTATATCAGTATTTAAGAAGGGAACCTCCACCCACACGTCACCGATGTGACCAAGCCTCTCTTGAGGTGAAACGCGCGTCATCTGACCCTATACTTCCGTGCTGCAGGCGCATGCAGACACGGACACAGAGACTGCCTGGAATCTCCTAGACAGCGCCCGCACACACTAGATAAGGTAACCGGCGGCTTTATATCAGCGTGCGGCTCCCGGCGCTTCCTGCAATACAGCCTAGTAACAGGACTCCGGGACCGCAATATCTGATAGCTGAAGCCGTCGCTCTCTCTTCCTTCACAGCCTAACTGCGCTCACCTGTACCTCTCTCATCCTGCGGGTCCGCTACCGTGCTATGACCCCAGGAAAGCAGAAGGTAATTCTGATTGCACAAGGCATATCTTTATTCTCTACCCAGCCACACGCACCAATAAATTGGTTGATCAGGTACTATGCTTATGTCAGCTTTACAAGCACTATGTTCATGTCAGCTAAACTTTTGAGGTAACTGACTATGGGTTTATGTAAAGCTGGTGATCTATAAAAACAGCAAAATTTATTGGCAAACAAATCATTGAACCAATTGCTGGTCATAACTAAGCTCATTCATTTACAATCTCCTTAAAAAAACCAGCAATCTTCAGCACTCCCACACTCTCTCATCAGCCAGTACGGGCATTGTGGCTGTCCTGCAATGCTTTAAAGCAACAGGACCCACAAAAACCATGGAAACCTGACAGCAGAAGTGTGGCTTTACTATTCTTTCTGACCTCAAAATACACCAGATATTTCTAATCTTAAGTCCTATGCAGCGTTCTGCAAGACCTAGAGACAATAGAATATCACGGTGACCCAATTTTGAGGCACAACACATTATCACTTGCTACACTAGCACAGCCAGCACGCTTGAGGGAGATACATGCCCAGCGTCTGGATGTGTGGTCCAGCCGACAGACATCTGGACATTCTTCTCTCCCCCCCTTAGTGGTATAGCTGGAATATCTGTCTGTGTAGTCATTAATGGTGATGCGCTTTGTGTTCTATCCTCTCCGTGCAATACCTGTCACTGAATAACTACAGCAAGATTTACGTGGGCTAAAGAATAGGAGCAATTGAAACCTTAAACAGATAGAGTGTGTACAAAAAGGGAAAATTAAGCTGTCTAGAAAAGTGCACTGTCTAATTTTGAAGGGAAAATATATATATAAAAAAATACCTTCTTACTGTTGAAATCCAGGCAGAGATACTTATTTACTTAGTTTACTTTGGAAAGTAGCAAATTTTGAGAATCTTCTGTTACAAAACTATGTTTCCTTGTTAAACTGTATCAAAATCTCTGTGCTCAGAGGAATTTACCTCTACAACTATCCCCCAGCTGAAACAGGGAACAGAAT
The DNA here is from genome assembly GCF_055691185.1 of Crinia signifera. Lineage (NCBI taxonomy): Eukaryota > Metazoa > Chordata > Amphibia > Anura > Myobatrachidae > Crinia > Crinia signifera. Next base: position 113,396,685 of record NC_139223.1, read on the forward strand.
TATAACTGTATACCCCTTCCAATCAGCGGGGTTTTTTGTGACACATCGTATTACTAAATGTTTTTTTGTCACGTATATAGTACATGTGTGTTTGTCAAACCCTTTATTTTATTATAATTCTAATAAAAGCTATATTTTAAAATTTTCAAAATTCATTTGAAATCATAAGAGTGCCCCAGAAAAAGAGTTCTCTTTTCTCTCTAACCATTTGTCTTAGTTATCTCGGACTCATGGGAGCACCACCAACCTAAAACCTGACCCCCTGCGGGCCTAATTCTGTGATATTGTTGGTTTAGGCTACTCAGGCCACACCCTCCACACCAAGTATCCGCCCACTCTGAAGTGGAACTTGAAGTGGGGGTAGACTCTGTGCGGGACTCACACCCCTGTCCGTTCTCTACATATATTTAAACTGAGATAATCTCTCAGTCTCTGAATCCCAGCACGAGTATTAGAATCTTCACAGTAAAATCTGCATAAAATCGAAAAATAATAAATAAAATCATATAACACGACAACACCATAACTAAAAACCAAGACAAAATGGCGAGCTTCAACCTAAGGGAAGAACTGTCTAACAGAAGCAAAAGAAAGGAGGATATGACTGATATATTCTCCAGTGACGTCACCCAGATTAACACAAATATAGGTTGGAATGAGGACCTTAGGAAACTTAAGTCCATGTTACAGAAACAAACCAGGGTTAGCTGGGACCTGACCACTCTTGAAAATTATTTAAAACAGAAAATTAGCCCAAGAGGCTTAAGACCGAGGGTGTTCCCAGCTTACCCATTAATCACGGACAAACTTAAACAAGAATGGGAACAATGCCTACTTAGATGTTCTCAAGATCTCATCAATATCCTTCTACAACACAATCAACTCACCTTGGAAGAATGTAGTAAGGAAATCGACCTGCTTGGCAAAAAATTGGAACAATGGGAGACTGACAGCTCATTTCAAAAAACCTTCGAACAGAATAAAAAGGAATTGGAGGAATATGAGAAAATGATAATTGAACGAAAACGGAGCAAATTTGCAAGGGACAAAAAGGACTTCTCCACAGATAACATCTTTAGATGGAGGACAACAAACCAACAAAGACAAAACCAGGAACAAAAAGGAGGATACACCTCGTCAGAATATGAATCATCGGGCGATGAATACCAAAGTTCGTATGGATACGACAGATTCAGGAACCAAACCAGCAATGTGCATTTTTTAGAGAATACCAGGGGCAATACAAATGCCCGACATATACAAGGAGGAAGACAAGGAGGTCTAACAAGAAAAGAGAGAGAAAGAAGGAGATGGGAATCACCCTCACCGAGCGAACATCAGATGAACACCAGGAAGGGCCGAAGATGGATACGCTAAGGGTTATCAATCTATCTGACCAGACGATTGGAGAGGAAGAAACTAAAGTCCTAAGCAAAGGGCTTTCTTTTTCACCCACGATCAAATTTGATAGATTTCAATGGGAGAAAGACCTAAAATTGTTTAGTAGGAAATTACTCCTAAAAAAATTCTATAGCAACAGAACCAATACTGAAGTTGCAGACGGTACTACATCCACACTGTGGGGAACACAAGATATCCAGGCTATCGAGATCTTGGAGGATCTTGCAACCGAATCAGAATTCCCCCAATCTGAAACTCATGAGAGACCCAAATGCAAACCAAAATCGTCCTTTTTTCCTCCTGAAAATATCTGCCCTGAGGTCCAGGTATTCTCTAACTTAGTCTCTAGAGATCTAGACAAATTACACACGGAGTACAGAATGCACAAAAAACGCGACAACCTCACCAAAGAGGAAAGAGATGCTCTCCAAAACATCAAAAGCTGGACAGAGGTAGTAATAAAGCCATCTGATAAAGGTGGAAACATTGTTATCTGGCCCAAAGATAAATATACCAAAGAGGCATACAAACAGCTGCACAATCAACAATGTTATAAACCTATCCTCCTGAATCCAACGGACAATTACAAGGAAGTATACAAGAGATTAATTGATGGTGCACTCAGCAATGGCACCATCACCAAGATGGAACATCAATATCTGTGGACAGAACACCCCAAAATAGCAACATTCTACCTACTGCCAAAAATCCACAAGGATCCGATTACACCCCCTGGTAGACCTATAGTCTCAGGGATAGGTGGAATTGCTGAGAAGGCCAGCACTTTTGTAGATCTCCACTTGAGACATTTTGTCTTACAATTACCCTCCTACACCAGGGATACCTCAGACATTCTGAGGAAACTCCATGATATCAAGCTGGAAAAAGACCAACTGCTTGTTACCTTGGACGTCGAGGCATTGTACACCAGCATAGACCACGACCTAGGCCTGGCGGCCGTTAGGTACTTTTTGAACATGGAAACCTCTGACAATTTTCACAACTTTCTCATAGATTTGCTGAACTTCATACTCAGGTTCAACTACTTCACATTTGATGACAAATTCTTTTTACAGGTGAGGGGCACAGCGATGGGGGCGGCTTGTGCCCCCACGTATGCTAATTTGTTTTTAGGTTGGTGGGAAAATGAACACGTTTTCAATGAAAAGAATGAAATCTGGACACAACATGTAATAGCATGGCATCGTTATATTGATGACATCCTACTCATTTGGGATGGAACAAAGACCCAGCTTTTGGATTTCATACAAACTTTGAACAACAACCAATTGAACCTAAAACTCACTCATGACATCAGCAATCAAGAAATTTCATTCCTGGACATCAAAATCTACAAAGGTGACACTGGCTTAATTGAAACAGAACTATTCAGGAAAACAACTTCCACAAATAGTGTACTTCACCAGACCAGCTCACATTTCCCACCAACAGTGGAAAATATTCCAAAAGGTGAGTTTCTTCGCCTACGACGAAACTGCTCTGACGATACTGTATACACGGAAAAATGCCAGGAACTCAAAGTGCGACTCAAAGAGAGGGGATACAGCAACAACTCCATCAAAAAAGCTCAAAAATCAACACAAAGAATAAAAAGAGAGGAACTAATTTTCCAAAAAAGCAAAAAATCCCAACAGATAGCGGACTCCAAAATAAGATTTGTGGGCAACTTCAGCCAGGACTGGAGGAACATCAAGGATATCATCCAGCGTCACTGGCATATACTAAGAACAGATACTGATCTTGCCAGCCACCTAGAAGAAAAAGTGGCAATGAGCTGGAGGAGATCCCCAAATCTTAGGGACCATCTGGTGAGCAGTCACTACACACGCACAGAACCAAAACGGACGGGCAATGGAGGCTCTTTCCCGTGTGGATCCTGCAAAGCATGTAAACATATGGCAAAAACCACAACAATAACTAACAAATATGGCAAAGTCACCAAAATAAAAGATCACATTAATTGCAGGACGGAAGGAGTGATATACTGCATAAATTGCGATTGCGGGGCCAGATATGTAGGCATGACCACCAGAATGCTTAAACAACGGCTGTTGGAACATCTTGGGAGCATAAGGAATGCTGAACAAGACCGTAAAAAGATGAAGCAACTCACCACTGTCGCAAAACATTTCCACCAAAAACATCAAAGCAGTGCAAAAACATTCAAAGCCTTTGGAATCGAGAAGATACATCTCGGGATAAGAGGAGGCAATTTGACTCAAGAACTCCTTAAACGTGAGAGCTTCTGGACTTTTGAGCTAGGGGCTTTGGCCCCGGGAGGAATGAATGAGAATATTAATTATAGTGCCTTTCTATAAGGACACTCTACATTCTCTCTGCAAATCAAACCACTCATGTTTAAATACTTCCCCCTTCCCCCTCCCTACCATCCTTCCAAACATTTTTCCTCTCCAAAAAACTGCTGCAACCTCAATGTACATAAGCCAATCACCATTTTAGGTTTAATTATAATAATAAAAAAATTAAAAATTATTGTAAAATCATCGTTACATTCACTATATATATTTTGGATATTGTGTCTAGAAATGGACCATCCCCTAGCGCATTACAATATCCTTTAAATCTTGCTAAAGAAAATATCTGTATAGATACATGTATGGTTGAATTTCATAATATTTTTTAATAATTGTATGAGCCTAGCACTTGCCCTACATCTCCTATCCGTTTCCTTTATTTTCCTTTCTTTTCTGTTCATTGGTATGTACATATCTATATTCATCTCCTATTCTATATTGCAGAATACTGATTTTGCGATTTGAGTGTGTCTTTATGTAACAAACATACTCCTCTTTGCCTTATAAGGGAACATTACCGCATTACCTTGCAGGGATTCCCTTTCTAATTGTTAGACACAGTTATCCCACATATGTATACCCGTTAACTAAACTCCTCTTTGTCTTATAAGGGAACATTACCGCATTACCTTGCAGGGATTCCCTCTCTAATTGTTAGACACAGTTATCCCACATATGTATACCCGTTAACTAAACTATCTGTCTAGATAGATTGTATCAACCTAAGGAATCCCATTACTAACCTGTAACACGCCCACAGACCAATAGAATCTTACTAATCAATATGGGCGGCATATGTATATCAGTATTTAAGAAGGGAACCTCCACCCACACGTCACCGATGTGACCAAGCCTCTCTTGAGGTGAAACGCGCGTCATCTGACCCTATACTTCCGTGCTGCAGGCGCATGCAGACACGGACACAGAGACTGCCTGGAATCTCCTAGACAGCGCCCGCACACACTAGATAAGGTAACCGGCGGCTTTATATCAGCGTGCGGCTCCCGGCGCTTCCTGCAATACAGCCTAGTAACAGGACTCCGGGACCGCAATATCTGATAGCTGAAGCCGTCGCTCTCTCTTCCTTCACAGCCTAACTGCGCTCACCTGTACCTCTCTCATCCTGCGGGTCCGCTACCGTGCTATGACCCCAGGAAAGCAGAAGGTAATTCTGATTGCACAAGGCATATCTTTATTCTCTACCCAGCCACACGCACCAATAAATTGGTTGATCAGGTACTATGCTTATGTCAGCTTTACAAGCACTATGTTCATGTCAGCTAAACTTTTGAGGTAACTGACTATGGGTTTATGTAAAGCTGGTGATCTATAAAAACAGCAAAATTTATTGGCAAACAAATCATTGAACCAATTGCTGGTCATAACTAAGCTCATTCATTTACAATCTCCTTAAAAAAACCAGCAATCTTCAGCACTCCCACACTCTCTCATCAGCCAGTACGGGCATTGTGGCTGTCCTGCAATGCTTTAAAGCAACAGGACCCACAAAAACCATGGAAACCTGACAGCAGAAGTGTGGCTTTACTATTCTTTCTGACCTCAAAATACACCAGATATTTCTAATCTTAAGTCCTATGCAGCGTTCTGCAAGACCTAGAGACAATAGAATATCACGGTGACCCAATTTTGAGGCACAACACATTATCACTTGCTACACTAGCACAGCCAGCACGCTTGAGGGAGATACATGCCCAGCGTCTGGATGTGTGGTCCAGCCGACAGACATCTGGACATTCTTCTCTCCCCCCCCTTAGTGGTATAGCTGGAATATCTGTCTGTGTAGTCATTAATGGTGATGCGCTTTGTGTTCTATCCTCTCCGTGCAATACCTGTCACTGAATAACTACAGCAAGATTTACGTGGGCTAAAGAATAGGAGCAATTTAAACCTTAAACAGATAGAGTGTGTACAAAAAGGGAAAATTAAGCTGTCTAGAAAAGTGCACTGTCTAATTTTGAAGGGAAAATATATATATAAAAAAATACCTTCTTACTGTTGAAATCCAGGCAGAGATACTTATTTACTTAGTTTACTTTGGAAAGTAGCAAATTTTGAGAATCTTCTGTTACAAAACTGTTTCCTTGTTAAACTGTATCAAAATCTCTGTGCTCAGAGGAATTTACCTCTACAACTATCCCCCAGCTGAAACAGGGAACAGAATTATAACTGTATACCCCTTCCAATCAGCGGGGTTTTTTGTGACACATCGTATTACTAAATGTTTTTTTGTCACGTATATAGTACATGTGTGTTTGTCAAACCCTTTATTTTATTATAATTCTAATAAAAGCTATATTTTAAAATTTTCAAAATTCATTTGAAATCATAAGAGTGCCCCAGAAAAAGAGTTCTCTTTTCTCTCTAACCATTTGTCTTAGTTATCTCGGACTCATGGGAGCACCACCAACCTAAAACCTGACCCCCTGCGGGCCTAATTCTGTGATATTGTTGGTTTAGGCTACTCAGGCCACACCCTCCACACCAAGTATCCGCCCACTCTGAAGTGGAACTTGAAGTGGGGGTAGACTCTGTGCGGGACTCACACCCCTGTCCGTTCTCTACATATATTTAAACTGAGATAATCTCTCAGTCTCTGAATCCCAGCACGAGTATTAGAATCTTCACAGTAAAATCTGCATAAAATCGAAAAATAATAAATAAAATCATATAACACGACAACACCATAACTAAAAACCAAGACAAAATGGCGAGCTTCAACCTAAGGGAAGAACTGTCTAACAGAAGCAAAAGAAAGGAGGATATGACTGATATATTCTCCAATGACGTCACCCAGATTAACACAAATATAGGTTGGAATGAGGACCTTAGGAAACTTAAGTCCATGTTACAGAAACAAACCAGGGTTAGCTGGGACCTGACCACTCTTGAAAATTATTTAAAACAGAAAATTAGCCCAAGAGGCTTAAGACCGAGGGTGTTCCCAGCTTACCCATTAATCACGGACAAACTTAAACAAGAATGGGAACAATGCCTACTTAGATGTTCTCAAGATCTCATCAATATCCTTCTACAACACAATCAACTCACCTTGGAAGAATGTAGTAAGGAAATCGACCTGCTTGGCAAAAAATTGGAACAATGGGAGACTGACAGCTCATTTCAAAAAACCTTCGAACAGAATAAAAAGGAATTGGAGGAATATGAGAAAATGATAATTGAACGAAAACGGAGCAAATTTGCAAGGGACAAAAAGGACTTCTCCACAGATAACATCTTTAGATGGAGGACAACAAACCAACAAAGACAAAACCAGGAACAAAAAGGAGGATACACCTCGTCAGAATATGAATCATCGGGCGATGAATACCAAAGTTCGTATGGATACGACAGATTCAGGAACCAAACCAGCAATGTGCATTTTTTAGAGAATACCAGGGGCAATACAAATGCCCGACATATACAAGGAGGAAGACAAGGAGGTCTAACAAGAAAAGAGAGAGAAAGAAGGAGATGGGAATCACCCTCACCGAGCGAACATCAGATGAACACCAGGAAGGGCCGAAGATGGATACGCTAAGGGTTATCAATCTATCTGACCAGACGATTGGAGAGGAAGAAACTAAAGTCCTAAGCAAAGGGCTTTCTTTTTCACCCACGATCAAATTTGATAGATTTCAATGGGAGAAAGACCTAAAATTGTTTAGTAGGAAATTACTCCTAAAAAAATTCTATAGCAACAGAACCAATACTGAAGTTGCAGACGGTACTACATCCACACTGTGGGGAACACAAGATATCCAGGCTATCGAGATCTTGGAGGATCTTGCAACCGAATCAGAATTCCCCCAATCTGAAACTCATGAGAGACCCAAATGCAAACCAAAATCGTCCTTTTTTCCTCCTGAAAATATCTGCCCTGAGGTCCAGGTATTCTCTAACTTAGTCTCTAGAGATCTAGACAAATTACACACGGAGTACAGAATGCACAAAAAACGCGACAACCTCACCAAAGAGGAAAGAGATGCTCTCCAAAACATCAAAAGCTGGACAGAGGTAGTAATAAAGCCATCTGATAAAGGTGGAAACATTGTTATCTGGCCCAAAGATAAATATACCAAAGAGGCATACAAACAACTGCACAATCAACAATGTTATAAACCTATCCTCCTGAATCCAACGGACAATTACAAGGAAGTATACAAGAGATTAATTGATGGTGCACTCAGCAATGGCACCATCACCAAGATGGAACATCAATATCTGTGGACAGAACACCCCAAAATAGCAACATTCTACCTACTGCCAAAAATCCACAAGGATCCGATTACACCCCCTGGTAGACCTATAGTCTCAGGGATAGGTGGAATTGCTGAGAAGGCCAGCACTTTTGTAGATCTCCACTTGAGACATTTTGTCTTACAATTACCCTCCTACACCAGGGATACCTCAGACATTCTGAGGAAACTCCATGATATCAAGCTGGAAAAAGACCAACTGCTTGTTACCTTGGACGTCGAGGCATTGTACACCAGCATAGACCACGACCTAGGCCTGGCGGCCGTTAGGTACTTTTTGAACATGGAAACCTCTGACAATTTTCACAACTTTCTCATAGATTTGCTGAACTTCATACTCAGGTTCAACTACTTCACATTTGATGACAAATTCTTTTTACAGGTGAGGGGCACAGCGATGGGGGCGGCTTGTGCCCCCACGTATGCTAATTTGTTTTTAGGTTGGTGGGAAAATGAACACGTTTTCAATGAAAAGAATGAAATCTGGACACAACATGTAATAGCATGGCATCGTTATATTGATGACATCCTACTCATTTGGGATGGAACAAAGACCCAGCTTTTGGATTTCATACAAACTTTGAACAACAACCAATTGAACCTAAAACTCACTCATGACATCAGCAATCAAGAAATTTCATTCCTGGACATCAAAATCTACAAAGGTGACACTGGCTTAATTGAAACAGAACTATTCAGGAAAACAACTTCCACAAATAGTGTACTTCACCAGACCAGCTCACATTTCCCACCAACAGTGGAAAATATTCCAAAAGGTGAGTTTCTTCGCCTACGACGAAACTGCTCTGACGATACTGTATACACGGAAAAATGCCAGGAACTCAAAGTGCGACTCAAAGAGAGGGGATACAGCAACAACTCCATCAAAAAAGCTCAAAAATCAACACAAAGAATAAAAAGAGAGGAACTCATTTTCCAAAAAAGCAAAAAATCCCAACAGATAGCGGACTCCAAAATAAGATTTGTGGGCAACTTCAGCCAGGACTGGAGGATCATCAAGGATATCATCCAGCGTCACTGGCATATACTAAGAACAGATACTGATCTTGCCAGCCACCTAGAAGAAAAAGTGGCAATGAGCTGGAGGAGATCCCCAAATCTTAGGGACCATCTGGTGAGCAGTCACTACACACGCACAGAACCAAAACGGACGGGCAATGGAGGCTCTTTCCCGTGTGGATCCTGCAAAGCATGTAAACATATGGCAAAAACCACAACAATAACTAACAAATATGGCAAAGTCACCAAAATAAAAGATCACATTAATTGCAGGATGGAAGGAGTGATATACTGCATAAATTGCGATTGCGGGGCCAGATATGTAGGCATGACCACCAGAATGCTTAAACAACGGCTGTTGGAACATCTTGGGAGCATAAGGAATGCTGAACAAGACCGTAAAAAGATGAAGCAACTCACCACTGTCGCAAAACATTTCCACCAAAAACATCAAAGCAGTGCAAAAACATTCAAAGCCTTTGGAATCGAGAAGATACATCTCGGGATAAGAGGAGGCAATTTGACTCAAGAACTCCTTAAACGTGAGAGCTTCTGGACTTTTGAGCTAGGGGCTTTGGCCCCGGGAGGAATGAATGAGAATATTAATTATAGTGCCTTTCTATAAGGACACTCTACATTCTCTCTGCAAATCAAACCACTCATGTTTAAATACTTCCCCCTTCCCCCTCCCTACCATCCTTCCAAACATTTTTCCTCTCCAAAAAACTGCTGCAACCTCAATGTACATAAGCCAATCACCATTTTAGGTTTAATTATAATAATAAAAAAATTAAAAATTATTGTAAAATCATCGTTACATTCACTATATATATTTTGGATATTGTGTCTAGAAATGGACCATCCCCTAGCGCATTACAATATCCTTTAAATCTTGCTAAAGAAAATATCTGTATAGATACATGTATGGTTGAATTTCATAATATTTTTTAATAATTGTATGAGCCTAGCACTTGCCCGACATCTCCTATCCGTTTCCTTTATTTTCCTTTCTTTTCTGTTCATTGGTATGTACATATCTATATTCATCTCCTATTCTATATTGCAGAATACTGATTTTGCGATTTGAGTGTGTCTTTATGTAACAAACATACTCCTCTTTGTCTTATAAGGGAACATTACCGCATTACCTTGCAGGGATTCCCTTTCTAATTGTTAGACACAGTTATCCCACATATGTATACCCGTTAACTAAACTCCTCTTTGTCTTATAAGGGAACATTACCGCATTACCTTGCAGGGATTCCCTCTCTAATTGTTAGACACAGTTATCCCACATATGTATACCCGTTAACTAAACTATCTGTCTAGATAGATTGTATCAACCTAAGGAATCCCATTACTAACCTGTAACACGCCCACAGACCAATAGAATCTTACTAATCAATATGGGCGGCATATGTATATCAGTATTTAAGAAGGGAACCTCCACCCACACGTCACCGATGTGACCAAGCCTCTCTTGAGGTGAAACGCGCGTCATCTGACCCTATACTTCCGTGCTGCAGGCGCATGCAGACACGGACACAGAGACTGCCTGGAATCTCCTAGACAGCGCCCGCACACACTAGATAAGGTAACCGGCGGCTTTATATCAGCGTGCGGCTCCCGGCGCTTCCTGCAATACAGCCTAGTAACAGGACTCCGGGACCGCAATAGCTGAAGCCGTCGCTCTCTCTTCCTTCACAGCCTAACTGCGCTCACCTGTACCTCTCTCATCCTGCGGGTCCGCTACCGTGCTATGACCCCAGGAAAGCAGAAGGTAATTCTGATTGCACAAGGCATATCTTTATTCTCTACCCAGCCACACGCACCAATAAATTGGTTGATCAGGTACTATGCTTATGTCAGCTTTACAAGCACTATGTTCATGTCAGCTAAACTTTTGAGGTAACTGACTATGGGTTTATGTAAAGCTGGTGATCTATAAAAACAGCAAAATTTATTGGCAAACAAATCATTGAACCAATTGCTGGTCATAACTAAGCTCATTCATTTACAATCTCCTTAAAAAAACCAGCAATCTTCAGCACTCCCACACTCTCTCATCAGCCAGTACGGGCATTGTGGCTGTCCTGCAATGCTTTAAAGCAACAGGACCCACAAAAACCATGGAAACCTGACAGCAGAAGTGTGGCTTTACTATTCTTTCTGACCTCAAAATACACCAGATATTTCTAATCTTAAGTCCTATGCAGCGTTCTGCAAGACCTAGAGACAATAGAATATCACGGTGACCCAATTTTGAGGCACAACACATTATCACTTGCTACACTAGCACAGCCAGCACGCTTGAGGGAGATACATGCCCAGCGTCTGGATGTGTGGTCCAGCCGACAGACATCTGGACATTCTTCTCTCCCCCCCTTAGTGGTATAGCTGGAATATCTGTCTGTGTAGTCATTAATGGTGATGCGCTTTGTGTTCTATCCTCTCCGTGCAATACCTGTCACTGAATAACTACAGCAAGATTTACGTGGGCTAAAGAATAGGAGCAATTTAAACCTTAAACAGATAGAGTGTGTACAAAAAGGGAAAATTAAGCTGTCTAGAAAAGTGCACTGTCTAATTTTGAAGGGAAAATATATATATAAAAAAATACCTTCTTACTGTTGAAATCCAGGCAGAGATACTTATTTACTTAGTTTACTTTGGAAAGTAGCAAATTTTGAGAATCTTCTGTTACAAAACTATGTTTCCTTGTTAAACTGTATCAAAATCTCTGTGCTCAGAGGAATTTACCTCTACAACTATCCCCCAGCTGAAACAGGGAACAGAATTATAACTGTATACCCCTTCCAATCAGCGGGGTTTTTTGTGACACATCGTATTACTAAATGTTTTTTTGTCACGTATATAGTACATGTGTGTTTGTCAAACCCTTTATTTTATTATAATTCTAATAAAAGCTATATTTTAAAATTTTCAAAATTCATTTGAAATCATAAGAGTGCCCCAGAAAAAGAGTTCTCTTTTCTCTCTAACCATTTGTCTTAGTTATCTCGGACTCATGGGAGCACCACCAACCTAAAACCTGACCCCCTGCGGGCCTAATTCTGTGATATTGTTGGTTTAGGCTACTCAGGCCACACCCTCCACACCAAGTATCCGCCCACTCTGAAGTGGAACTTGAAGTGGGGGTAGACTCTGTGCGGGACTCACACCCCTGTCCGTTCTCTACATATACGGGAATGTGTGTATGGATAGAGTTAGGCTACGGGTGTGTGTGTGTGTGTGGATTGGGATATGCTATGGGTGTGTGTGTGGATAGGTTTGGGCTGTGGCTGGGTGTGTGTATGGATAGGGTTAGGCTACGTGTGTGCGTGTGTGTATGTATGGATAGGATTAGGCTGCTGCTCGATGTGTTTATATGGAAAGGCTTATGGGACATACACACCGGGCAATTTCAGCCCATTTCTAAGCAATCTGACTAGATTGTTTAGAAATGAAGCACGGGTCTTATTAGATCGCTTAGTAATGAAGCACAGATCGATCCATGTGTACCCCTATAGTGATTCGCCCTATCCAATTAAAGGGTTGATTTTTTGACTAGGTGAAAAATTCTGAAGTGGCGAAAAACACCCAGTTTACCGTATTAGATGGCTCAAATGTTGTAAAAATATATATATATATATATATATATATATATATATATATATATATATATATATATATATATATATATATAAATTTAATACATTAATACATTCAAACAAATTTAATAATAATCTACATTTCCTCAAACAACTAATACATCTACTATCTTTCTTTAACCTAATAACGGACTTGGAATAAAATAGTAGGTTATTAGTTAACCATTTAATAGCACATATGTCTGTATAGAGAGTCTCTGTTCCAAAAATATATACTGTATGTACCACCCACACCAGATTTGTATATTAAAAATGTCTCTTATAAGCAACAATAAACCTTATACTGGTATCCCAATAAGGGTTAGTAATACAGTAATGAGAGTGTACTTACTACACTGGTCAAGTCTATTCAAAGAGGTCAGTTAGAGCATTAAGTAGTAGCAGTAGCAGTAGGCAGATTTCATTTGGCTATGGGGGTATTCAGTGTTGGACAATATTTCCAACAAACGGAAATATCTAAAATTTACATTCGCCTATTCATTATCAAGGCCTTTTCTCCAACCGTGCAGAGCTGTCAGCATTCTCCCCCGGCTCCCTCAGCTTCCTTTATCATCCCTCCTGGACACACTGACACCAATTGTGAATTTAGAGGGGGGAGATTAGGATGATCTATCCCTATCCCTATCACACCTTTACCCTGTTACTTGGACTGGTTTGCTCCCGGTGGTGCATGCAGCCGTCGCAACACCATGATGTTGCACTGGCCCTCCCTGTCACTTGCCACCATTAAGGACCAGCAGCACTCAGAAGCTGCAATGAACCAGGCCGCTCCTGAGGAAGGATGGAATATGGGATGGCGACCAGTAGGAACCCATGCCTGTGACATGCTGTCTATCACCATAATCCTAATCATATAATCTCTTCCAACTAGCCCTGCACCACTGTAGGCTGTTAAAGTATATTGCATATTAGGGGGAATAAGGTGAGTGTGACGTCTAATCACACTTCTTTCATAACTCTGGGGCATTTTCTTTTTGACTCATCGATCTGTCCCTATCTTAATGCAAACAAGTCGTTATATATTTTTTTACTACACATGGATGTCTGATCTTCCAATAGATGTTGCTATTTCCAGACCCTGTTCAATTTATTCTTCACTGTCATTAAATGCAGGCATGTAGCATGCATGCAATACTGAGTCCTGGTGTGATATAGAGGTGAGCGGGTTCAGATTTCGGAAATCGGAATACACCCGAACACCCCCGATCCGAGTACAGACCTAAGCAATGTTCGGTGATTCCCGCCAGACTCAGGTCTCAGGATGTGCAAAAACATCATCATCCCGCCGTTGGATCTTGCGCGATCCGAACTCGATATTAGTCCCATTCTGATGGTGCCAGCATTGGAGAGGGTAGTGAGTGGACATGCTCTGGTGATCTGTGGTGATCTGTGGTGGTCTGTGGGGGTGGCGACCTGGTGTATATATGTCCACTCCTGTGCTGCCTAGTGCCGTTGGTGTCCTCTGCTGCCTAGTGCTGCTGGTGTCCTGTGTTGACATAAGTCCATTGTTGCTTCTGTATAGGTCCAGTAATACTGCTGCATAGGATCACTCCAGTGGTACTGCCGATAAAGTCCAGTTGTATAACTATACATATACAGCTGTATAACTATAATTCCAGTTTAGTGATATTGTTGTATAATTCCAGTCCAGTTATACTACTGCATAAATTCAGTCTAGTGGTACTGCCAATAAAGACCAGTGATACAGATGTAATTCCAATCCAGTGATACTGCTGCATAAATTCAGTCCAGTGGTACTGCCAATAAAGTCCAGTAATACAGCTGTAATTCCAGTCCAGTGATACTGCTGCATAAGTACAGTCCAGTGGTACTGCTGATAAATTCCAGTCCAGTGATACTGTTGTATAATTGCTTTCCTTACCACTTCCTGTTGTAAATAGCATGTTGCCAAGTTAGCGTTTCGCTGTACATAGTTAAAATATTTTTGGGCTATTAATCATTATTACATTTAGGTTGTTGGATTTTACATTCCCTCTATGACATTGTACATAGGCCTGAGCAGACAATGTTTATGGACTTGCATGTCAGTGTCGTGACTGCTGCCAGTAGCTTCAGCACTAGTAGTAGGAATTGTTTCCTGATCTTTTATTGTTTGACATCTGTATACTAAAATGTGAATATGACAGAAAATTTTAAATTAGACACCTTCCCCCCACACATTTAAATGGGCAGGATGGAGGAAAAGTCAGATCCGTCTGTCTTAATGCTACTTTCTGGGGTTTCAGGTCCAGAAGACTTTTTAAGATGACTTCATTACTTCATTAAATGTAAGATGGAAACTTTACATTATAAATGTTAATGTTCGGATTCATTGAGGTCAATAGATTGATACAGGTCAACTTAATTTTTGTGTTTAAGACTCAGGTCCTCCTAGACAACTAAAAGTTAGTTTATCTTTTCTGTCTTCAACGCAAAATTAAATGAAAATATAATCCCTAATATCGTACTACTAGAAGATTCTGACTGTATGTTGATGCTATTCTCCCATGTCCCCGCACATGCTCCAAGCTGCTTCTCTCATCATGTCCACCACAGGCTGCTTGGGGCCTAGTTTTTAAAACTGCCTTCCTGTCTGTCACTGCAGTGCTACTGCTAGATGTGCCAGGTGTTTGTGCCGCCCACTTGTGTTGCTTTCCAACACAAAACACGAAAAGGGAGGTGTTTCGAAACAGATCCAAATCCAAAACAAGGTAGTTGATACAGACCTAAAACACAAAAAGTGGCCGGTACACACCCCTAGAGTGATATACAGATGGGGCAGGTCCCATCTTGGCAGGAGATGGCGATGGCGACGCCAGCCGTCATCCCCCGCCAGCGCCATCTGCATAGCGAGAAGGGGACACACGCGCACCAGAGGCACGCGCGTCCCCTTCCGACAGCACTTCCAGCCGCTCCCCCGGGTCACCGCCGGCTTGTCAGCGGTAACCCGGGGTCCCCGCCACCTGCCCGCACCCCCCCTAACCCTGTCCGTCTCCCTGATGCGGAGACGGACAGGGTTCCCGTCGCCCCGCCGACGGAGATTGAGACGCTCGTGAGACGCACGCGCGTCTCAGTCGGATGGTTAGGCAGGCCGCTGGCGGAACGCCAGCACTGACGTTCTGGCGATTCGCCAGCAAGGAAGAGGCCTGCCCCATCTGTATGTAGTGAATATGCATGTGTGTGATGCATGCGTGTGGGATGCATCGGAACGCGTCCTCCGACCTTTTCATACCCCCACTATCCACATCAGCATGGAGTTGATTCTATATAATGTGGCCACCGAGCCCGAAGCGTGGCGAGCGGACGAGGAATACATGTAAAGTAATCCGCGTCCATTCGCCATGCTCCGGGCTCGGTGGCTCGCTGCGCTCACCACACTATATAAAATCAACTCTACGCTGATGTGGATAGTGGGGGTATGAAAATGTCAGAGGACGCGTTCCGCTGCAGCTCGCCATGCTTCGGAGTGGTGTGGATAATGGGGGCGTTTTCTAGACACATTCACATCTGCAATATCATACATCTGACACAGTAATGACCACATGTGTTATTGAATAACTGGTATAATTTAGTGAATAATAAATGATAAGGGGAATATTAAAAACAATAATCAGTAACAAAATGACAATGATATCAGTCTTAATAATAAGAACATTAACAATGAGAAAAATGAGAATAATGAATTAAACAAGATAAAAGAAGAAGATAAAAATCTGCCTTTGGGAGCAGCGTCAGTGCATGAAGTATGCGCTCAAATGGCTTATCTGCAGCCAAACTTTTACGCCATATAAAATCTTGTAAATACGACTCCAAATGATGACGTGCTGTTCCCCGTTGCCGCTTGTTTCCGCCATTTGCAGGAGCCCCATAAGCGTTCAATCATTTGTGTATGCGCACCAGTATCGGGGTCTACAAAGTTGTATTTATGATTAACCCTGGTATGATGATATCCTGCCCGCTCCAATTCTTCGGTGCTATATGCCCGCAATCACTATAAATGGTTATGCCAGGCTCAATGTTTTCATGTATGGGGGACATAGGAGTGGCAGCATCACGTTTGGGCACAACAGTTATGAAGCACTGTCCTGTTTCGAGTGAGATGCCTCCAAAAACCCATTCCTGAGGTAAAACACTGCCCACATTATATATCCTTTTGACAAAAAGACTTTAGTCAACTTCCACAATCTGGCCCGGTACACCAATACGGTGCTGCAGCTGTGCCAGCAGGTCCATGGTACAGGCCTCCCGCATCCAGCCATTGTACAGGACCACTGTTTTATTAGGCATTTTCAGCTCACGTTTTCAGATCTATTCTATAGATGTCAGCTCCTTTGCCCAAGAATATATAAATCTGATCAGAGTCAGAAATGATAAGGGGCACCCAGGGAAAAAGTGAGCCGCTCTTAAGCTCACCTTTTGCCAGCAGGCTTTTATATGGCACCGCCACATACACTCCTTCACTGACAAGCGCATGGGGTACCCATTGATGCTAGTAGTCACTGGCAGCAGGTGATGGTCCTGAAAAAATTTCACAGCATCCTCCTCTGTCTGAGGCAGCGTAAATAAGGTACTTGATGCAGCCATCTCAAATGTAAATTAATGTAAAACACAGGGGAACACCAGCAGCTCTGAGGTACACTTCTTGTCACAACAGAATATCACCTCAGAGTGATTTCTGACAAGATCTGACAGGGGGCGGGAATGACATGGAGAGGGAAGGTTAAAATCACATTGCATCGCATGGTACTATAACATCATGCGATGCGATTTTATTACGTTACCGTACGTAACAAAACTGGGCGCCGTGATAATACACAAGTACCAGCTTGGGGGATGTGGTACTGCTGACAGTGGCAGGGCACATCTACTTCTTGCTTCAGTCTAGTTGTATGCCAGGAGATGTGCCCACTAGTTGTGGCCCTTCAGCTTAGTACAATGAGCAATGGTGAATCTGTGGAAACAAATGTGAACTCATTATAGCTCTTGTATGAATCTACATTTACATCTAGAATATAGATGCTAAAATCAGTTAATAATTTATATCATAAATATATTTATGAAGATGCTTGAATATAAGTACTTCAGTAATGTATTAATTTAATTAATACATTTATCATTCTGTCTTTGTCTAAAGGGAAAATATAAGTGATATACGCAATTTTATTATTAATTTAGTGCATCCACACATCAAGCCTCGGTTATTATATGCAAAGTGCTGAAAATCATTGTAACATTGTACCAAAGCCATAAACATATCAATCTTCCTAATGCTCAATTATTTTCAATAACCACAAAAAAATAGGGTGAAGCTGTGGTCGCCTATGTATAAAATGGCTTTTTAAAGGAATTGCTTATTAATATAGTACGTAATATGTTATGAATTATACAATGAATGGAGACAAAGGAAAGGCTATTTGCTGCACATCTCTAAACTGTATAAGGAATCTAGATCACAGTGTACATTACATTTTTGGTACTTGTGGACAATCACGGCTCCCACGATGTGCATCGTATAGCAAATAATCGCAACGCGGGGCTCGCTGCGCTCGCCACGCTTCGGGCTCGGTGGCTCGCTGCGCTCGCCACACTTTCTATTCTCAACTCCATGCCGACGTGGATAGTGGGGGTATGAAAAGGTCGTAGGACGCGTACCGCCGCCCCTCGCGGGCTCGCTGCGCTCGTCACGCTTTGGGTTCGCATTGATAGTGGGGGTGGTACAGCCTCAAAAATGACATTTGGGGGACAATGAACATGTTTGATACTAATTTCAATGCATTTGGATGCTTTTCTGTTAAAAAATGCATGCGATCGCATGCGATCAAATCGCATGCGATGCGATCGCATGCGATTTTGTTAAAAAATGGTTAAAAACTGCAAAAACGTGTCCAATCGCATGCCATCGCATGCCACTATATATGGCATGCGATGGCATGCGGTGGGAGCCGTGATAATCCACAAGTACCACATTTTTTCTCAGAGATTAATTATATTGTAATTCTAAATGTGTGCATAATTTGCATAATGTAACTGTCACGCCTGAGGTTTATGTTCGTTTGTCAGCTGGAATGAAATGGAAGCTGGGTTCCCTAAGGAGGAAACCTCAGGGGGAGGACCAGAGTCCGGCACCGAAGGCGTAACCAATGATGGAGGAAACTGGAAGTAAATTATCATTGAAATTATTGAAACAGTCAGACCGGTGGAATATTGTATTAATTGTTAAGAGTCTTTGAGGAAAATTTACTAAGGTGTATACGCCTATTTTAGGGGTACGGCTGCTAAATATGAATTAGTATCGGCCAGAATACGACTGGCTACTCCATCGGCCAAATACGAATTCGTGAATAGGGCAGATTAGTAAATCTGCCCTATTTATGAATCGCATTTTGTCAAAAATACGTCCTTTGCCTGTCGTATTCATTTGTATTACGAATACGAATACAACTGAGTCATATTCATATTCTTAGTAAATTTCCCACATAATGGGGCAAATGTATTATGCTTTAACAAGAGATAAATCCAAGGGTAACAAGGAGAGATAAATATCCAGCCAATCACCTGCTAACTGCCATGTTACAGGCTGTGTTTGAAAAAAGTCAGTAAGGAGCTGATTGGCTGGACGTTTATCTCTCCTTATCACCCTTGGATTTATCTCTTGTTAAGGCTTAATACATCTGTCCCAATGTTAGAAAGCAATAAGAATAGTGGCAGTTTTTAACTATGGGCTGCAGAACTGCAGCACCCCCAAGATAAAAGCAGTCACCGTATCCTGCATAAGTGAAGCCAGATGCAGTCTGTGTCTGTGAGACTGCACTGGCTTCACTTTGACTGGCAGTGACTTCCTATTGGCAGTCTGACCTGCCAGTCACCCAAGGCAGGTGTTCTCTCATTCCAGGATGTTTCTATGGACTGCTTCGACTGCAGCCCATAGAATCCGGGGAATGCATATGGCAGTACCGATGCCAATACTGCACATGCGCTGAACTGGGGCCTGTCATCTGCAGCGTACAGGTGCCAAGGCCATAATTTATCTTCTATGGGCTGCTACTGGTTGATTTGCAGAATTCATACTAGGATATTTCCATTTGCATTTTTTTTTTTTTTTAAACATTCGTTTTTATTGTTTTTTTAACATTACATTATTGAACAAATAAAAGGGTACAGAAATAATAATAATAATAAAAAAAAATATAGGGGGGGGGGGACAAATGAAGGAAAGGAAGGGCACACATTGATACTTTCACGTGCATATGTATATCTACATTTATAGTTCAACATTACTGTAAGGGCCAATCAGAAGGCACTCCGACAACACTTAAACAGTGGCCATTGCCGTAACCTTTGTGTATGAGTTATGTTCTAGTGGTCCAGTACTCAGACCACCCTAACCACTTGATTAATGGGTTGGAGGTCGAGGGAGAGTAGCGCACCCCGGCAGTTTCATATTCGCAGTGGCTTTGGACAGCTTGTTCGATTTGGGGGATGGTTGGGATTCGGGTGGAACGCCAATACTGTGCGATCAAAGTTTTAGATGCGATCAAAATGTGGCCTACTATATATATCTGTCATTATTAGATAGGCTGTTAAATAGGTGAAAAATAGCCAATTTTGGAGTCGGGGAAATAGGGATTTTTAAAACGGTTGAAATTAGTAGAAACACTGCTGTCCAGAAACTGGACACATATGGGCATTCCCAGAATATGTGGAATAGAGAGCCCACATATCCACACCCCCGCCAACAAAGATTTGAGTTAGCTGGGCTGAATTTATGCAGCAATACTGGAGTCATATATAAACGGTGGAGTAATTTATAATATTGTTCGGTATGGGAAATACATTTAGATACTTTGAAACAAATTTGGAATATTTGGTGCCACTCTTCTTCACTAATTGTTTCTGTTCCTGCTCCCATTTCAATAAAGAGGGAAATTTTACAAATCCCGATGGTTCTAGCAGTAGATTGTACCACCAGGTGATACCTCCTCTACTATTCGCGCTTGTCAATTTGTTCCGAATGTACAGGGGGAGTGTGGGGACAGTATGAGGGGACGGGATTTTATCAAACAGCCAATGCCTAAGTTGAAGGTACTTAAAGAAGTCCCTATGGGGGAGGGAGAATTGGGCTTGTAGTTGAGCGTAAGTTAACAAAGTTCCAGAGGATGTTACCTCTGCGAGAGATGCAACCCCCTGGGGAACCCATGAGGCGAAGGAGAGGTCTGGTATCTGGGAGGCAATGGCCGGAAGTGTCAGCTGGGTGCAAGGTAATGAGATTTCTGTATTTGACTTTACCACCTCAAGCCATGCCTTACGGGTGTGTAGGACAGAGGAGACCCGTACCAGTGAACGAATATCGACTGATGCGGGGAGCCACAGACAGTCCGATAAAGGGAAGGGGGCCATTAAATTACGTTCCAGGGTTACCCAAATTTTAGGATCATCTGTCACGGCCCACGCTCCAACTTGGGAGAGAAGACTCGCAACTTGGTATTTGTGTAAGTCTGGGTATGCTACTCCCCCCTCCCGTTTTGATAGTGATAGAGTCTTCCGGGCCAATCTGGGTTTAGCCCCTCTCCATACATACTTACTAAACGCTGAAAGGAATTTATTTAATAAGGGGGTGGGTATTAGAATGGGGATGGTTCTAAATAGGTATAGTATCTTAGGTAATATCATCATCTTCAGAGCCGCAATTCTACCGAGCCATGAGATATGCAGCATCATCCAGTCAGTGGACATCAGCGAGATCCTGTGCAGGAGCGGGACATAATTGGCTTCAATTAATTTCTCAACTGTGGGGGTAATGTGAACTCCCAAATATTTAAGGCTGCTAGTTTGCCAGGAATATTGAAATTTTGTTTGTAACGATTGGAGAAGGTCCGGGTGGCAGTTAATGGGGAGCGCTTCTGTTTTGGACCCATTTAATTTATAGTATGATATGGTTGAGTATTCATCTAAAATCCTATGTAGATTTGGTAGGGAAATTTCTGGATCCGTGAGAGAGAGCAAGACGTCATCTGCGAATAAACATATTTTATATGTCATGCCCGACAACATCGGGCCTGAAATGGAATCCGATTCTCTAATAGTCTCAGCCAATGGTTCAATAGCCAATGCGAAGATCAGGGGGGATAGAGGGCAGCCCTGTCGAGTTCCATTAGAGATCGTAAAGGAGGCAGAAAGCAGACCACTCACAAATACTCTAGCTGAGGGAGATGAGTAAAGGGCAGATATGGATGTCAGAGCACGTCCCGTTATCCCAAACTTGCGGAGAACGGCGTATAAATAGCCCCAGTGGAGTCGGTCAAAGGCCTTCTCCGCATCCAAAGACAAAAGCAATAGCGGCTCTCCGGACCCAGAGAAGGCCTCAACCAGGTCAATTATTCTCCTAGTGTTGTCAGGTGACTGTCTGCCCTGTACAAAGCCCACTTGGTCTTGATGAATAATGGTGGGGAGCAGTGGGTTGAGTCTGTTAGCTATCAGTTTGGCGAATATTTTAACATCCGAATTAAGTAAAGCTATGGGGCGGTAGTTAGTTATAATAGCGGGGTTCTTCCCTGGTTTAGGAAAAGCAACTATCCTAGCTTCTAGCATTTCTTTTGGGAAACTACCTAGAGCAGATGCTTCATTGAATATCTGAGCTAAAATAGGGGAAAGAACGTCTTTAAAACATGAATAAAACTTGTTAATGTAGCCGTCTGGTCCGGGGGCTTTGTCGGCTGGGAGTGAATCTATAACTGAAGTGATCTCTTCTATAGACCAGGGCTGTGCCAGCGTATGGAGAGCATCCGCATTAAGAGATGGAAGATTAATCCTGGCCAGAAATTGGTCTATAGCATAATCTGAGGGCTGCGGTGTTGCTGGGTCTGTTGCTAGATTGTAAAGGCTTGAATAATATGCGGCAAAGGCATTTGCTATATCTAACGGGTTAGTCACCTTAATGCCGCGATTGTCCGTAATTGATCGTATACGATCCTTTGCCGTTTTTCCCCTCAGTTTTCTGGCAAGAAGCCTACCCGCCTTGTCGCCTTGTATGTAGTATTTTTGTTTAAGTTTAGATAGAGATCTATGTACATCCCGTAATGCCAGGACATTCCATTCCTCCCGGACCCGAAGAAGGTCTTGATATATCTTACCGTCTGAAGGGGACCGTTTATGTCTAGCTTCTAAGTCTGTCATACGGGCTTCGACGTCCGCTTGATGAACAGCTGCTTTTCTACGTATGCGGGCAGCCGCCTGAATCGCAGAGCCCCGGGTGACTGCTTTTAGTGCACACCAAAAGGTGAAAGGGGATGTATCCTCCGGTGAGTTAGTTTCTAGGTATAGGGAGAGAGTTTTAGAGATAGTCTGCCGTGCCTCCAAATCTAATAAGAGATACTCGCCAAGGCGCCAGGGGCTTGGGGGGGTCTGGACGGAAGATAAGTTCCAGTGTATACATAACGTAGCGTGATCGGACCACGTGACTGGTAAGATAGAGGCCTTGGTGATTTGCTGCAAGGCCCATTTATCGGAAAAAGCTAGATCAATGCGGGAATATGTACCATGGACTGGGGAATAAAATGTATAGTCTCTTACATTCGGATTTTTAGCCCTCCAGACATCATAAATATCATATTCATGTATAATCTTCCGGAATGCAGAGGATTGAGTAGGCGCAAAACTATTACTACGTCTATTAAGTTTCACTGATTTATCTAAGGAAGGGTCAAGTACTAAGTTGAAATCTCCCAGCACCATAACTAATCCCTTCCGGCATGCATTAAGAGTGTTACAGAATTTCCTTATAAATGGGATCTGCTTAGAATTAGGGGCATATATAACTGCCAGCGTTACTAGTTGACCTTCTAATTTCCCAGTTACGATTAGATACCTGCCCTCCCGGTCGGAGAGTTGTTGTTCTAGGACAAAGTCGCAGGACCTGGAGAATAGCAGGGCTACACCCGCCTTCTTGCTGGGGCCATTGGATTGGAAGCAATGAGGGTAAGAGGGGTTAGAAAATTGAGGAGGGGAGGACTGTAGGAAGTGGGTCTCCTGTAAAGCAACTACATGGGCTTTTAACTTACTAAAATACCTCAGGGCTAAGCGCCTCTTGTTAGGTGAGTTGAGGCCTTTGACATTCAGTGATAACACTTTAACCATTTAAACAGTAAGGTAGGTATTGTTGTTCATTGCTAGGTCTCATCAGGTAAAATATTCCAAATGTGTGCATTCCAAAAATAAATAAAATAAACCTAGGGGGGAGTAAAACAGACAAGGGAGTAAAACAAAAAATAGAGATTAGAATAGGAGGGAGCATAAGGGGCTGAAAGAAACAAAGAAGCTCCGTAAAGGGGCTACTGTAGGCAACCACCATAGGCGACACAATAGGGGGTGTGGGGACAACTGACACCTTCCTCACTCCTATGAGAACTAGGAGGAAGATAATAAACATATGCATAAGAAATAAACCTGTATTGAAATCCTCTCTATCTCTATGAAATAAGTAAAATCCAACCATTAATAGGATAAAAAGGTAACCGTATTCAGGATCTATAATGAATGCAGCCTGCGCTACATTAAGCGGGAATCAAAACATAATATATGGAAACAGAAAGAAAAAACATTGTAGGGCATTCCCAAGTAGGCCAATAGCATATATGAGAATTAGCTTGGAACGGCCCAATACCAATTTATATTACTATGTCTTCATAACATGAATCAGGGTAAGGGATAAGGTATGGGTATGACCTGATATAGTTCAGTGTGGAGGTTGAGGAACTCCGTCCGGAGTTCAGAGAGGGGCTTGACATCAGGTGGGCCTGCCTGTCACCGACCAGTCCTGGGTGAGATGCAAGTCAGCAGGGTTCTTCAGAGGGGCCTCATCCAGCTTCCAGGAGGCCAGGAGTCGCGAGCCCTCGGACGGTGTAGATGCCACAAGTGTAGATCCATTTTTCTGGATAAGTAGCTTTGTAGGGAATCCCCATCTGTAGGGAATATCAGCTTCTCGGAGGGCCTTTGTGACTGGATAGAAAGACCTGCGAAGTGCTAGGGTGGCTGCAGATAGATCGCCAAAGATCTGGAGGTCTCCCAAGATAGGGGCGGAGTGATTGGATGGTCTAGCGGCCCTAAGTATCGAGTCTTTGATGTGATAATAATGGAGACGCATCAATGTGTCCCGAGGGGCGTCTTGAGGGGCATTTCGGGCTTTTGGCAATCTATGGATGCGGTCTAGAAGGAAGTCTGTGATCTGATTGGTCGGCATCAGTTTTGTGAAGACGTCAGTCACATATTCCGTCAGGGCCGAGTTAGAGACAGTTTCCGGAATGCCTCTTATTTTAATGTTATTGCGTCTCGACCTGTCTTCCAATTCGCAAATCTTAGCTTGCAGAGCCCTTACTTCGTCCTGAACCCCTTCGTGTAGGACAAGAAGGTCATTATGTGATTTGACCACTTCATCCATCTTGTTTTCAAGGTGGTCAGTGCGGTGTCCGATAACCTCTATATCCTGTTGGCAGGATTGAAGTGCGGACTTGAATTCTGCTGACATGTCCATTTTAAAGGAGGCCAATAATTGCTTCATTAGCCCCAATGTAAGTGGGGCATCATCCCCTGTTGGGGGTTGCATACTATTGCCCGCCGTGGTGGGGTCAAATGGTGTGCTGAGGGCTGACAGAGTAGGCGAACCAGTGTCTTTTTTTGAACCAGTCTTTGGGTTAGGAGACTGAGATGAGGATTTGAAAAAGCTGATTGGGGGAACTCCAGTGGGTTCCTTGGCTTTTTTAGGAGCCATGTCTATAGCTGAAGAACTAGCAGATGGAGGAAGTCACAGATCGATGCAGGGTCAAGTACGGGATGTTATTGATCCGCAGGCAGGCTGAGGCTGGGTCGTTAACATAAATTCGGTTATAAGTGTAGATTCAAATCATGTTGGAGTGAGAAAGTGTGCCAGCAACCCCTATGGCATTGAAGGTGTCATGTTCAGGTACAGCTGGACATTGAGAGCCTTATAACTGAATTATCAGCCATGCAGCTTGTGTGATAATATTGTGGTCGTGCCAGCACTGACCACAGTTATCCCTGGACCTTTATTGGGGAAGCAGTGTTAGGTGATAGCAGCACAGGGAACAGTGTGCGATTCCCCCTTGCTGTATTAGCAGTCAGGGCAGGTACCAGGATCCAAGATGGCCGCCGCGAGTAGTGGGGAGAGGAGTTGCTGGGAGTCCCTGGCTCCTGGGGGCTCCAGGGCAGCTGTAAACAGCGGGCGGAGGTCTGCGGTGGGTGTGGGGCGGGTCAGCTTACCTCCAGGACCCCTCTGGCAGTCTCCAGTGGCTCCGGCGCTCAGCTGCTGCCGCGATCCGGTCCCGGAGCTCGGCCGCCGGGTACACACCAAAATCGAGGCCCCGGCTTCCAGGTCAGTGTAGGCCGCAATGTTCGGGAAGGCGTCCCTCGGTCCCCCGGCCTCACAGGCGCTATGCAGCGGGTGCGGAGGGTTCCCCGCGGTGGGCAGGAACAGATATGGGGGTGCTGGTGGCTGTAGGGGCTGCCTGTGGATGATTTTAATGGGCACTCTGCAGGAGCTGCACTGAGAAGCGTCCTGCTTCTTTCTCGGCCAAGCCACGCCCCTCCATTTGCATTTCTTAAATTGATTCATATGCTTTACATTTACAGTATAAACTAGCAGTAACTTAAGTGATCTTTTGGCTCAAAGCACATCATACGTATGCCTAAATGACATCCTTTTTGATCAGAGACAGCATCTCTCCACATTAGAGTAATGCAGAGGATCCAGACCAGGTTTTTCAAGCAGTATCATCAGCAGGCTTGTGTATTCAGCAGTACTGGCTATGGTAGGGACCACTGGTGCATTTAAAAGAGTCTGTACTTGCCTGTGAAATTGACCTGGTATGCTATGACCTGCTAACTAAAATAAGGACCAAAGACTTCATGTGAATCCAGTGTATGTGCTCCTTTGGCGCATGAACAGGGACACATCTCAGCTGGACACTACATATAGCAGAGAAATGTTGGTAAGATAGCTACGTGTTTAAACCGGCAAGTTTTCTATTTTTCTTGATTACACATTGTGCAGATGGTTTAGAAGCCAGGAAAAGGTCTTTACTTGTGGTGTGCTTAGTGGATTGGTTAGCCTAATCAGCCCAGCTGTGGCTGTAGTGAAGGATAGGGCAACTTGGAGTCAGTGAAAGAGGCAGCCAGCTTAAAGGGCCACCACATTTTTAACAGACCGTTTGCAATTTTATGTTAAGTAGCCAGTGAAGCAGGCAGTGGTTCGCTGATAATGTCTTGTGAGTCTGGCACAGTATGATATGTAAAGAGGAAAAAGGGACTGTTCTGGGGGACACACACTTGTACAATATAAAATGTAACTTTTAATATGAATCTAATCAATTTCCCTTCCAGTATACTTAGGGAAGTAACATTATCAGAAGTATTTCATTGTTACTTCCCTAAGTATACTAGAAGTGAATTTGATTAGACTCATATTGAAAGTTATGTTGTATATATGTTGTATATATTGTATAAGTGTGCGTCCCCCAGAACAGTCCATTTTTCCTCTTTACATATCATTTTTCCTCTTTACATATCATTTTAAACCCTAGCTTTGTGTACCAAGCCTTTCTTGCAAGCTCCTGACTTTAAAAAACTATTTGTGCTACAGACGGATGCCTCTGGGACAGGATTAGGAGCAGTCCTTTCCCAAGAGGTAGATGGAGAGCTGAAGTCCATCCTCTAACTTAGCTGTAAATTACTGCCCAGAGAGCGCAAGTACTCAACTGTAGAGCAAAAGCGCTTAGCAATTAAGTGGGCAGTTGAAACCTTAAGATGTCATTTGTTGGGACAAGAGTTTTTCTTGGTTGCAGACCATGCCTCCTTACAATGGATGCATAAAAACCAAGAAGTGAATGTGCTATTTGTTGGTTTTTGGCATTACAGCCATCGTCCAGGGAAACAGAACCTCAATGTCAATGCCTTTTTCAGGACGTTTGTAGGGGCCAATCCTCCAAGCAACCATGTGTTGAAGCAAGAGGAGGCTGAAGAAGGCAAGGTGGAGGGCTGTGTACCTGGGCGGATGACACAAACAGGGTTGGGCGAGGCTAAGAACTCATCTGAAATATTTTGTAGCTTCACCAGGGTGGTTAAAGCTAAGGCGTGTGGAGTGTGGCAGAGACAGAATCGTCCATATGAACGTAATTTAAAGAATCCAGACCAGGTTTTGGAGCAGTAGCAAAAGCCAGGTGTGTAATTAGCAGCTACTGTGATTTCCTGATATAAGGGTTTCCAGGGTAGTCAGCTTGCTCTTGATGGTGGATTAGTCACCCAAGTGATAGGCTGGGCTGTGGGCTATGGACCATTGGAGCCCTTGCAAGAGTCTGTTATGCTGGGAATACCTGTTTGCTACTGCATGTAACCATATTTGCCTTTAGAATGAATCTGCTTTGCTGTCATCTGCATCTAAAAAATATTAAAGAACAAAGTCTT
Source organism: Crinia signifera (assembly GCF_055691185.1). Lineage (NCBI taxonomy): Eukaryota > Metazoa > Chordata > Amphibia > Anura > Myobatrachidae > Crinia > Crinia signifera. Next base: position 113,424,861 of record NC_139223.1, read on the forward strand.
CATCTGATTCCTTGTGTGTGTGTGTGACCCTTGTAAAAGTTGAAAGGGGTTAGTTGTTAAAAAAGCAAAACTACAGTAAGTTGATTATTTTATGAAATCAGCTTGAATGTTATAATTTTTTATTTATTTGAAAAACAGGAGCCAATTGAGCTATAGCAAAGATCTAATGCAAAAATAAGACCGGGGAGTACTGGCAAACCAATCTTAAATCCTAGGAAATTTTTTTTTTTTATACCCCACTGTTATTTATTATTTATTTATTAACATTTTCTTATATAGCGCATACATATTACGCAGCACTTTACAGAATATAGTTGAACATTCACACCAGTCCCTGCCCCAGTGGAGCTTACAATCTATATTCCCTACCACATGCACACACATAAACATTCTAGGGTTAATTTGTTAGGAGTCAATTAGCCTACCAGTATATTGTTGGATTGTGGGAGGAAACCGGAGTACCCGGAGGAAACCCACGCAAGTACGGGGAGAATATACAAACTCCATACAGTTAGAGCCATGGTGGGAATCAAACCCATGACCTCAGTGCTGTGAGGCAGTAATGCTAACCATTACACCATCCGTACTGCCCCGTTATGCATCTATATATATATGGTATTGTTATTATTGAGTTAATTGATTTCAGTGACAATAAATATATCATTTAATTAAAATGTTAACATGATCGACTTACGATTTATTTCAGGGGCAATAATTTATTTATTGTTGCTTGGGTAAAAAGGTTGCTCATTTAACCTTTAACCATTTTTTGTTATTTTCAAATGAAGTGTAGATCAAGGGTAGAATTTTTAACTGTGGCTTTTCTACAACAGAAGACCTTCAAACAACAGATGACAAAAAAATCACACACACAAGCCACTAACTAACTGACAGGACTAATTTGCATGTGGACCCAGGAGGAAAGATCAGTATAATACAACTAACCTCAGGATTGTATACATTATTATGCTACATATGATTAATATAACTAAAAAATGTAGAAATTAAATGTATATGTGACACACCTTCTGAATTAATTTTTTTTTCATTTTCTTTGGCATCAAAAGTCTCAGTTGAATAAATTAATTATGATTATAGTATTATATTAACTAAGAGGAATTAATTTAATTGATGAAGAGTAGAATAAAAATATAAATGAAAATAACTGGAGGCCATATAATAAATTGATTTTTATAACGCATAGATCCAATCCAATTTTGTGCATTCATTACAAAAAAGGGTTAGATTTGTTATAAAATATTCTAATTAATGTACTGGCCTTGTGGTATTTGTGGTGAGGAAGTGGTTTATCATAAAGCTTGTTTCAGCCAACGTTTTTTTTTACAATTCAATAATAAATACAATATTTAAAAAATATGCCACAGCTGATCAATAATTAAAGCAGTGGGCAATGAATTTAGATTAATATTTTTAGATCCAGACAGTGGTGAATCAAATGAGTTGAGTCTTCAGTCTGGTATGTGGCAAATTGACACTGGTCCCATGTGTTACCTTTGGCCACCTCCCATGGCCAAAATTCTTGCTAACTGAATACACGGAAATGTACTGCCCAAAATGTCACATGCCATAGGAAAAAAAACATAAAATAAAAATAATGCTTAAAAATAATTATGTCACATAATGTACACATTTACAGTAATAGATAGAAAGTAGTTTACATTTACCTTCAAAATATTTTATTGTAGTAGATGTATTTATAATACAAGGTCAATTTAATAAGTACCCCCCCCCCCTCCCCCCTTATACACACAGACACTTCCAAAATAAAGGTGGCCATACACATGCAGATTTATCTTCAGATCTGGCTGGTTGGAACAAAAACATGGTTATAGATGAGAGCAAATGACAGTTGACAATTTTCTTGGAAATGCTGTAAAACTGACAAACTATCACTCATCCATAACCATGTTTTTGTTCCAACCAGCCAGATCTGAAGATAAATCTTACTAGTGTATGGGCACCTTAAGAGTTATATTTACTGATATGGTAGAACTTTGGAATGTTGGATTACCTGTTATCTGTTTTCCTTGTAGATGGATGAATATTTGTCTATAATTATTGTATCTTGTAAAATCTTCAAAAACTGCTTTGTCCAGCCAGAACTAAATTCTAAGATATCACAATTGGGAATTGCATAAAACGTAAGACTAGCTGGTGTAATTGGTATTATAAGAAAAGACATCTGTTTATCTAGCTGTGAAGTTATGGTGATAAAAAGCAGCTTTGGGTAATGCTGTAGCTGTTTGTATACAATGTAGCTGCTGTGTCCCTTGTAATATTGACAAGAGAAAATCCCGGAGGGAACATATTATGTATGTAGTGTCTTTATAACAAAGCTGTCACATTAATCAGGAGATTCATAGGAGGAATTAAAAGAATTGTTATTGCTAATTACAGTATTGATTTGAGTGAAACACAAGGAAATCTAAAGTAATGAATAGTCTGATTCATGATTAAACAAGATAAGAACCAAACCAATATACTAAAAACAATACTGTGGTTTATTGATTTCCAAACACTCTAGAGCCTATTGGATATTTGTAATTGAATTGCTCCTAAGGTAGATCTATAGTTTAGAGAAAGCAGACTAACATAATAAGGCTGGTGCTGTGTTGAACCCATGCCTGTTTGCAGAGCACATGAAAGCTCTCAGCATTCATAAGAACGTCATTTATTTATTTTATTTGTAAACGGTTTCTTATAACGTGCACCAGATTCCATTGCACTTTACAATTGGACACACAGATAAAACAAAAATGGGTAATGACAGACAGTAACAGAGGAACATAGAAGGGGGGCCCACACTGCGCTAAAACGTAAAATGAGCAGCAACTCTGAGAGGGTTCCTTGTTAGACGGAACCACGAGTAGAGATCAAGAAATGGGTTCAGAGTGCGCTAAACCTTAATAACAAACACAACATATGTTCAAAATAGTATGATTGGCTAAGAGCTCTCTCTCAGCCAATCAGAGGGCCACCCAGTATTTTAAAATATTTATTTTCAAATTCGGCCACCCTCCACTGACTACCACCGGCCACCAGCCCTCCTGTAGCCTGCTTCACCAATGCCTGCTCACCACCAGCCTTCCTGACGCCCGCTCCGCTGACTATGACTGGTGGGCCCGCGCATCGTGTTGGGTAACGCATGCAATGAAAATCAGATTATATCTGTTATATTGTAGAAGGTGCTAAATAATAAGTAGAAGCCTATTGGTTGCTATGGGTAACATCCCATCTTCAATCGAACTCCCAAATTAGTGAATAAACCCCTTAGAGTCAGAGTGTAGGCAAAGGTCCCTTTAAGTATATAGCCCAGAGTTGTTTGTGGGTGCACACCCTTTATGTGTAAGTTTATTCACAGTGCTTACCCTTTTTTGGGGCTCTCAATAACTGGAATGCTGTAATCTGTACTCTTTTTTATGTGGTTTTCAAGCAGACATTATTGATTGAAAAAATGATGGTGTTTTTACACAATGGTTTTCTGCTCCTACTTTATGTCTTCAACATTTCTTTCCCAACAATTCTTTACCATCCTTTGCCCCTTAGACGTGGAAGTAGCCCCACCAAATACCAAATTATATCAAAAGGGCACTTTTGATCCCATCTCTACCAACCCAGCAACTAAGAATTTCACGGGATACATGCAACAAAAAATCATATCCATGCAAGCGACACCAGCAAAAGTGCAAAGAAATTTATCCCTAGACGAAAGAAAAGCACTTAAAAATCTGAGCAACTACAAAGGCATCACAATTCGCTCCGCCGACAATTTACGTAATATGTTTAAAATACCTTACAGCATCAAAACGGCACTTACCAATGATTATTCTGATAAACTCTCGAGGCTTGGAATCAGTCAGGAGAGCAGTAAACCGCAGTGGCATCTACCAAGGACCTGATAGCAACTTTTTCATTGAGTTACTGGACATGACATTAACCAACAATTACTTCTTGTTCGATCCAACAATCAGGCGTTGCAATGGGTTCTTGTGTAGCGCCGAGTGTCGCAAATATTTTCATGCACGATGTTGAACATGACCTCTTCTTTTCAGACAGTAAAATATCCAACAAAATCAAAGCCTATTATCGCTACATAGACGATATCCTAATGATCTATGAGGATACACAGGAATCGTTTAAGGACCTAATGGAAGACATCAATCAGAAAGATGCAGACATCAAATTCACCAGCCAGTCCAGCTATTGTGAAGTGAACTTTCTTGATGTTACAATAATGCAAACCAGTAACAACCATCTTACAACCAAATTATATCACAAATCCACAGACAGGAACACCCTGCTTCACGGCAACAGCTTTCACCCTCCCCCGGGTAAATGGGCGCTGCCATACTCACAGTTTCTGAGGGCACAACGTATCTGCTCCTCCAAAGATGATGCAGAGGAAGAAATGACAAACATGGTACAAAAATTCTGTGCAAGAGGATACCCATTGAAATTATTACTTAAAACCAAAACTAAAGTAATGTCCATGGACAGAAACTCTTTATTACATCCTACGACTAATACCTCCCAAAAAAAGAACATAGTATGGACTCAGTGCTTTACCACCAACAGCAGCACACTGATGACAGAGGCAAGAAGAATTTGGCCAATCGTTAACACAGATAAACATCTTCCAGCCCTAAAAAACTACAAGATCATGCCAGCGTATGAGCGAAGCAAAAATATCAAAGACTACGTAGTCCACAATGATGTATCTAACTGTAAAGAAACACTTCCAACAACCTTCTTACAGCGCAAGAATGGCAATTTCAGATGTCTTAAATGCGTAACATGCAGCAGCCTAGAAATAGGTGACCAGTTCTACCACCCCCGCACTGGAGAGAAACTGAACATAAAATATCCTTTGACATGTAGCAGTCAATACGTAGTTTACTACATAAAATGTCCCTGCGGATACCTTTACGTGGGCAAAACAATAAGACAGTTCAAAGAGCGCATAGGGCTACATAAATCCAGTATAAAAGCAGCTTTGAACAACAAAGGAACAGACCAGCCTGTCGCCAGGCATTGGAAAGAACTAAAACACACCATTCCAAATATGAGATACAAAATGATCGACTGGATCCCCCCTAATGTCAGAGGAGGTGACAGAGCGAAAGCCCTACTTAAATGCGAAGCCAGATGGATCCATAAATTAGAAACAGTACAACCGAACGGACTGAATGAACTACAACCAATGTCCTGCTTCTTATGATTACATCTCAGTTACACCTGAATATAGATTTCTTCTAACAGTACTTTGCCTGGATGCCCCCATGGATACCTATTGACGATCGTCCACCAAGAACATCCCCATCTATTAACTCTTAAGATATACTGACCCGGACATTTTGCCTAAAAATTGACACAATGACATTTACAAATTGGGCAGATAAATTGGAGCGATAAATTGGAGCGACTGTCACTTTTTCATGTTTTTTCTTTATCACTGTTATGTCAGAATTCTTCTTTTGACCAATAATTATTGCAACTCACATAGACTGTGCCATATATAATAATGTATTCACATGTAACATAGTCCAAAGAGTTCCAATATTCAGTTGCTTCACCGATATATCTGCATGAATTTTAAAACATGTTTTTGTTTCTTCTGCAGTGACACGCATCATCTTTCCACAGCCGGCTTGGAACACGCACATGCATGCCAACTCACATAACACTTTATCTACTATGTGGTCACCTTTGCCATCCCACACAGATTGTGGTTACCATGGTAACCTCCGAACACGATTGGCGCACACCCCCTGACGGCTCCAGTCTGCTGACTGCCAGTGAGAGTCTGACGTCATCAGCACCACGCCGACTGAGGGACAGGTGAGGGTGCACACGAGTTGCTGTTCTGTTTGAATTCACTATAAATGTAGTAATGTACCATTTCTCACCATGTCTTGATAAAGGGCACACAGCCCGAAACGTTGATACACTTTCCAGTGTTGGTGTTATTTATTTGATCACCTTATACTTATATGAAAAACCTCAAGAGTGCCAGTAGACATTCTCTCTGTATATTCTCCCGTATCTCTACAGCAAGTGCCAGGACTCAAACCCACCATATATACATATATATATATATATATATATATATACATATATATATATATATATATATATATCCATATATATATATATATATATATAAATAATAAGCTTCCAATCAGACATCGTATAACGACATTTTAGTTTATATGCAAACTATTTTTAAATTACAAACACAAATACAATTAACATAACTTTATACCAGCTTCCCTTGCCACCAGAAAATGTCCTGGTTTGCCATCAGGTCCAATCCGCCCCTGCAGCTGGCAGTGGCGAAGAGAGGTTTCCTGAGGAAAAAAGTGAAAGAGCCTGGATGTGTGAGGAGTGCTCACTTGCTTTCTGGATTGGAGAAGAGCCACCTGCCCATGCATTCTGGGCCGCACTGAAGACTTTAAAGCTTGGTTGTAGATGGCAGAAGAGGCAAAACAAAGGGTTAAATACCTACCATTATCTTTAGCCCCTTCTGCTGCCCACTCTCCCATTACCTTGTCTTACTGTGATAAAGTAAGGGGATAGGCAAATGACTATACTGGTTAGGCTCCCCTTCGTTTTTCTGCCATGTTGCTAAAAGTTATTAAGGGGGTGGTGGTGGTGGTGGTAGTGGTAGGGGGGGGGTTTAGGTCCCCCTTCTGTTGCCACTGCTCTGTGCTTAAAAACAAACCAGGAGGTAGGATCCCCATTGTTGAACTGTTTATCATATTTAGCCTTGCATAGACATTTAACTTGAGGTGGTGTATTACAAATACTACAGTGTCCTTAATTTAACCTCATCTACTGCATAGAGCTGGTGTACTACAAAATACTTCAGCGGCATAGCATCTATTCAGTGACAGTTTGCCTCCTTACTGCCCCCCCTCTTACCCACTGTGAGTCATTGACAGGATGGTGACTAACTCCCTGTCCCCCTACCCCCACCATGGGACACTACTGCTTAAAAATTGGAACAGTTGGGAAGTATGGCAGTAGGCACCCTCACCTCCAAGTCTCTGCTGCACCCACAGGTTTTTTTTTTCAATCCCGGAATTTGGGGTTAAAAAATGAATCCTGGGAGTTCCAAGATTGGCTTCCCTAATAAAAAAATGCCCTAGCATATTTAACTGCAGGCGGCTATGAGCCTGGTGGAGTGTCTGGATCAGTAAGCCGGGCCGGGGAGAGTTGCAGTGCTGTTGGAGGCGCATCTGGGAGCTGCATGGGTGGCTGGAGCAGTGTTGGGGAGCAATGCAGTAAGACTATTGGCGGGCAGGCAGAGCAACTATTCGGCCTGCGTAGTGTGACCTATAATGTCACCCTACGTATCGCCACAGGCCGGGCATCAGGAACATCCGGGCAGCATCTGAGCTCAGATACTGCCCGGCAATAGACTGGGCATGCGCTGTATAATCCTGAAATCTCCTGGGATTAATATCACAGCATTTTTGGGGCAAATCCTGAAATTCTGGTGATTGGCCAACCTAATTGGAACTGAGCCAGAGGTTGGACCTGCTGCCCATCCGAGCTCCAAGTCTAGTGTTCCTGTGGCAACGAAACACTGCCATCTGTTGGCTACGATCTACAAGCTTTCAAAGCATTTTCTTTGAGTGGACTAGTTATACCATATACATAGAGCTATCCAGCATTTTACAGGTAAATTACACAGCAATATACGGATTCTGTATGAAATACCGACGGTCAAAATCCCGAAGGTCAAAATACCGACAGCTATTGACCGACGGTAAAAATCCCGACATGGTCAAAATCCCGACAAGGTCAAAATACCGACATTTAAAATCCCGACATGGTCAAAATACTGACATATAGAATGTAGACAGGTGAAAAAGTTGACAGGTCGCAATGTCGACATGGGGTTTTCAATGGTTTTTTTTACCCGAATGTCGACACAGTCTACATGGACACAGTTGGAAGTCAAACGCAGACCCTCGCATCGCTCGCTTCACTCGCGATGCTTCGGGCACGGTGCCTCGCTTCCACTCGGCACACTATTTTATTCTCCCACAACACCCTAGTGGATGGTAGGGCATGAAATACCGCCTGTCGGCACATGTTGGCTCAAAAAACAGTGAAAAAGGTCATGTTGACTTTTTCACCTGTCTACATTCTATATTTTGGTATTTTGACCTTGTCGATATTTTAAATGTCTGTATTTTGACCTTGTCGGGATATTGACCTCATCGGGATTTTAAATGTCGGTATTTTGACCTTGTCAGGATTTTGATCTTGTCGGTATTTTGACCGTCGGTCAATGGTTGTCGGTATTTTGACCGTCGGAATTTTGACTGCATCCCCAATAAACATACCAAAAGCTTTTTCTGTCAAATTTATTTTCAGTCTTGAACAAGTCATTCTGAAGGGGCAAAAGGGTGAGCAGGAAAAGATGTCTGCTGCTAATCGTCAGACAGGAGATTGCTATCGGACACTTCCCGTCTGTGTTCTTTGTTGGGACTCAATCCTATCTCTGCAGATGTAATCTCTGTGGCAGACCACAACGCTTGTGAAAGTTCCCATCTCAGACAGAGCTGCGTGCTCCCTTCGGAGCAAATTGTAATTATATTACTGCATGGCTGGAAATGTCTGTCACACCAAAGAGTGGGGAGGCATTGAGAGAAGCGGCTGCACTTCAATCAGAGGCAATTATGCGGCTACAACCAGATCAAATGTCTCAATATTCTTGATATCTGATATAGGAAAAATGGCAAGTATCTGATTTAGCTGACAGATAATTTACGAAAAATCCTACTTGAATCTTGTGTACAGTCAAGGTCATTATCATTCTGTATCCTTCAACGCAATCATATCACATTGTGTCTGTAGATTAACCATTTAACTGGCTAATATTTTTCATATAAACTGCTCAGAAATTGTCAGAAATTGTCAGGTATTTTTAATGAATGAATTAGGTTTAGAAAAAAAGAACATATATTTATAATGTATTTCACTCTATTTTAGATTAAAAAAACTAACTTTTCTCCCACCTTATATTAATATTGATTTCCACACAATAACATTGGTAGTTATGCCACTGCTCCTGATCAACCAAGCAGTGTGTCCTCAGCTTGACTCTTTCAGCTGTCTACAAGCCCCGGCTCACACCGCAGTCAGTGCAGGGTGAGATGCGGAGGAAAGAACACCGCTGGAGCCTGGAATGGTATGTATGCTGGTGTAAAATTAATGTATGGGTATGTATTTGAACATTCTTTTTACAGGTGAACTACAAGTCCAAGGGGGCCCATTCATGCCCGCATGCTGGGACTTGTGGTTCGCCAAGTCTTAGCATGTGGGGGAGGCCTGCTGGGACTTATAGTTCGCCTGTAAAAATAAATGTTTTCAATTTAATTTTACATGTATCAGCCTGGTGTCCACCACCGGGGACAGCCCTAGGTACCCCATCCAGGGCTGACCAGCTATGGTGCACATGGTACGGCCAGGGGACCTTACGTAAAATGTGTCCCCCGGCTGTTGCATGACACTGCGGGCTATTGGAGCCTGGTGCTGGTTCTAGAATATGGGGGACCGCAGTTTTTTTGTCCCCCGTATTTTTGGAACCAGGACCGGTCCAAGAGTCCGGGGCTGGTTTCAGAAATACGGGGCATCCCTACGCTTTTTGTCCCCGTATTTTTGGAACCAGATCCGGTTTAACACTATTCCTTTTTTTTACTAAATACCAAACACTTTCATGTCTAAAAATCTTATATTTTCGTTACTAAAACCGCACTAACTCACATGCGAATTCCAACTCTTTCCAAAAAATTGCACCCTGTTACATTTGCGAGTTTTTAAAAAAAATGCAATTTTTTTGCATGCGATTTAGTGCGATTTTAAAACATGACTAAAAATTGCACCCTATTACATTTTGCCCCTGATGTTTTTAATACTCTAGAATCTAAATGGTATTTTGCTGTCCGGCAGCTGAGTGCTGAGGCATCTGTTCTCCCCATTTACATTAAACCTCTCCTTTTAGAGGACCTTTTTCTGTGTATAAATGGATTGAACAATACGCCTCGTGTACACTATTATGAGATACAAAGGATGTCTGGCCTTTTCTCTAAACCAAGCTTTGATTACATTTTTGCTCTGTGGGTAAAATTGATACTTGGCAGAATCCCAACTCTTTTGTAGTTTAGATAATAAGAGTTTATTTAGACCGTGGTGAAGGCTAATTAATTGTGGGAGAAAACGTTGAGCCAATACATGTTTTTATTGTAATGGAAGTAATGATGTTTTCTGCATTTTTCTGCATTTTATTGTCAGACTGAGAACCTTTCTGTATACAGAATTCAGATATGAAAGTTTAATCTCCTGTATTGTAGTCTAAGACATCCCATGGGTTCAGTTATATATGAAAAGGGCATTTATCGTCTTTATAATATTTTCAAAAGAGAGAAAAGTTGTTGATGAAAGCCCTTGAAATAGACCATTAAAACATGAATTGGCATCTGTCATCATTAGACATTTCTGGATAAATAAAACAAGATCAGCAGTGCCAGGGGGAAAACTACATTGTTGGCATCATAGGAAATGGGAGAAGAGCTGTATAGCAGGCTGTGCCCCTGGACCCTGTTCCAAACCACCCAACTGTCCCGAGTACAGCAGGACAGTCTGGCTATTTGGAGACTGTCTCACTGTCACTCCCACCAGTGGCAATATCCTGCTCAGTTAGGGGAGCCAGAGATCACCGCTGCTCTGTGCCTGTGCATGGCAGGGGAAAGTTACTAAGATGTGTATTCTGCTTCACATGTGATGTTGCTATGAGCAATCAATCAGAATCTACTTCTTATTAATTAAGCACCCTATAGAAGATAGTACACAGGATCTGATTGGTTGCCCATAGCAACATCACATGTGAAGTAGAATTCACATCTTAGTGTGTTTACCCCAGCATCTCTTCAGTGCAGGAAGGAAGGAGGCAGTGAATGGATGGAGGCAGGCGCTGCCCAGCTGTTAGGGGAGCGCTGGGCACCCCGCTAAAATGACAAAAGCAGGGGCAAGGGTGCAGGGTCATGCCTCCTCTACCCAAAGCCACACCTACCCTAGACTGGCCAGGAAGGCAGGGCCGCCAAGAGATATCCTGGGCCCCGGTAAAACAATTTCCCGGGGCTCCCACTGACAGAGCTCCCCGCACACTCTGCCTGCGCTTCCTCCCCCAAGCCATTGCATGTTCTGTGGAAATGGTGTTATACTTCTGCTTCCAAGGCATATACAGGGACGCCTTTGGTGCGCACTTCGGCGCGCACATAAAAATTTACACCGTAATTCATATTACACGTCACACACCCATTACATATACTGCATGCCATAATACTCATTACATATTATGCATCACACTGTAATGCCTTTTACATATACCACATATTTTATGTCACATACAGTAAGTTCTGCTTACCTACATTTATTATTTATTTATTTATAGTTTCTTATATAGCGCAGAATATTCCATTGAGCTTTACAATTGGAAACAACAGTGATTAAGCAAACTGGGTAAATACAAACCTACATGAAGGTAGCAGGGCCCTGCTCGCAAGCTTACAATCTATGCTCGTTGCTATGGGTTTCATGCTTGATGCCAGGGGTTAACATGCTTGTTGCCATTGGTTTACATGCTCTGCCCAGAGTTACATGCTCTTCCAGGGGTTGAAAAAGAACCTTGATAGGTCAAAAACGCGTCAGTGACTGTGGAGGCAGGTAAACCAGCATTGCAGACCCTCTCTGTCCTTCTTTTTACATCCAGGGACACCAACCCTCACTCCAGACCCGAGAGAAGTGAAGGTGGAGTAGAGGTGACATAGTGCCTGGTTTGCCTCTTTTTGAGCTTTTTAAATCTTTTTAATTGTTTTGTATGCTGAATGGATTGTTTTTTGGAATAAAAACCCATTGATCTTTATTGCCTGTGATTGGATTTGGACATACATCCACCCATTAGGACGTGGGGACGCAAAAGATACCTTTTGATGCACATAGGGCATTGCCCAAAGGTGTGCATACATCTAAGGGGACGGGGAGCCCTTGGTGGCATATACCCATATACAGTGTATATAGAGGGCCTGTTATACAGGTCAGTAGGACGGTGAACCAGTGTTTCTACATTGTGCCTGTTTATGAACAGGGCTGGTGCAAGGCACCGGAGCGCCCCAGGTGAGTGGGGGTGGGGGCGCCCCAGTGCTGGGGGGGGGGGGGGGGAGGGAAGGGAAGGTTGGTACCTGTGTAAAAAAACTTCCGTCCCCGGCGTCCCTGCTGAGTGCTGGTGCGTGCAGGGGTGTCCGTGCCGCCGGGGGAGCCTGCTGCGCTGTTATTGTGTATAAGCTTGTCGCGCCCGGCGGGGTCCCTACAGTGAATAGAAAATAACTAGTGCTTCCCGCGCCGCCGCGCGCATAGCGCTAGTTATTTTCTATTCACTGTAGGTACCCCACCGGGTGCGACAAGCTTATACACAATAACAGCGCCGCAGGCTCCCCCGGCGGCACGGACACCCCTGCACGCACCAGCACTCAGCAGGGACGCCGGGGACGGAAGTTTTTTTTACACAGGTACCACAGTGCTGGGGGTGAGGGGCAAACTGCCGTCCTCCAGGTGCCGGCGCCCTAGGCAAATGCCTAGAGCTGCCTAGTGGTGGCGCCGGCCCTGTTTATGAATCATCTACTCATCAGTTTGTTTTTATTTCTCTATTGCTTGAATAAGTCAAATCACCAGTGGAGAAACATCACTACAAAGAAGATTGAGATACATCTTTATTATAGAGACAGAGCATCATTGTCCACCACTTTTGTGTTTTGTGTATATTGGAGATGGGGTTTGTATGCCATGGTGGGACACGGTGCTGCAGTCAGGTTGGCGCAGATATACCTTTACTGAAATTTTGCTGTTGCTTTTGGAAAAAGGCTTAGTACCTGTGTCACATTTAATGTAAACTGATACAGTGGATGAAACCATTTTGTGTGCCCAAAGATTTTTTCCCTACAAAACAACATCAAAGGTCGTGTGATGTCATGACGTCACACTGTTGTTGCGCAATGGTCTTCTGGGAATCTTTTGGATGGCCAGGATATCTTTACGGCGGGCACCAAGTTTGCATTGTGGAAAATCCGACTCTGTTGGGCTGTATGATACAGTGCCCCAGGATTGTTGGCCAAGGGTCAGTTGAAAAGGAAAGTGAGAGATGAAATACAGTAAGTGAGGATTATGTTTGGACTGTACCGTAAGGATGTAGTTGGATAGGAAAGGTTTGTGAAGGTTATGTATTCGGTTCTGATGTAGAGAGCATATAGTCACTTAGTGATGTCATGAATATGAAATCTCTATATAAAGTTTCTGAAACTCGGCTCCTGATTGGCCATTAGGCAGCAAATAGCGCCATTAAGAGTGAGAAGCGCTGAATCTAAACATTCAGCGCTTGATGGTACAGGTGGTCGGGTTTTTTTTTGCCAAGTACGGTGGATTACTTCTGGAAAGAAGAGGACCTGATCCAGTGGCGTAAGTTTGTCAAAGTCACCCGGAGGCAAGATAAATGTTTGTGCCCCCTAAAGAGATACACACAAGTGGCCCCTATAACCTCAAACACATACACACATGGCTCCTATAACCTCACACACGTATACCCTTTTCCCATAGTCTCATATAAACTTATGAGTTAGGGTCAGGCTTGGAGGTGAGTTCTAGGTTTTGGACACTAGTGGGGGGACTTAGGGGGTAAAGTTAGGCATAGACTGCGGGGGGGGGGGGGGGGGTAAGAGTTAAGCTGTGGGAGGGGGGTTGGACACCAAGGGGGGGGTTAGAGTTAGGTTGTGGGGTAGGGGGCTATATTTAGGCGGCGGTGTTAGGCTCAGGCTGCGGGGTGGGAGGGTAAGGCATGTAGGAGAGGGATTATGGTCAGGCTGCAGGGCAGGGGGTTTTATTTATATGGCAGGGTACGTGGTTTGTGGTTTAAATGCACTAGCATTATTTCACTTACAAGTGGAGCACATCTCAGCCAGCGCTGGGGCTCGCCAGAATGTCCCCGCTGGCGAGATGACGCTCCATCTGACTGGGATGCACGTTCCAGTTTCCAGGCGGTGGGGACGCGAACCCTGTCCAACTCCGCTTCAGGGAGTTGGGCAGGGTTAAGGGGGTAGCGGGAGGTAGGGGCGAACATCGTGGACCGGCTAGGGCTAGACCCCCACTGGATTAATCTTGCTTCATCTGTATATGAAGTCTTGTGAGTGCAGCCTGTTTTCTTGCTGCTAGATATATGTGTGTATGTATAGCAGTAGCTCTTTATGTTTTACTTATATCCCCCCCCCCCCCGACACGCACTTCCACCTCCCCTCCCCTCCCCTTGCAGGCTGCAGCATCATCAGTAAACTTTAGAAGTGACTACTCACTGTTGTGACAGGCAGCAGGGCTGACAGCTGCTGCCTGAGTCAATGCTGCCATCCGTCAGTAACATCCTCCGGTACTCTTTACCTAGCACGGCGCCCACGATCTTGATCGAGGGCATCGTGAGGTAAAAAATCGCGTCGGTCGCGTCGTATGCGGGCTAAAGATGCCCGGACGCGACGCGACCGACGCGATGTCCACGATTTCCCATTGAAAACCATGTTAAACATGGACATCGCGTCGGTCGCGTCGCGGACGGCCATAAATGTGCACACGATGGCCGCGACGCGATGCCCACGATTTGCCATAGGAATCAATGTTAAAAGGCCCGATGGACACGATTTTCATGTTAAATGGCTGAATGGACCCGATTTTACCATAGGAAACAATGTTAAATGGGCCCTAGAGCCCAAATACTTACCCTGAACTCTGAAATGGCCCCCCAAATTGTTTACGCCACCCCACGATCAACGTCAACCCGAAGCGTGGCGAGCGCAGCGAGCCCGCGAGGGGCGGCGGTACGCGTCCTCCGACCTTTTCATACCCCCACTATCCACGTCGGCGTGGAGTTGAGAATAGAATAGTGTGGCGAGCGCAGCGAGCCGTCGAGCCCGAAGCGTGGCGAGCGCAGCGAGCCCCGCTCGCCACACTATTCTATTCTCAACTCCACGCCGACGTGGATAGTGGGGGTATGAAAAGGTCGGAGGACGCGTACCGCCGCCCCTCGCGGGCTCGCTGCGCTCGCCACGCTTCGGGTTCACGTTGATCGTGGGGTGGCGGTAACAATTGGGGGGGCCATTTCCCAGTCAAGGTTGCCTATTTGTGGCCCATTTAACATTGTTTCCTATGGCCACATCGGGTCCATTGAGGCATTTAACAGTAAAATCGCGTCGGTCGGGCCATTTAACATTGATTGCTATGGGAAATCGGGTGCATCGCGTCGCGGGCATCGCGGGTACATTTATGGCCGGCCGCGACGCGACCGACGCGATTTCCATGTTTAACATGGGTTTCAATGGGAAATCGCGGGCATCGCGTCGGTCGCGTCGCGGCCAGACATAAATGTACCCGCGATGCCCGCGATGGGCGCCGTGATAGGTAAAGAGTACCCATCCTCCTAAGAGGAGCGCCATGATACTCTTCTTCCTCAATGACCTGTACCAAGGGGGAGACCAGGCAGCTGTGGTGTAATCGCACTATGTGGTGCATGCGGACACCCTTCATTGGCCCGGTAATTCATTATTGACATGGCACTGCGAGAGGGGAGGCTGGGGGTACCGAGCATGCCCCCTCCCCACCTGCACCTGCATGTATCAGGGGTGGAGGGAGAAATGTCCGCGGTGCAATCTTTTGAATGATGATTCCTATTCTTATTATGTTGATGGAGTATGCACGTAAATACGAATACGAATGTGCCATGAATACCAATACGAATTGTTGTATTTTTGGCATAGTAAATACCAAAAATACGAATACGCATAAAATATTCGTATTTACTAATACGAATAAGAATATTTTAGGCGTATATGGCTTAGTAAATTACCCCCATTATGATTTATCAAACGTCATGGCCCATCCGTGTCCCTGATTTTGATTTAAAACGCAATATAACAAATTTACATATAGTTAACGAGTGGGTGGGCAACAGATAAAAATATTAATTTTAATGAAATTTATTAATAACATTATTTATATGTCTAATTTATGCCAATCTCAATTATCTTTGAATAGACAGTTTATGAAAATGACCCCTTATAAGGTTAATACATTAGAATGAGTCTGAATATCTGTTTTCAAGACCTGTAACCCATACGATGACATACAGCTGTCAGACATTGTTAGATGCCTGCAAATTATGCTGTGATAGACACTGTCATCGCAATGTCTGTCCAACTATAT
Source organism: Crinia signifera (assembly GCF_055691185.1). Taxonomy (NCBI): domain Eukaryota; kingdom Metazoa; phylum Chordata; class Amphibia; order Anura; family Myobatrachidae; genus Crinia; species Crinia signifera. The sequence continues at coordinate 113,441,184 of NC_139223.1, forward strand.
ATAAATATGCTACTCCCAGAGATTATAAGGCAGTGCTCGATGTGTCTTGTCTTTTTGGTCTAGATGTGACAAGGTCTTGTCTAACCTGCAGCTCTCACTTTATTCTTGCCTCTCTAAAATAAGCCCTGACTGATTCTGCTCTATTCGAAATGGAGTTTTTAAGTGTCTTGACAAATAATTCATGTTCAGCAGTTTTGTTTGACTCTGATGAAATGTATGGTATTTTGGGGCTAAGACATTTTTTCTCTTCTTTTAGAAAAGTCAGAGAAGATTTTTCCAGCAGGTTAACTTCTGAAGAGAATATCCAGGGGAAGTGACCCACTTTAGAAAGTATTATTATTTACATAATGCATATAAGGATAGGACACTGGATTTACAGGGGTGAGGGAGAGAGACAAAGCAAGAGAACCAAAATGTACGTATTATTCTGCAAAACATGGAGCCTGATTCATGTTTGGAAGTAAAGCAAAAAAGCCTGTACTGTAACTGGGGAAAAACATGCTGCAATGCATGTGGGGCAGATGCAACATGCAGAAAGAGTTAGATTTGAGTGGGGTGTTTTATAAAAGAAATCCAAATTGTATTGTAAAAACTAAGCTGTCTAACATACTGTATCTGGTCTACATACAAAAACAGCATATATTTAGCCTACACAGAAAAAAATATAAATATATTTGCTCCCCTTTCTTTTTTGCTTCACTTACAAACATAAATCAGACCCATACAGTTGTTTCTCACACATACTACAAGCAAAATGTGTTTAACAATATTTGGCTGATTTGACACCAAAGTGCTTTAGTAGAGAGATTCAACGCACCTTGCACTTCCGAAGCTTCTTAATGCCGTCATACACTATGCGATTTGGGCCTGATTTCCCCCCAATTCCAGCGGATCGGGATGAGAAATCGGCCCAAATTGCATTTGTATGACATCCGATCCAATGCGCGGCCCCACAAGAGTTGGCCCGAAGTCAGAGGTCAGACCTGCAGAACATTAGATAGATTGGAATCGGACCCAACAGTGACATATGGTGGGAGCTTTATAGCACCCGCGATGTATTGCGTCGGATTCCGTCCGACCTCTGAGAAACGAGTGGCTGACAGGAGATTTGAGGAAAAAAAAACATTCAATAGAATGGGAAGGTCGCTGATTGGCTGAGAGAGCTCTCCCAGCCAATCAGCGGCTGCCAGTCATTCATATAGAGTTTTTTGAATTCCCCTACCCACACTGTTGCTGCAGCTCCCTGCGAGTTTTCAAATGAGATAAATCTCATGCGATTTACTGCATGTAAAAAATGGCCTCTCTCTCCTGTCTGTTGCTTTCCCGCTCTGTAGGTTAATGTGTGCCAGCGGTGCAGCACCGCTGGCACACACCTACAGACCACATCAGATGCGATACATCATGGGTGCTAAAAAGCACCTGCATTGTGCCACTAATGGCTGCACATACTGTACAACTTATCTTATGTGCAGCCTGTCCGACCTCCGACTCCGATGCACACGGGACCGAGATTTGGGTCAATTTCACTTGATTTCTTGACCTGATCAATCAGGTGAAATAGGGTCCAAATCGCATAGTGTAAGAAGCTGAATAATTTTTTTTATGTGTCACAGTATTGACCTGAGGCTCAAGAGATAGTTTGAGAAGGGGAAGGAAAACAGAATGTAGAGAAACTTCTCTGGAGGCAGTACAGTACATTACACATGATGGATTTAGTAAATGTTATTAGAGACATTTCAGCACATAAAAAGAGAGTTGCAGATCATATAGATACTGATATTAAATAATAAAAGCAGTTAAATGTTATCATACTGCACAACATCATCATGTTTTTTTATTACTTAGGGCATGATTCAGTGGTGAACATAGTAGAGAATGGACGTTAGGAGCAATAATGAGTAAACGACTTGTGTGCAATCAAAAGAAATCTTCACTGTGCAAAAATGAAACATTCCTTGCAGTTTCCCAAAAATTGCAGATCACTATTTTCAGGAAACTGTGCATGTGCAAGCCCTTAAACTGCATGCACAGCCACACTTCAGTTAATAGCGATGAGTAAGGACGAACTATTGTATGGGCGGGACTGAGCATTTTGTGGATGCTGCTTGGACAATGCAGGCGTGTCCGAACCATTCGGGGAGGGAAGAGCCACAGAGGCTGCGTGGCATCACATCCAACCTCAAAAATGGCCGCACTGCCCCTGGCTTTGCATCTAGGTTTCACAACCAGGAGGCAGCCGGTGATGTTCAAGTGATTCACTGTGTGATGGGCTCCCCACAGCCTGCCGCTGGGAGTTGTCATTTTGCAAAACTTTGCAAAAATATAACTCAGATTGAAAAAGGACTAGAGAAGCGATTCTCACAGTGTGGGTTCTGACCCCAAAGTGGATCCTGACCTACTCAGCATGAGGCCGTGACTCCATGCTGTTGACCATCAGTGTGATGACTTTTTTAATCTCAGTCAGTTATTCAAGGAGTCTGAGAAATCTGTTGAATTGTCTGTTACTTCAGACTCCTCACATCATTTTGTGCCTCTACAATGCCGCCATATATGTGCTGTCTACTGACTACACATGTGTTGTGATGACCTTCTGCAGTAACTTGCTGGGTCCTGTAATTATTTTTAGTGTCTGAAGGGGTTCCAGAGCAAAATAGTTTGAGGACCCCTGGCCTAGAGTGATAGCACATACAATTTTGTTAGACATCTCTATTACTTGAGATGGATCCATCTGATATTCGATATGGAGACTAAGGGGTGCAAAAAAAAAGGGGGGGGGGGAGACCAATCTCACTGGAAGGTATTTAATATGAATAAGAAAAGGGCCCCTCAATTTCTGATAAACATATAGTATGATGTCTTCTGGAGGGTGTGCCGCAACTGGACACAGGGTACATAACAAGAGAAACACAGAGACATTTTTTCTGTGTATCTCTTGAGACTAAGAGGTGTACTAAAGTATGGGCAAAAAGAGGACATGTCATGCAAGTATCACAGGCGTATTGCAGCATGTGACTGCAATCTCATTTACAGCATGACAGCCAAATACTAACAAAGACATGGGCAGCTTCAGTAGTTGAGGTGGAGAGAACTAACATACCCCCCCACCCCCCCATGTCATATAATCAAACAGCACAATAGGTAAAATATCAGCATACTGACACCCCCCCCCCCCCCTTGCAGGGATAGAGGAGCCGGTTAAGCTGTAACACAAGACATTACCCTTTTTCACTAACAAAAATAAGCCTGGATTTTGCGTGATCACGGGCATCGACCCAGGTTTTTTGCTAGTGGAAACACGTCCCTGGTAAAAATCCTGGATCAACTGACCAGGCAATCCAACCCGGGTAATTACCTAGTTGGACCCGGGATGATCCTGGGTCCAGGGGCAGTGGAAACGGGTAACCTGGGGTCCCGTTCACTGCAATGCAATAGCCAGTGCTGGCAGATGCTCTCTTCTCCCCACGCCGGCTCTGGACCTGTCTCAGGTGATGTAAACTACCAGATGTTATGCCGGGTGGGGATACTAGTGGAAAAGGGCTCACAAGCCAGCTCGAACCCAGGTTGGTGCCGGGTGCAAAATCCCTTCATCACCACCTGTGAATCAATCCAGGTGGATATACAATCCAGACAAGACAGAATGTGAGCCATCTCTGATTTGAGAAAGCCGTCCTGCATGCGGTGTAATACGCAATCCATTGGGACAAGCCACAGCAGGACACGTAGCTAGATGCACTGGTAACCTGCCTGGCCATTTCTGTGGGCGAGGACCACACTTCTGCTGCTTAATCACAGGCATGGCAGGAGAGTTGCAACCCCCGCTAGTCAGCGCTTCCTCCCAGCAGTTGCACAAATGGGGACAAGCTCTCCAGGGAGCAGTAGAGCAGTCACAATAGTATTGAGGACAACTCTAAATGACAGGCATCTAGTGGCGCATCCTCATAGACGGAGAGCATGGCCCTGTGGACTCTGCCCTGTTGGGAAGTTTGCTATACCTGCTTTACGGGAACCAGCTCTCTGAATTTGCAGGAGCACCCTGTATTGGAAAACTTTGTATGTGCAGGACATCACCTTTTTCCAAAGGAGGTAATATGTCCAATAAGTGATTGTGGGCTTGTGTGACAATCTATTAACCTGCAGCATTGATGCGGCGTTCAGACACATTTACCTCCCATTAAGGAGGATTAGGCTAAAATTTAACTTGGTAGCTTTAAAATCACTGACTACGCATATATAGAGAGCTTTTAATCATTTCCGGGGAAGTGAACTTATTTTACGTTTCATGGTGTATGTCAGTATGTATATTTTAAATTGATTTGCTAATATGCTGATATAATGCTTATTGTTTAGTAAATATTTGTATTTTTTTTATATTGATTGATTCATGTATTGGCACCCAGTGCTCCAAGTGCCCAACTTCTTTTCCTATTTCTTTCAGATCATGTGATCTCCAACATCAATGTTGAATACTGAATGAAGACACTGTCTGCCATGGGAGATTGAATTCATTTAGCGGTTCCCCGTTGCAGATGAACTACCATATACAGTAGGTACGGTGTATTTGGTATAGAATGCAGCATGGAGTAGTGGGCCTTTGGAGTACTGTGTTACCATGAGCTAAGCTCCCAGTCTCCAGAATTCTACTATGCAAAAGACTCCTTTTGGCACCAGCTTACAACCACATTACCACAGCCACTGGGACTTCTGAGCAGAACACACCAAGTTCCATTCAAAGATGCTGCCACAATACATGTCTTAGCCTCTTCATTTTTATGGTTGCCACCTTGACCACAAGGGGAGAGCTGGCATCAGGATTGCTACCCAGCCACACCAGTCCTAATACCAAATCCATAATACCGTAACCTCTAAACTAACCCTAATACCCTCACCTTAATACTTTAACCCTAAAGAGCAGACTGGATGGACCATGTGGTGCTTATCTGCTGTCAAATACTCTGGGATTTTTATGTGACATCTACTAAAGGTGATCAAACATAAAATTGCCTACATGCCATTCACCATATTCAGTCTCAAGGATAAGCTCAGCACATTGCCTTTCTTTGCAAGTGGTGGGCCCGCTACTGCTGTTTCATGAACTGCAGTAGAATCTCTATTCCGAAAGCCTGGCCAAGCACAGTCATGCATTTTCTGTAACCCTGCTTTCAATGTCTTCAATCATGTAGTTGTGGAACCCTTAAAACAGGCAAATTAGTGCACAAAAAAAGAACACTTTAGTGCAAACTGTGTGTGCACACATTTCACAAATCCTTAAAAGAAAGCCTAAAGGTTTCTGTGAGTACTATGTCTGAGTCTGACATTTCTATTTGTGACACTGTAATCATAGGGGATATGGTAACTAGGTCGACAAGCATTAGGTTGACCACTTAAGGTCGACATGGGTTGGGTCGACAAGGACATTAGGTTGACACAAGCATTAGGTTGACATGGGGAAGGTCTACAATCAAAAGGTTGAGGTTTATCACTTTTTTTTGAGTCGACATATGCCGATAGGCGGTATTTCATGCCCTACCCTCCACTAGGACAGGGGTAGCCAACTCCCGTCCTCGAGAGCTACCAACACAGGTGCACTCATTACTGACTAACACATTTTAAAATATCCACATGTGGAGCTAATTACTTCATTTGTCATTCTGTGAGGAGACATTGAGAACGTTAACTGTTAGTAGCTCTCGAGGACTGGAGTTGGCTTCCCCTGCACTAGGGCATAGTGGGAAAATAAAATAGCATGCCGAGTGTAGCGAGGCTCTGTGCATGAAGTATGGCGAGCACAGCGAGCCATGCAAGGGAATGTGGTGCACTATTTTAGTGTCCATGTGGACATTTGGGTAAAAAAAAGTGAAAAACCCCACGTCGACCTTATGCTTATTGTCCCTGTCAAACTGACCCATATGACCTTCAGTCATGTTGACCTTCATGCATGTCGACCTTCATTGGTTGACCTAATGGTTGTAGACCTAATGTCTGTTTATCCTATGATCCAGTGGCAGAACTCTGGGAGGAAAGGGAGTCATCTGCCGCCGGGCTCCTGCAAAGAAGGGGGCACCTCTCCTCCCCTGAACGTTTAAATACATTAATTGAGTTCTGAAATACATATGTGTAGGTCATTGGCAGCAACCTCATCGACATTCTTGTACTTACATTAAATACAATTAATGGAGCTGGCAGCATTCTAAAAACCGTGTTTGTAATTATACTGCATTAAAGTGCAATGAATTGTTAAGTCCCAATCTTGTACATAACCCAAAATCATACTTGCCTACCCTCCTAGAAGTTGCAGAATGCTTTTGGAGTAGTCTACATAGAATGCATTTCTCCTGCATCCTGCCCAGTGCCAGATTAAGGTCTGCATGGGCCTGGAGCTAAAATTTATGATGGGCCTATTGGCACTGCCGCAGGGGGATTGACCAGCATGGTCATATACTGTACCGCCATCATCAGGGCCAGCAACAGAAATCTTGAGGGCCCCATACACTACCGCACACTGCAGCCTGTGCTCTATCACACTGACACATTACATCACACAAAGAAAAAAGGTAGCGCTTAAACCTACCTTTTTTTCTTTGTTCTTTCTCCATTTTTTGGGACCCACTCAGTCCCAGTGGTAGCAGCTTCACAAAGCACCCACTGTCAGCGCCCATACAGCTACATAGTAGCTCCTTGTTTGTCACATTACATCACACTGTGACATCACACTGCAGCCTGCACTCTATCACACTGGCGCACGCCCTCACCCTGTGGCCTGTGCTATATCACACTGACACACTCCCTCACCCTGCAGCCTGCACTCTGTCACACTGACACACTTCCTTACCCTGCGGTCTTCATAACCCCCCCCCCTCCTACTGCCTAAGCCTGACCCTCCCTGCTAGTTACTAACCCTTAACCCTTCTGGCTTAACCCTAACTCCCCCTTACCATATATATATATATATATATATATATATATATGTATATAACTGGCCCGTGATCCAGAACAATCCTACAATACACCTCACGGATAGCAGAATTATTCCATGTTACACCCGTGGTAGAAATATCAGGGACCTACTCGTCAAGACTGATGTTGCTCGCATTCAATCGGCCAGTAGTGAACATTTTTTATCTAACAAAACAGGTTGTTTCAGATGCCTTGGATGTACGACCTGCCGTTCATTGATCAGAGGTAATAGTTTTTGCCATCCATTTAGTGGAAAACGGTATTTAATCCGACAAAGAGTGACCTGCACGACATGGTTCATTGTATATATGATTATGTGTCTGTGCGGGTTACACTATGTCGGAAAAACTGAGCGGACGCTCAGAGAGAGGATGGCAGGCCATCGCTCATCCATCAAGGCTGCGCTAGAAAAGGGACATACTGTAGCGATCAGCCGGTGGCTCGCCATTTCTTACAGGCTAAACATACTATTCCCATGCTGCGCTATATCATTATAGATCATATACCAGCTAGTGTCAGATGTGGGAATAGGTCCTTGCAGTTATTGAAATGTGAGGCTCAGTGGATACACCGCCTCGAGACACTGGCACCTCGGGGACTTAATGAGTCCACCGAGTTGCACTGTTTCATTTGAATATGTATGCCTTCACACCTATTATCATGCTTAGACAATATAATTGACTCTAGACATTTGCGTCTATGTGGTGTGTTTGCGGGTTCTGTAGCTTGCAAACTTTATTGCACTAAATACTGTTACCCTATGTTATAGAGATGACTGTTGCCTTGTGATTTTAATTATTTTCATTGGTGTTTTGCTATATTTGCATTTGTTTTTGTATCAATGTATTTTTCACCATGTCTGGTTTTGTGTTTTAGACGCTGTATGGTTACCGTGGAATGCAAGGCGCTGGTATGCGTGTCAGACTGGCTGACAGGATGCGGAAGTGTGACGTTGATCGTTGACGCACGCACCTGTCCAGGATTGGAGATGGCTTGGCAGGCTGTGCGTACCGGGATGCTGGGACCAGCTGCGGCGTATTGGTATGTATATAAACTGTATGTGTTCACTGCATTCTGTTATATGATGTCCTTACGACGAGATGTAATAAAGTCTCGAAACGTTGACAAAAGTTGACATTGTCATTATTGACATGAGTCTTAATGAGTACGAGTGCCACCACCACAATCCATTTGTATACAGCTCCTGTTTGGGGCCATTGGAGGGCACCGCACCAAGCGACATTTGAGGAGTGCTCCGCTATAACGGATATTTTTTTATATATATATATATATTCGTGGTATGGCTGTCTCTCTAACTTTACATACTGTATAACAAAAACAATGCCTGTGTGCCTCTAGTGAGATCACAGCTGTGATCCCCAAAATAGACAAGATATAAGGTGGCACTCCCCGAACTTTAGAATAACGACACCAGGACTTTTAGCTAGTCAACGTTTCCATTGCTAACATGGAATTTTCTTCAGGACCAGGTCCTGATGAAAATTCCATGTTAGCAATTGAAACGTTGACTAACTAAAAGGCCTGGTGTCGTTATTCTGAAGTACGGGGAGTGCCACCTTATATCTTTTATATATATATATATATATATATATATATATATATATATATATATATATATATATATAGTAATCCTTTTAAACCTGCACTCCAAGAAAATAGACAACTGGTCAGGTGCACATCCAATCTTTAAAATAAATGTCCAATGAAGAAAGCACACTGACGCTGGTGAAGAATAAGATCAAATTGTATTTGGCATAGCTGATGAAATCTAAGCTATAGACATCGAGCACTTTCTGGGACTGGACCCCGTCCTCGGGATGACTGCCAATAACATATAAGCAAAACAACCGTGCACCCCACTACCAAACCTACCCACAGGTCCGCCATCCATCTCACCCTTAAGGGCAAGGAGGTCAACCAACCGGTCCCTCGACACTTCAAACAAGCAGGCCATTCACTCAAATCCCTCCGATACTTTATAATTGATCAGGTACCACAGAGCCTGCGGGGAGGTGACAGGGCTAAAAAGCTATTAATTAAGAAAACCCAGTGGATCTTGCATTTGGGCACCACTAAACCTGGGGGCCTAAACGACAAGATCAACTGGAACAACCTCACTTGATTGATGTATAATCCGTTCTTGCATATCTAGGAGAGTACATATCTTGCAATTTGAAAATTATCTGTTATTTAGTGTTGTATTGTATAGTATTTTTTCTTGTGGTTTTATTTTTCTTTCCCTTTTTTTATACCTATAAAGTTATTTGTATGTATTTATATGAGTTTCTATATGTTCTAGGTCCAGTGCGGGGTCCGTGCGTCTCAGTACAGTCCGGATAAGCGCCCCTCAGCCTGGGTGACATGCGGAAGTACTGCTCTGGAATGCAGATTCTTGCGGGAGGAACAGGTTTACCGGCGGACAGCAGGAAGTGAGTGTCACAGGGTCTTCCGGTTCTGTGTGGGGCGGCAACAATGGACTTACGCCTGGACAGGTGAGTAATCACCATGCTATTTAGGTAGGTTTGGTAGTGGGATGCACGGTTGTTTTGCTTATATGTTATTGGCAGTCATTCTGAGGACGGGGTCCAGTCCCAGAAAGCGCTATAGCTTAGATTTCATCAGCTATGCCAAATACAATTTGATATTCTTCTTCACCAGCGTCAGTGTGCTTTCTTCATTGGACATTTATATATATATATGTATATAAAAGAAATGAATACAGACTGGCACTCCGGGGTCTTTCAAAAACAGCGTGTTGTAGTCACAGCAATGAAACCAACGTTTCGGGGGTGATCCCCCTTTGTCAAGGTGTACAGGTGATAACAAGAATAACAAGTAGTGTTTACCTTATATAGGTCATAGAAGTGCAGAGAGCGTGGTTGCCATCGTGAAGATGGATTCATCACTACAGGGTCTTAAAAATAAGAGGCCCATGCTCTGTTACACGAAAGGAAGGAGCATCAAGGACCGCATAGTGCACAATGATGTGACAGGCTTTTCAGCCAAAATCAACCCTAGCACCAGTTTCCTGTCACGGCCACCTGGATGTTATAAGTGCATCAAATGCACAACATGTGCACACATGATAACAGGTACTATCTTTGCGCATCCCAATGGTCAATTAAACATCCCCATCAAGCATGTACTCACGTGTACCTCAACGCACGTGGTTTATGTCATCACATGCCTGTGCAAGCTGACATATGTCGGTAAGACAATCAGAACAGTAAGAGAGCGCATGGGCCTACATCGGTCCACCATCAGTCAAGCGCTTACAGGCAAAGGGAATGAGCAACCAGTTGCGAAGCATTTCGCGCAGGAGCACCACAGACTGTCCGACCTCAAGCATATGGTGGTCGACCATATCCCAGAGGGGATAAGAAGAGGAGATCGAGCTGGCAAGCTGCTATGCCTGGAGGCCAGGTGGATATACAGGCTAAACTCGGTTAAACCAGCAGGATTGAATGACAGATTACCGCTTTCTGTCTTCCTGTGAAGAGAATGGAACAACGGACTGGCCGTCCACTCAGCGACACTCCAGACTGAAAGACCCCGCTGAACTCTAGGACTAATAAGCCTGACACGCTCTGATGAGCGGATGGTGTGCTTTTTCTTCATCTTCTACTTCCCTTCCTATCCTTTGAATTTTTTCATTGTGATGATATGACTGACCAGTATCCATGACAGTAACGACCCCATCGGGGACAGCCAACCGTCCATAGTGTGCTTTAGTTTCATCTCTGACTTTCTCTCTATCCTTTGCATTTTCTTCTTATGTGATAACATGTCCCCTTGACTGTGTTTAATACACCCTGGGGTGCACTTAGGCCACCTCGGGCAATTTTGACCAATTCCCTTGTACCACTAGGATAAATCTGAGACCCAACACTCGGTGATCGGTAATGACCAAAACCATTGACAGGCTCTGACAAGCTCCGATGAGCGGAGGGTGTCCTTTTTTTCATCTCCGGCTTCTCTCTCTATCCTTTAGTATTTTCCTCCAAGAGCGACCGTGTGATTGGAAGCCCCGTGTGGTAATAATGACCCCACAGTGGAAGATCCACCAACTCTCAGTGTGTCTATCTCTTCACTGGCTCCCTATTCCTTTCCGAGTTCTCTTTAAACTCCTCACCACCACCTACAAGGCTCTCGCCTCCTCCACCGCTCCTTACCTCTTTTCACTGATCTCTATCCACACTCCCCCCAGTCCTCTTCGCTCCATCGCTGACCGCCGACTGACCTCTCACCTAATCACCTCCTCCCACTCCCGTGTCCAAGACTTCTCTCGCGCTGCCCCCTGCACTGGAACAACCTCCCGCCACCCATCAGGCTTTCTGATTCCCTTACCTTCTTCAAGCGCTCCCTCAAAACCCACTTCTTTCAACTAGCCTATCCCTCCTCCTCACCTCTTTTGATCCTCCTATCCTGCCTCCGTTCCCCTCCGTTCCTACTTATCCTATTGTTTTTCTTTCGTCCACCCACCTATTTTTAGTATGTTAACTCTTATGAGTAGGGTCCTCCTTCCTCACGTACTCACCCTACCTCTTTACCTCACCTGTGCTCCTGCCCTGTTCTTCCCTTCCTCTACTTCATCTTCAGTCTCCTCGACAATTTTGACAACTACTTCTGAACTCATGCTGATTTTACTGCTACCAGCTATACCCCTATTTAATTGTAATTTGTTTTTTGTTTGCTATGTACGGTGCTGCGGACACTTTGCGGTGCCTTATAAATAAACGTACTACTACTACTACTACTTTAGCTTCATCTTCAACTATCTTGCTATCCTTTGTATTTTCTTCCTATTGTAATAACATGTGTTCATTTTTAATATGGAGACCATCAGCTGAATCGTGTGCTTGCGACTCATCTTCAACTTACCTGGCTATCCTTTACATTGTTTCCTGAGTGTATTAACATGATGCATGTCACCTTAATGGGGTACAGTAAACTTACTGACTACTTCTTATGCACCAGTAATATGCCCCGGGCCATCCAGCCGCGATGGTATGAGGATTCCCAAGACGGACCGTCCACTGTACTTATGGTACAGTGGAATAATAAACCACTCAGGACCTAGTCACCTTCCTGAATGGTAGACATTAAGGAATAGTATGCTCACCACTGACCATCAGATAATTGGACTGACGCAGCCCCATAGAGAACACAGGGGTCCACAATAAGTGAGACTCCTCATACACCACGAATCATCACTTCTTGCGCTGGGTTTTCGCAGCGCATCTTAATAAATGACACATTTAACCACCAAACAAGAGGGTGGTATTTTAGATACAGCTCACTTTTATTAGACTACACGCATGACCTGCAATGTGCTTTAAAGTTTTTTAACTATGTTTTTCTAATTTGTTCTGCCAGGGAGCGTGATATGCAGCAGCCTATCACCAGCCGCCGGAACTACACATGCATAAACAACACGCAGTAGCCTTGGCTACGCACAGGCTTGCGTTCCAGCAGCGTCTCAGTAACCAGAAGCCTATAGACTTCCGGTCCAGGGACTTCCGACAGGACAGCTGGCGGAAATGGTCCAGGAAATGCAGCAGCCTCTCTGTCCATCTTGTGCAGACAATAGCAGCAGCAGCTGCTGCCTGAGTCACCTGTAGCCACGCCCCCGAGTCCCGGGTAGCCAAGCCCCCCGCCGAGTCCTGCAAAGCTCCTCCCACAAGCAGCCAATGCCTGGTGTACCTCCACCTGTGCCCTGCCCAGAGTGCATGGTGGCTGGCGGGGATGGAGGTTAGATCCACCTGTGCAACTGGGAAGCCGGGCAGCCGTGAGGTATGCCGGGCCCTGGTAAAATTGTGGGGGGGTGGCCTAATCATGGGGCGGGGTCACCTACCACAATTAGGTCATGCCCCAAAATGCGTCCTCTAAAGTAGAGGGTGGAGTGTTATTGTGTCACCACCTCCCCTCAGCAGCAGCAGCGGTAGCAGCACACACCAGAGGCTCATGCTGAGCCTGCTGTCAGCAGTGAACACACAGTAGGTGGGTGCTGCTGATGCCGCCTAGGAGGGATGGAGGGGGAAGGGGGGGGTCAGACCAGGGCCCGGGTAATTAGTACCCACTCCCCCCCCACTTTCAGTGGCCCTGCCAGGGAGAGGGAGGAGTCTGGAGGGGGCAGAGTCGAGGACACTGCAGGCTGCAGTAGAAACCATTTTTTCCTATCTACAGCAGCACACGGCTCTGCAGATGGTCTGGGCCTATTGTGAAGTGTGGGCCTGCAGCTGCAGTTCCATCAGGCCCATTGTTAATCCAGCCTTGCAGGGCCGGTGCAAGGGTTCTTGGCACCCTAGGCAAAACCTCTGCCAACACCCCCCCCCCCCATTAACCCTTAGGAAAGAGGTATTATTTATTTATTTACCGTTTCTTATATAGCGCAGCAGATTCCATTGCGCTTTACAACAAACAAACTGGGTAAAGCAGACATACATGGAGGAAGGAGGGCCCTGCTGCAAGCCTCAGTTGCGCTCCACTTAGATGGAAGCTATATATATACTGTATGTGTGTTTATATATATATATATACACACGCAAAGAAGGGGGCACTCAGCACTTACATATATGAAAATAGTCGTTTCATCTGAATGTATGTCCCTGTATCTTTATATACATATATGTATATATATATAAACAAACAAGGTTTTCAAAATGGCACTCAAATTAGGTTCTTAATCGCATCTGTGGTGCAGGGTCCAATTGAATTTAAATAGAGTTAGCACTTACCCAACTTTGCAGGAGGGAAGAAGACAGACCAGCACTCGTTTTTGTAGTAAGAAAAGAAAAATGTATTTGAAAGATGCTTACAGCATGGCAAACATCGTATACAACATCAAACAGACCTGACAGTCTGTTTCAACTGGACTCACGCCAGTTTTCCTCAGGGGTACAACACAGTAGCAAACCAGGCAGTATTTATCATACAAAAGGGCGCCAGACCCGCCTTGGGGTTCAAAGTGCGCTGTCAATCAGCACCACGCACGGAGCTGAAAGCTTCCTGTTGCTAAGCAACAATGGGCTGGTCTGAGTCGCGTCATGGGGGATTCCCTGTGATGCCTATTGGATTGTGTGCTACATGCCGTTCGAGGTTGTATCAGGGGTAGGAGTGCGGGAGTGCAGAGCAGGGTACAGAAGTACTTTCACCTTGTGAGTTACGTGAGTGAATTGACCATGGCTTATACGTGACAGGAACAACGATAAGGGAGTGCACGCAGAGTAGAGATGATGCGCTGTCAAGTTAATTGCAGGTAATGAATTGCACGGGCGTCAAACTGGTGATCTCCTCATGTGTATAGGTAGTGATTGACTTTATTGTGCATGTGGACCGCTGGAAATTGTGTCACTGAGCAGCTGATGCTCAGAGTGATACAGCTCTGGTAACATAGTTGCCATAACAAACATTGAATTTTATCAAAAGAGATACTAATGTATTCACGTCTAATGACATAGCGCACGGAGGCGCTTCATTGCGGACTTGTAACAAAAACTCCCACAGTATAACATTGATCCCAGCATAGGGATGTCATATTCGGGTCACTTAATGAATATATGTGATAAATAGCAGATAGCAAAGATGCACTCGGCGGTGCTTAAATCAGCAGTTCAATGTCCAATAAGCACAGTATTATACATGTGTTGACACACGGCGGTGTCAACTGGGGTTGAGCTTGCATATGCATAGTCGCACTCGGAGGTGCTACAGTGAGCTATTGTAAATTCAGCTCAAAAGACTGTACAATCATTAGACACACGGCGGTGTCCAGCAGGTCCCACAAACATAAAGGCGGTGACACACAGCGGTGTCGACTCTTGTATGACTATGTGTCTGAGATGCAGTTAAAAAGATGTAACAATCTGGCCAGAACAGCGGGGAATCTAGTCTGCCAGTGCTACATCTAGGAGGCATAGGAGAATGGGCTTATAATATGTGCCACTGCTGATACTTGACTATGGGAGGGATGACAACATCAGTTAGTCCAGTATGGGAGTGCACTCAGGCACTGTGCGTGTGGTGGGTTCATATGAAGCAACCCATTTTGTAATCTTCATTTAGACCATGCGGAGTTAGGGAATTAAGTCGGTGGATCCATTGTAATTCCCGTTGTAGCAACAATCTGTCACAGTCCCCACCCCGTCTGAGTGGGGGTATATGGTCAATTAGATGGCATTTAAGATGTGTAATGTTGTGACTCTTCTCCAGGTAGTGTCTGGCCACAGGGAGTTGCTTGAGGTCCAACGTCTCGTTGCTGTTTGCAAAACATTTCTTGATGGACGATCTGTGCTGTCCTAGCCTTTCTTTAATCATCCTTGCAGTTTTGCCCACGTAGATTAAATTGCATATATATATACACATACATATATACATACATGTATATATATACATACACAGCCATACATAGGCTCTGTTATACACAAATACATTATCACCCCCTCCCCAGGCAGCCACTACTTCAAGTGTGTGCCATACCTCCACAACAGCGGGCAGCTGCTCTTGCCCGCAGTTCTGTCACTGTGCCGCAGGTCCCCCCTCCTGCCTTCCAGAAATCGCGGAAACAGTTTTTTTTAAATGATGCAGCCTGCAGACAAGATACCAGCGCTGGCGCCGATGACACTGACTAGCTCCGGGGGGAGGGCTGGGATGCGAGCGCTACCTCCCACAGATTACATTGACCAGCTTGAGGGGGAAGGGAGGGGGTGGGGGGGAGATGCGTGCGGGCGCTACCCCCGCTGAAGACACTGACTAGCTTCGGCGGGAGATGAGGTGCGGGCGCTACCTCCCGCCAATGACACTGACCAACTACAGGAGGAGGGGGGGGGATTACGGCCTCACCTGCACTTTACATGAAGGCAGGGAAGAATGGCCGGTGCGTTCCTCCTGCTCCTCGCGCGGCAGCTGCTGTCCTGCAGCTCGGTACCGCCCTCCAGTGGCCGGCGCCCTAGGCAAATGCCTGAAGCTGCCTAGTGGTGGCGCCGGCCCTGCAGCCTTGTAATAACCTGTCCACTTCCTAGTAAATAGGAAAGGGGCAGGGCTGTATGACGGGATTGTGTCACTTAGCTCTGCCCTTCAATTCAGACCCAGGAACCGCAGGTGTTTCCCTAGGTTGGAGATCGGGTCTAAGGACAAGTTTATTTGCCATAAATTGATACCAATGGATATGAGGGCTAAGAAATGAATTACACAGAAGTTTGCAGACTAAAACTCCTACTACTTATTAATAACTTGAGACACAAGAAAAGCAGAGAATGTACATTGTACATATGAGAGTCTGAAAAAGTCTTTTCATTTAATCACTGTTTTCAGATTACAGAAATCTGCTACAATGTATCAATGTGCTTTGGTTTATTTGCTGTTGGCTTTATCCTGCATCTTATAAAATGTATGCAAAGTACCTGACTAGCTCACAAATACAACCATTTAACATGTGTAATTCATACGGTTTTAAATTAAAATGGCAAATTTGGCAACAGTGATTTCTAAATACACCTCTGGAACTGAATACTGCTTCTAATATATAGGAGCGCTGTTGTCAGAAAATCTCTTTAATTGAAAATACCTATATTCTTTTAATCTTTAGACAAATTATTTCTAAATGATGGGATTTTAAATATATGGCTTGAATAGATTATTTTAATCATTGATATGTTGTTTTTGTCCACATCTGTCTCACTGGCATTCCACTGACCCTCTATAATCTCTTTACCTGGGAGAAGGGATTTTTGGAAGCAGAATGAGTGGTTCTGACAATCAACCGTAAGAATTATGATTCCTTTGCTCTACAGCTTGAAAGGAGCCCCCAAGAGTGCAGTACGTCCTGCAAATAGCAATCGAGCCAGAGAAAACACTCAACCAAAGCTAGTGTTAAGCATTTCATTTATGGCAGCATAAAACATGATGTTTGCCGAGTGCATTTGCTCACCATGCTCTTTCGGACAATGGATTTATTCTATTTCTGCTCCCACTGTCAGAAAGATGGTTAATGCTCTGTATTTGACTTTCTATTATAATCGGTACTTGTGTATTAGCCGGGCGCCCGGTACATAGTTAGCGTAGCGGCACTGTCAGAATCAGTGTAGTGTTCCCGTGGCCAGCGTAGTTAGCGTAGTCAGTCAGAGCCAGCGTAGTTAGCGTAGTCAGTCAGAAGTAGCGTAGTGTTCCCACGAGCGTCCATGTCAGATTCAGCGTAGTGTTCCCGCGGCCGCGTAGCCAGCGTCTCTGTCAGAATCCGCATAGTGTTCCCGCTGTGATTTTCTCTTCTTTATTATTAACTAAAATCCAGTTAACAGTTAACACATGTTGTCATTACTGTCTCAGATGTATGACATGACAGGTGTGAATGTGTTCCTGAAACACCCCCACTATCCACGCCAGCCCGAAGCGTGGCGAGCGCACGTGTTACGTGTCCTCCTGACCTGTTAATACCCCCACTATCCATGTCGGCGTGGAGTTGATATTAAAAAGTGTAGCAAGCGCAGCAAGCCCGAAGTGTAGCGAGTTCACCGAGCCCCGCGAGGGGACGCATATTACTTCACATGCGTTCCGCGTCCGCTCGCCACACTTTGGGCTCGGTGGCTCGCTGCGCTCGACACACTTTATAAATTCAACTCCACACCGACAGTGGGGGTATGAACAGGTCGGGAGGACGCATAACGCATCCCCTCGAGGGACTCGCTGCGGTCGCCATGCTTCGGGCTGGCGTGGATAGTGGGGGTTTGAAAATGCCTCCTTTATTGTGCATAGGATGCACGGTACTTGTGTATTATCACGGCGCCCACGATGTTCATTGTACTGCATATCATCTCATCACATGCAATATAGCGGCATGCAATGCATGTGATGCGATGCGATTTTTAATTGTACAAGCTCACTCATGGGTGCTTACATAGTTAAATGCTCCCCCATTATCAACGCCAACCCCACTATCAACACCAACCCAAAGCGTGGCGAGCGCAGCGAGCCCACGAGGGGCGGCGGTACGCGTCCTCTGTCCTTTTCATGCCCCCACTATCCACGTTGGCGTCGAGTTGACTTTAGATAGTGTGGCGAGCGCAGCGAGCCACCGAGCCCTTGAGGGACGTGTAATACATGTAAAGTAATCCGCGTCCGCTCGCCACGTTCAGGCTCAGTGGCTCACTGCGCTCGCCACACTATCTACAATCAACTCCACGACGACGTGGTTAGTGGCGGTATGAAAAGGTCGGAGGAGGCGTACCGCCACGCTTCAGGTTGGCATTGATATGGGGGGGGGGTCGCGTTGACAATGGGGGTGCATTTAACATTGCAAGCACCCATCAGGGTGCTTGTACAATTAAAAATCGCATCACATCGCATGCCATTTGCTGGCATGCGGTGCTATGCGATATTTAATTGTACATTCCGGGTCATTTAACACGAATATCGCATTGCATCGCATACCATCGCATACCTTATTTACTGGTATGTGATGGTATGCGATGGGCGCTGTGATAATACACAAGTACCGGACGCACTTGCGCCCGCATACCCCCTTTATGTATGAGGCGCACGTGCTAATAATTACTGAGACGCAGAAGTGTCTGAGACGCACCTGCTTCTCTGACAGCTGCAGCGCCTCTCCGCTGGTGCCTGCATGATCCTCTCTCCGCCGGCGTCCGCCAGTGCAGGGGATCTGGTGGTTACCGGGGCTGTGTGAGAGGCGCTCAGTAGATTTGGCATGGATGCCGTGGACAGAGCCATGGACACCGTGGACAGATCCAAGGCTTTCGGGGACAGAGCCGCACTGCCATGGAGTGACTACGCTAATGATGCTAGGCAGCCGTTGGGCTGCCACAGAGTCACTACGCTAACTCTGATAGGCAGCCGTTGGACTACTCTGACAGTGTAGCTAGCCTACGCCTGTGTACGTATGCTAATTGGGCGCGATATTTAATTGTACATTCCAGGTCATTTAACACGAATATCGCATCGCATCGCATACCATCGCATACCTTATTTACTGGTATGTGATGGTATGCGATGGGCGCTGTGATAATACACAAGTACCGGACGCACTTGCGCCCGCATACCCCCTTTATGTATGAGGCGCAGGTGCTAATAATTACTGAGACGCAGAAGCGTCTGAGACGCACCTGCTTCTCTGACAGCTGCAGCGCCTCTCCGCCGGCAATTCAATAAGAAGCAATTCAATAAGAAGCAAATTCTGATTGGTTGCCCATAGCAACATCACATGTGAAGTAGAATACACATCTTAGTACATATTCCCCTCTGAGTGGTACTGTACCTTACCCAGCAATAATGTCAGTGGTTCCTCATCCAGCAATATCTCTCTGTGTTATTTTGCCCAGCAGTGACTGTCTCAGTGGTACAGCAGTGACTGCCTCAGTGGTACAGTACCTCATCCAGCAATATCTCTCTCATAGATATCTTACTCAGCATTAACTGTCTCAGTGGTACCTCACCCAACAATTCTCTCAGGGGTAGATTTATTAAGCTTGGTGAAGTGATAAAGTGTCTTGTATTTTATCACCGGCCAATCAGCTCCTACATGTCATTTTTCAAACCAAGCTAGTTACTTCACAGTTAGGAGTTGATTGGCCGGTGACAAAGTACCAGCCACATTATCACTTCACAGGGGTTAATAAATCTGGCCCTGAGTGTTACTTTGCCCAGCAATGACTGTCTCAGTGGTACCTGTCACATCTACCATGGCTCTCACCCAAATCCCCTGTGCTGTGCTCAGCTCTAGGCTCTCTAATCGCATATGTAACACCATGGCACTCACCTCTGCTTTTGTCCCTGGTCCGGGTGGGGTACATGTGTCCACGCTGTCACCGCGTGGTGACGCTGGTGCTGTGTGCCCTGGTGCCGCGCGGGGCATGAGCAGTGTGGGACCTGAGTCGCCATGTGTGTTTGTGCCTGGTTAGGCCAGGGTCTGAATGCCGGCGTTTGTGCAACTGCGCACAATCACAGCAGGCTGTAACCTGTCGCCCCCTCTGGCGGCCTCCATCTTTTTGGTTCCCTCAGCCTCTCCTGTGCAGCTCCGCCCCCCCCTGGTAATGGGCTGACCAATCACCGCACAGTCCACCTGTTAAGTACTGACTGGCTGGGTTAGACCGGCAGTCCGTACAATGATGTCTAAACCTATGCATCATTGCTCTGCTCTGACTCTGTAGTTCCCACTATAATCCTGCGTGTCTTCAAAGGAAGTCTCTCCTGCTGATCGTCCACTGCTCTTTTCAAGTACCACGGACTCCACTGCCACCAATGCGGATTCAGCAAGGTTAGCCCCCAAAGGGGTATTATCTTGCTCATCATTCCCGGCGGTTATATGCAAAGGTTACATCTGATTGCAGCCACGATCCAATCCAGCAAGGACAGTCTTCTTCATTTATATATATATATATATATATATATATATATATTTTTTTTTTTTTTATCAACATATTTTATTCAAATGATCTTTTGCTTTACAATTTACAGTATACAAGAAATTCAAGAAATACATACATTAAAAATGGACACTGTTGTTCAAAATTTTACAATGTACACTGTGACAATTCAAAATATACAAAGTACATTGCGCCAAAAAAACTAAATCAAACTTGATTTTTAAAACAAAAAAAGGTATGAAATAACACAAGTGTTGCTATAAACTATACTTTAAATACATGTTCTTTAAATTGTAAACTGCATTACAAACAAAAATTTAAAAAAATAAAGTTTAATGAATTTAATAAATTAATGGGTTTGCCCGGGAGTATTTGAAAGGTAGAAAGAAGTTTTGAAAGGAATTTTAAAGAATTGCCATGGAAGAGGTCTCAATTTAGAATTAGATTACATAACTTTCAAGATGGTCAGTGGTTTTTCTGCCACACAGAGATTGGGTATAGTCAAACCAAGGATTCCAAATTTGAATACATTTTATGGATTTGTTCTGTAGGAATGCTGTTATCTTCTCTATTGAAGCTACAAACCATATCTTATTCATTTATATTGTTAATTTATATTCATCATCCAAACTTTCAACCAATTATTCAATCCTCCAATCCTCCAATCAATCCTCCAAACCTTCAACCAATCATCCAATCTTTCAACCAATCATTCAATCTTCCAATCCTTCAACCAATTATCCAATCCTCTAACCAATCATCCAATCTTCCAACCAATCATCCAATCATTCAACCAATCTTCCAACCTTCCAATCAACCATCCAATCTTCCAATTGTTTCTTCAATCCTCATTCCAACATCCAGGGTGACATTCTATGGAGTGAGATAAATGTTTTTATCTTGCACCACATCGCCGCTATTCACACTTTTTTATTTCACATTTTTTGGTTATAAATCGCATATTTAATGGGAAGCGATTTGGAGGCTGAAAAGTGCGATGTAGTGCGATTTGCAGCGAAGTGGTGCGAATTTATGTCACAAAAAAGTGCGATTTCTTCCGCCGGTCATGTGCTAGTTTTGGACCAACCGGAGTGCGATTTAGATTTTTACAAAAAAGAGAATGGATTGTCATATGGCGGTGCACCATTTATAGAAAAGAGTCATAAAATGTACCTTTTATTATTTATATTTTAAAAGTGAAGAACACGAAATATGACAAACAACAAATAACATTAACACAAGTGAAAACAGTGTGCTATTAAAAGGCACGTGTGAGTTCCCGGAGCAAATTCCCTCTATTCAATATTATCAATTACACTACTAGCTTTCTCCTTCTTGACCTTTAAACAATTGTTTGAGGAGAGAAGTGTGTCAATCTTAAATAGGTTTGTGTTCTATATACAAATGTAACAGCCTGTCTGTTAGCTACTTGGATGTGGTGTTTGGTACTTAAGTTGATTGAGATTGAATTAATTAGCTCAATTAATTACCAGTTTATCTGGCGTGGTGCTGTTTGTATTATTTGTATATTGATAATACAATTGAGCTGTGTGTTATCACAGAAATGCAGTAATATCACTAATCGGTTACCCCTTTCCGTCTGAGGTCACTATTAAATCAGTGCTTACAGAGCGGGTTTTTAGGGTGATGCAGCACCTCTATTATATATATGGGTTACTGCTAGTGAATCAATTCAATGCCCGGATAAACATTGCTACCTGGGCTAGGGTTATTAATTAAGCTGATGGTGTGGAGTTATTTCCTTACGCCGTTTATTGAGACTATAGCTTATAGTTACGGTCGCAGGGAGACTCTTTAACCAGTCCAGCTTAAACCTGCCCTATATGGACGGTAAGCAATGATTCCCCCAAAAGGAGAGGCTGGTGGTAACGGTAACAATAGTATCACAGGTACTAGGTAGAACCCCGTGCTGTCGACCTGATACTATGGTCGCGTACAGATAGCGGGGAGCCGTCCGTTCTCCGTATAACAGGTAGCTATCGGCGCGCACTCCCTGTTCTAGGGACAAGTGCCGCAAACAGGATTTCAGTTGCCGTATGTCTTTGAGTCCAACCCTGTGCCACTGTCAGCTCGTACTGCTGCTGGCGTGGTCTTAGGGTGACTAGTGACAAGAGGCTGCTAATACATTAGAGTCCTGAAAAGGACTAATAAATACATTTCATAGAACACAAAAAAGGGGGGGGGGGGGGTAGGGAATTGCTGGAGGAACGTGCGCACGGCTGGGTCGGCCGGCGTACGCTTCGTAGGTCTTCCTCAGGTTGCCCTTTTCAGGACTCTAATGTATTAGCAGCCTCTTGTCACTAGTCACCCTAAGACCACGCCAGCAGCAGTATGAGCTGACAGTGGCACAGGGTTGGACTCAAAGACATACGGCAACTGAAATCCTGTTTGCGGCACTTGTCCCTAGGACAGGGAGTGCGCGCCGATAGCTACCTGTTATACGGAGAACGGACGGCTCCCCGCTAGCTGTACGCGACCATAGTATCAGGTCGACAGCATGGGGTTCTACCTAGTACCTGTGATACTATTGTTACCGTTACCACCAGCCTCTCCTTTTGGGGGAATCATTGCTTACCGTCCATATAGGGCAGGTTTAAGCTGTACTGGTTAAAGAGTCTCCCTGCGACCGTAACTATAAGCTATATTCTCAATAAACGGCGTAAGGAAATAACTCCACACCATCAGCTTAATTAATAACCCTAGCCCAGGTAGCAATGTTTATCCGGGCATTGAATTGATTCACTAGCAGTAACCCATATATATAATAGAGGTGCTGCATCACCCTAAAAACCCGCTCTGTAAGCACTGATTTAATAGTGACCTCAGACGGAAAGGGGTAACCGATTAGTGATATTACTGCATTTCTGTGATAACACACAGCTCAATTGTATTATCAATATACAAATAATACAAACAGCACCACGCCAGATAAACTGGTAATTAATTGAGCTAATTAATTCAATCTCAATCAACTTAAGTACCAAACACCACATCCAAGTAGCTAACAGATAGGCTGTTACATTTGTATATAGAACACAAACCTATTTAAGATTGACACACTTCTCTCCTCAAACAATTGTTTAAAGGTCAAGAAGGAGAAAGCTAGTAGTGTAATTGATAATATTGAATAGAGGGAATTTGCTCCGGGAACTTGCACGTGCCTTTTAATAGCACACTGTTTTCACTTGTGTTAATGTTATTTGTTGTTTGTCATATTTCGTGTTCTTCACTTTTAAAATATAAATAATAAAAGGTACATTTTATGACTCTTTTCTATAAATGGTGCACCGCCATATGACAATCCATTCTCTTTTTTGTAAAAATCTCATTAAATAAATTGTCGGTGGGAGCACACCCCTGGATCTAATAGAAACTGAATAAACTTGACCAGAGGGGGCCAATTAAATAAATTAAAAAACTATTCTGATATCTATCTCCCTTCCTGTGCAATTGATCACCAAAAGCTCCTACATACGGAGTGCGATTTACAAAACTGTCTCCGCATGACTAAGAACCCCCTAACCTATTGGCCCACCTCTGTCCCCTCCATTATGCATCACACCCCCTATATAAAGGGGCACTGGCACTATTTCACTCTTTGATAGGAAGTAAGGAGCATGGAGAGGAGCAGTGGCAGTGTGAGTAGAGGAAGAGGTGTTGGTGGCAGAGTGAGGAGTGGCAGAGTGAGCAGTGGCAGAGGGAGCAGTGGCAGAGGGAGCAGTGGCAGCAGCCAGCCAAGTGGGAGAGGCAGCAGAGGACTGTTGAGGTCGTCCTCCATTACAGGGAGTGGCAGCAGTGTGGCAGGCAGCATGGCCACAGCAAGGCCAGCCCCAGACCAGGCCCTGGCGGTCCAGCCCCAGCAAGAGGAGGTGGAGGATCCGCTGGCATCCCCATCCTATACCCAGGACCTATTCCATACCCCAGAGCAGCTGCAGGAGGGCCACATGTCAGAGGTGGAGGAAGATGGTGAGGAGGAGGAAGACACTGGCATGGAGGAGGGGTACATGGCTGGAGTAGAAAATGAGGAGGAGGAGGAGGTAGTAGAAGCTGGCCGCACAAAAAGTGGCCGAAAGGTCAGATTCTCCTACGAGGAAAATGCTGCGCTTGTCCGGGCTATCATACCTGTGTTTGACCGGTTACTGGGGGAAACTCACCACAAGAGCACTGCGCCGCGGAAAAGGGCTATGTGGAAGGACATCACCCAGGCGGTGAACGCTGTAAGTCACCACAAGCGCCTGGTCAGAAATGTCAAGAAGAGGTTCAACGACATCAAGAGACAGCTGAAAAGTAATATGGCCATGGAGTTGGAGGAGGCCACCAAGACTGGCGGAGGAAGCCCCACCACTGTCTGCTACACGTCCTATGAGGTCAAGCTCAAAAGAATCATACCCCCTGAGGTCCTGCCTGGCATGCACGTCGCGGATACCGATAGGCCGCCAACGCCATCCAGAGCTGGTAAGTGTGACCACATGCAATCTTAAACATACATGCCAATGTTTTCAAACTGTAATGTTCACTTGTATTGTTATGCTAAGTAAAGTGCTGCTGTGGAACTACATAGCCCAGCAAGGTCAAGCACAAAAAATTGCCTGCTCCTACTTTCAAATTGGTCATAATGCTGGGCCTTGTAGTTCCACAACTGCTGATATTGATCAACACTTTAACATTCTTTCTAGCAGCTTAACATGTATGTGGGCAAAAACACATTGGTGTACTGGTGGTTTAGCTGCCATGCCTACATACCACAGATTATCCACCAGTTGTTATGTGTCCAATAGTTTAATAATAATCTAACAAAAAATTCAGGTGAAAAACATATGTCAAATAATGTGGGGACTAAATAATGTAGTCCTTAACCAAAGGAAGTATTGTCCAGTAATGTCATTTCAATGCATTTTTGGCATAAATGCTTATCCATTGCAAGGTACATAATGGCTGCCCATCTTTCCTTTCACAGATTGTCCGTCCCGAAGTGCTCACGCATCAAAGAAAAGAAGGCCCGTTGGAGCAGAATCTGTGGAGCAGGTAAATGAACAAAAAACAAGCCATTACACATACAGTACACACACCCATGTCACATCAACAATATGTCACACTACATTCATCTCCTGCTGCTACATTGCAATGGAAATGAATGTAATCTGACCTAGCCATCTGATTTATTATCAATGTCAATATTCCTCTATGATGATGTTGGAGGAAATGGACATCATTCTCGAACCCGTGGAGACCTTTGCGGCTGAGGAGGAAATACAGACGTCATCACAGAGTGATCTTCCCCCAAGTGGGGTGACTCCCAACCCACCCCCACCCACACACACACCCCATACAGCAGCTTCTGCTGCACATGTAGCTAACTCCTTGGTAAATTTCAAGGAGAAACAAATTGAATTTATGGCCTCCCAAAGCCTGCAAATAGGGAACATCCAGGGGTACATGCGTGACACTTTTCTTCAATTAAGAAAAAATTCATGGAGTGTACGGGTTGGTGTAGGTACTCATGTGCGCATTGCTAATAGCATTGACACCCGTTTTGCAGATCTTACTTCTGCTGTAAGGGAACAGAATAGCCATATTGGCAGCCTTGCGCAAAGTATAGCTGCACTTAGCCAATCATGCACAGCGCAGACCAATGCCTTAATAGGTATGCAGGCCCAACTTCAGCAGATGGAAGGCAATGTCATAGGTGCAGCAGCATCTACACTGAGTAGTGTATCTAGCACCCCAGTAAGTGGCTCCCCCACTTCCCCACCCCGTCGGAGTATTAGGACCCGGGGTGGCCTGGGTGCAGCTTCAAGAAGTGGTTTAGGGTGGCCTGATGGTGGGAGAAAATAGGTCATATTTTTTATACATTTTTAATTTGCATCTAATATACAATACATCTTGTTACATCCCCTGACAGTTTGAATGTTTGAGTGACAAAAATGCAGGTTGTTTATGACATACTATACTGCAGTAAAAATGTCTAAACGCATACCATTTTGTCTGTGTATTATTTTTAAACCAATTGTTGTGTGAAATATGACATAGTGTAATGGTAAATGACAATGGGATTGCTGAAAAGTAGTGTTGGGTAACTCCTGGCCCGTCAAAGGTTGTGGAATTACATATTCCAGCAAGCTCTGGCACTCATTGTTTGGACTGTAATGGTTATAGTGTGTCAGGGCATGCTGGCATGTGTAGTTCCACAACACCAGGTGAGCCATGTTTAAGAGCAAACTTAATTCATACATGTTACAAATGTACTTACAAGGTTGATTACAGCAAGGGATAGGTCAGCACCACCAGCTGCATCCGTTGGGCTCTGTGTATTAGGCTAAATGTGGGTGGAAACAGATGGTATTGCTAAATAATTTGTTTATGAGTACACTTACAGCAAAGGTACATGTTGGAATACAGGGCACATGTGCTTACCAGAAAAGTAACGGCTGATGATTTGTGAACGCACAAGATTCCCCCTCTGCGTACCCCTCACTACCCGAGGTGTGGTAGGTTGGGCTTCCTGCACGACTGCTGCATGTTCCTCCTCCACATAGGCAGGTTGGGACAGGGCTATGTTATGTAACATGCAGCAAGCCTGGACGATCATCACTACTTTTGGAGGGTGGTAAAGCAGCGTACCCGATGACCGGTCCAAACACCGGAATTTACTTTTCAATACGCCAAATGTGTGCTCCACCACATTGCGGGTTGCAATAGGGGCTTCATTATACCGGTGCTGTGCAGGGCCCTCTGGGGAGTGCAAAGGTGTCATGAGCCAGGAAACACACCCATATCCTGAGTCACCTAAAACACAGATAGAAAGTTATTGCCTTATATGGTAAGGTATGTGCATTGTGCAAACAGGAGACACTGGGAGAACAGCAATATGCTTGTGAAACTGGAAACACACACATTTGAGCAGGTACAAATAAGGACAGACAGGGTAATATGTAAAAATGTACTTACCAAGTAGCCAGCCCTCTGGCATTTGTTGTTGGGTAAATCGGTTCCCGATGCCGGAGTGTCTCAGAATATAGGCGTCATGGCAGTTCCCAGGAAAGCCTGTGACAATACTTAGGATTTTCAGATGAGCATCACAAACAACCTGCACGTTCAGGGAGTGCCGCCCACGCCTATTGACATAGACGTGGCCCCGCACGTGCGGTGACCTAATCACAATGGGTGTGCAGTCTATAGCTCCCAGCATGTGAGGGAATGCTGAGAGTCTATAGAAAGCCACCTTGTGGTCCTGCCACTCCAACTCAGAACTGGGAAATCTGATGTATGTCCGCCACAACTTCTTTAAAGCAAGTAACACTTGAGTAAAATGCTTAGAGAAAGTGGGCTGTGATACCCCCAAGGACCATGAGGTCACAGACTGAGTGGAGCCTGTGGCCAAATAGTAGAGGGTACACATTAATTTCTGCAGCCCAGACACTGCATAGTTGCCTCCCCCGAAAGGGTCCAAATCATCTCTCACCTGCTCATATAAGTCCAACAGGTTATTGCGGTTCAGCCTAAACATCCCCACAACCTGTTGATCTGAGAGAGAGTCCAGGTACAGCCGAGCACGATACATACATGGGGTACGCAGTAGTCGGGGGGCTACCTGGATCTGGTGTGCAGCTTCCTCCCTCCTGCGCAGCTCCTCCAAATGGGCCACATCACAAATAAGCAACTCCAAACCACTCTGCAAAATCTCCATGTCTCAAACCCTCACAGGTGTCCTTAATGATGTTGGGGTTTATGTAGGGGTGTTTCTGAGTGAAATTGAGGGCACCTGTGCTGAAATTAACCATGTGTGCACTTGACCAAAGTGAGTTCTGGGCCAAATCGCCCAACAGAACCTGGTCTGAAAAAAATGCGATTATTAGACACCTTAAAAGTGCGATTTGCGAAAACGCATTCCATTAACTAAGCGATTTGAATTCTTTTTTGTACGAAAACATCTGGATGCGATAAAAAATGCGATTTTTTCACACACTTTTGGTCCGCATGAGTTATCGCACATAATATGCGATATCCGTACCTTAGCGCATCCTATTAAATATGCGATTTCAAGGAAAAATGCGATGTCGCCATTTTTTTACTAATATTCGCCAAAAAACACAAATCTCATCCCATAGAATGTCACCCCCAATCTTTCAAGCATCCGATCAACTACCTTCTTCTTCATTTATTCTTCAATTCTTCAAGCAATATTACAATACTCTTTCAAGTATCAAGCATCAACATATTCTGCAATAACTTATTGGACAATTTACTTTTACATTTGCATAATCTACAGTATATCATTTGTGCCATCAGTATCACTTGTTTGCAATATCTTTATTAAACCAATTTCATTTTATTCTATTGTTTCACTCCCTTCTGTCGTGGATACTACATCCTTACATTAAAGCACCCAGCCTCCGTTACACTACAGCTGGTGCTTCTAAGAACGTGACAGTACCTCATCCAGGAGTAACTCTGTCAGTCAGTGGCGTAACTATAAATTTGCTCCCCCAAGCCAAAATAGTTTTGGGTGCCCCCCCCCCCCCAATAATGCCTCTTACACATTACACCACACATTGTAATGCCACATGCCGTAATTCCACTTGCACAACACACCGCAATGCCCAGTACACATTATGCCAAACACCATAATGCCCCTCACACTATGTCAGACTGTAATGCCCCTCACACTATACACCACACACCGTAATGCTACTTACACTATATGCCACACACTGTAATGCCCCTTACACTATACAACACACACCGTAATGCCCATTACACTATACAACACACACTGTGAAGGATGTGAAGCAGGTAGGCGCAGGGCAGTAGAGGCACTGTCCCTGCTCTGCATCTACTGCTGTCCTCTGTGGCTGCCGGCTGCTGCTGCAGCTGTCACACTGCAGGGCAGGCAGCAGCGCCGGAGGCACAGAACTCCCTCCAGGCTCCTAAACATCAGGTCAGCAGTACAGATGAAAGGCCGCGGGGCTACATGGCAGAGGGGTGGGGCTACATGGACTAGAAGGGGCGGGGTTATGAGGGAGCAAGACTGAAGACACAGGAAAGGATGAGCTGCCAGGAGACTAAAGTGTGAGAGTACTATGTCAGCAACTAATGTGGGCACGTGTATAGGCAGCGATACTAATGTCGGCAACTGGTGTGGGCACGTGTATAGGCAGCGCTACTAATGTCGGCAACTGGTGTGGGCATATTTGTATAGGCAGTGCTACTAATGTCGGCAACTTTTGTTGGCACTTGTATACTACTGTCGGGAACTGGTGTGGGTACGTGTATAGGCAGCGCTACTAATGTCGGCAACTGGTGTGGGCATATTTGTATAGGCAGTGCTACTAATGTCAGCAACTAGTGTTGGCACTTGTATACTACTGTCGGGAACTGGTGTGGGCACGTGTATAGGCAGCACTACTAATGTTGGCAACTGATGTGGGCATGTGTATAGGTAGTGCTACTAATGTCGGCAACTGGTGTGGGTATGTGTATAGGCAGCACTACTAATGTCGGCAACTGGTGTGAGCATGTGTATAGGCAGCACTACTAATGTCGGCAACTGGTGTGGACTAAAGCTATTGTGTAGGAGTTGGACTGTCCCTTTGTGTGATTTAGTTTAAATCTTAATTCTGAGTTTTACTATTCAGAATTTATCTCCTTTCCCAATGTTCGTGCTGTGCGCATGTGTGTTCTTGCGCATGTGCAAACCCCAGGAGCAGACTGCTTTCGCAAGCTTCACATTCGCTGGGCCGACCACTCAGGAGGGACTGGGTGGGGGCATAGAGGAGGCTGGTGCATAAAAATGCTGGCCATTCCCCTGGGAACGCAAGTGGGTCAATGCATGCTTGGGGTGGGCAGCTAACATCACATGATGTCAGCCCCCTTTTCAGTCTTCTCTGACGGTAATAAAAGTCAGTGACCATGGAATTATTTCTCTTCTCTTGGCCACATGCGAGGGGATGTGTTTGTGTACACATCCCCTCGCATATTTAGAGAGGGAATTCGGCGGCAGAGGGGGGGTTGGTATTCATCAGGTTGGCAGGCGGCGCTTACCTGTTCCATAGGTAGTGAGTATACGCAGCCTAGCAAACAGGGCTGAATCAGGCCCAATTAGTAGTTACAGTTACATATATGTTTGACGTGTGTCGTAAAGGTGTCTTTTGTATTCTTGCTATTGTGTTCTTACTGGGTGATCACTGCACTCATAAAAGAGTTAGGCACTGTGTGGGAGCAATAACTGCTTCCTCAACAAGGTGGAGACTTGCAATCAATACACATATCGATACACATAAGATCGATACACATAAGAACATACACATAAGTTTGGTATCCTCCCAGTGACTCATGTCATTGATGAACCTGCAACAATACACTTGTGAGTGGCGGGCTCAGTTGCAAAAATATAATTTAAGCTCCCTCCTCTACCCCAACCCAAGAAACCATGGCTGGTGTGGGCAGTAATGGGCCCTTAGTCCTCAGGGGCCCTGCTGTGATGCACCTGCTGTCCCAATGGTAGTTCCACCTCTGCTAGGTGCCCATTTATCATATAATACTGTATTTGCAGTAACAGTTAACATTGTGGGGAGTATTCAATGAGTATTCCTAAACAGGATTCGCTGCACATTCTCAGGGTTCCGGTGGGCTGCAGCATTCGCTGCCAGCCCTACCTGCCACCCTATTCAATGCAGCAGGGGCTCGCTGCCCCTGCTGGCGAATTTTAACCCCTGAATTGCAGCGAGCATGAAACGGAGAACTGGCCGGAATTCAAAAAATTTTACCGCAAGGAGGGAAAACAGCCCGATTCGCTGAAAAAACGGTGAATCGGGAGCATTGAATACTGGCCTATGTATCCCCTGAATGTACAGTATGTAGTAGGAAGCGCCGCAGGAAACTCCGATCCCCGCTGCTCCCCTCATGGTCGCATCCCCCATAGGTTTCTAGATGAGAAGATTGGAACCAATCAGATGGGCAGTACGGGTGGTGTAATGGTTAGCATTACTGCCTCACTGTCTCGGTCCGCGTGTGTCGCTTACCAGTTCGGGTAGTGCGGCGGGATCTGGTCCAGGTGCGTGGTCTCGGGCGTCTGAGCAGAGCACCAGGAGGACGTGGGCAGTCACCATTATGTGTGGGTGACGCTGCCTGCTCTGACTGGTTGCCTTGTGTGGCGCGGAGTGTCCTAGCCTGGTTCCCGGCTCTGTCCCCTCACCCTGGATGCAAGCACTGGCGGAGCGGCAGCTGCAGTGCTTCCGGCCGCCTGTGGGGACTTCACTGACACAAGGCACACTACCTTTGCCGCAGCGTCTGGTGAAGCCAGCCAATACAAATCCAGGCTGAAGTCAGCAGCCTATCAGAGTCTCTCAAGGGGGATAAAAGCCTTATGTTTGAACAAAGCTGGTGCCAGTTCTTCGCTTGTCAATCCTTAGGGAACACCAGCATCCTGAGCTCTCCTGACTACCTGTGCACTTTCAGTGTCTTGCTTCAAGTGCAATCAGTCCGGATCACCTGTGCACTTCCAGCGTCTGGCTCCAGTGGCGGATTCATGGGGGGGGGGGGCACCTGGGCATGTGCCCCCCTCTGTCATTCATTTTGTAGATGAGCACCAGAGCTTTCCAACGAGCCCAGCCCCATGTCTCTAGCCCCCCGGGAACCGGAGATATCGCCTGGCAAAGCTGCAACATTTTTTCCCCATAGGATAATATGGGACAAGTCAATTCCGACCCCCACCCGGTTCCGACAGCTGCCAGTTCCCCCCCTGGCATCACAGGAGCTTGTGATTGATGTTATTCAATTCCAAATCGCTGGTCCTTCAATATGATACCAGGATGGTCCATATCGGTCAATCGGTTCCAGAGATATAGCGTGTAAATCGATTTTTTTATTTTTAAAATGTAATTTCATGGCTGTTCATTTTCTTTGAGGGCAGATTACTCTGGAACCAAACGTTCCAGTTTTACTGGACCAAAATCATTCAAAGCCCACTCAAAAGTTCTTCAATATGATACTTGTCTCATATAAATGGGTCAGTTAGTTCCGAAGATATAGCCGGTTAAATGAGATAACTGGTTAAAGGGGGGGAGGGGTGGTTTTCTCTCCCCCTCACACCAGAAAATGCAGGGACTAGGCTGGTGTAAAAGGGGCCAACCTGGGAATGCATTTTCTGGTGTGAAATGGGTATTATGTCAAATAGCTGGGACCTGCATTGCTCGGAATACAGCGAGGCTCTGCCACTGTCAGTGGCTTTCACTTCTGCCTGGCGGTGGCTGTCCCCCATTTACCACGAGCATGTATTCCCCGTTGGCAATGAGCATGTAATCCCACATGGCAACGAGCATGGAACCTCTGGCAATGAGCATGGAACCCTTGGCAATGAGCATGTAGATAAGTAGCACTTACTGTATGTAGCATAATTTTTAATAGGCATTATGGTGTTTGGCATAATACATAATGGACATCATGCCGTGCAACTTAACGTGTAATGGACATTATGGTGTAAATGTTTAATGTGCGCCTTTGGCAGACAATGTCCCTGTTTATGAAGCATATTGTGAATTTTGGCTTAATCTGTGTGGCATTATGTGAATTCTGGCTCAATCCGTGTGGCATTATGTGAATTTTGTCTCAATCCGTGTGGCATTATGTGAATTTTGGCTCAATCTGTGTGGCATTATGTGAATTTTGGCTCAATCCATGTGGCATTATGTGAATTTTGGCTCAATCCATATGGCATCTTATGAATTTGGCTCAATCCGTGTGGCATTATGTGAATTTTGGCTCAATCCATATGGCATTTTATGAATTTGGCTCAATCCGTGTGGCATTATGTGAATTTTGGCTCAATCCATATGGCATCTTATGAATTTGGCTCAATCCGTGTGGCATTATGTGAATTTTGGCTCAATCCATATGGCATCTTATGAATTTGGCTCAATCCGTGAGGCATTATGTGAATTTTGGCTCAATCCATTTGGCATTATGTGAATTTTGACACAATCCATGTGGCATTATGTGAATTTTGACACAATCCATGTGGCATTATGTGAATTTTGGCTCAATCCATTTGGCATTATGTGAATTTTGGCTCAATCCGTGTGGCATTATGTGAATTTTGACACAATCCATGTGGCATTATGTGAATTTTGACACAATCCATGTGGCATTATGTGAATTTTGGCTCAATCCATTTGGCATTATGCGAATTTTGACACAATCCATGTGGCATTATGTGATTTTTGACACAATCCATGTGGCATTATGTGAATTTTGACACAATCCATGTGGCATTATGTGAATTTTGGCTCAATCCGTGTGGCATTATGTGAATTTTGACACAATCCATGTGGCATTATGTGAATTTTGGCTCAATCCATTTGGCATTATGTGAATTTTGACACAATCCATGTGGTATTATGTGAATTTTGGCTCAATCCGTGTGGCATTATGTGAATTTTGGCTCAATCCATTTGGCATTATGTGAATTTTGGCTCAATCCATGTGGTATTATGTGAATTTTGACACAATCCATGTGGCATTATGTGAATTTTGGCTCAATCCATTTGGCATTATGCGAATTTTGACACAATCCATGTGGCATTATGTGATTTTTGACACAATCCATGTGGCATTATGTGAATTTTGACACAATCCATGTGGCATTATGTGAATTTTGGCTCAATCCGTGTGGCATTATGTGAATTTTGACACAATCCATGTGGCATTATGTGAATTTTGGCTCAATCCATTTGGCATTATGTGAATTTTGACACAATCCATGTGGTATTATGTGAATTTTGGCTCAATCCGTGTGGCATTATGTGAATTTTGGCTCAATCCATTTGGCATTATGTGAATTTTGACACAATCCATGTGGTATTATGTGAATTTTGGCTCAATCCGTGTGGCATTATGTGAATTTTGGCTCAATCCATTTGGCATTATGTGAATTTTGACACAATCCATGTGGTATTATGTGAATTTTGGCTCAATCCGTGTGGCATTATGTGAATTTTGGCTCAATCCATTTGACATTATGTGAATTTTGGCTCAATCCAGTTGGCATTATGTGAATTTTGGCTCAATCCATGTGGCATTATGTGAATTTTGACACAATCCGTGTGGCATTATGTGAATTTTAGCTCATTCCATTTGGCATCATGTGTAGGGGGCAAGTATAATGGGGTCTAGTATTTTGTTGCGTAATGTGTAGAAGTTGTATATGGTGTTGTACATGGACATGCCCCCTGTTGAGTGGCCACACCCCCATTTCCAGAGTGCGCATTCGGCGCGCGCACAACTACATCCTTCACTTTTGTTGCCATGGTGGGCCTGCGTACTTTAAATGCCAGGGCCTATTTTTAATCCCATTCCCACCCTCTCTCTGCCGCTCTCTTAGCATGTACACTGGCACCACTAACACTGGCCCTCCCCCACCTAAACCCTCTTTTATCATGGTGCCCCCCCTGTCATTTTATCCTGGATCCGCCCCTGTCTGGCTCCAAGTGCAATCAGTCTTTGATCATCTGTGCACCTCCAGCATTCTGCTCCAAGGTGCAATCAGCCCTGCTCATCTGTGTACCTTCTGCCTGGGTGAAATCTGCAAACAACCTCTTGTGCACCTTCCGTTTGGGTTCAACTCCTGCCATGACCTGTGTACCTTCTGCCTGGGTGCAATCTGCAAACAACCTCCTGTGCACCTTCCATTTGGGTACAACTCCTGCCATCACCTGTGTACCTTCTGCCTGGGTGCAATCTGCAAACAACCTCCTGTGCACCTTCCGTTTGGGTACAACCCCTGCTATCACCTGTGTACCTTCTGCCTGGATGCAATCTGCAAACAACCTCCTGTGCACCTTCCGTTTGGGTACAACTCCTGCCATCACCTGTGTACCTTCTGCCTGGGTGCAACCCGCAAGCAACCTCCTGTGCACCTTCCGTTTGGGTACAACTTCTGCTATCACCTGTGTATCTTCAGTCTGGGTGCAATCTGCAAGCAACCTCCTGTGCACCTTCCGTTTGGATACAATCAACACCAGTCTCCAGTATACTTTCTGCCCGGCTGCAGCCTGCCACAGTCTCCTGCTCATCCTCTACCTGGGTGCTACCCACTGCAGTCACCTGTGTATCCTGGTCTTGCTACGACTGGTTCCTGATCCCTGTATGTCACCCGGTCCTTCATCATCTATCCCGTGGCTAACTTCTACACGTCAGTGTCCTCCAGCTCCGGGCTCCTCCCAGGTCCCATATGAGAAGGACTTATATTCGCCCCGCTACTCTGCAAGCTACTCCGTTTCCTGGTCGTCACCCGGGTCCACAGAATTTCCAGGTACTGACACAAAGAACTGGCCAGATGGACTCGGCCTCAGGCCAGGAATTAATTGGTCGCTTGCAAGCCCTCGAGGAGGGTCAGCGGCAAGTGGCTCAGGCCCTGCAGGGAATTTCCCAGCATCAGCACACTCTCCAAGCATCATTGCCTCAAGCTTCGCCGACTCCTCCTGTGATGGCTCAAGCCAGTAATCCTTCTCGACCCTCGGGTACCTCTGTCCTGCATCTGCCAACCCCGGCTAAATTTGATGGTACCCCTTGGGCCTGCAGGGGATTCATCAACCAGTGCGAAGTTCATTTCTCACTCCAGCCCACGAACTTTCCTACAGATTTAACCCGTGTTGTCTACATAGTCTCGCTACTGTCTGGGTCAGTCCTGGATTGGGTGTCTCCCTTATGGGAACGGTCAGATTCTTTGCTCACCAACTACACGAACTTCATTGCTGACTTTCGAAAAAATTTCGATGAACCCAGCAGGGTGACTTCATCTGCCAGTGAGATCCTGCGAGTACGCCAAGGTACCAGGTCTGTTGCTCAGTATGTTATACATTTCCAGACTTTAGCCTCTGAATTAACCTGGAATGGGGAAGCCTTGGTGTCAACCTTTCTGGCGGGACTTTCTGATCGTCTCAAAGACGAGTTGGCAACACGTGACCTTCCCAGTACCCTCACTGCCATCATTTCCCTCTGCAATAAATTAGACCTCCGTTTTCGTGAGAGACAAGTTGAGAAGTCACGGCAAGAAAGGACTCAATCTGTGATCACTCCCAGATTGGCATCCTCAGTTCCATCCCCTGCTCCTAAAGAGCCCATGCAAGTGATTAGGGCCCACTTGTCTCCTGAAGAACGGCAACGAAGGCAACGCCAAAATCTTTGTCTTTATTGTGGGGAGCTGGGGCATCTGGTTGTCTCCTGTCCACGCCGTCCGTTAAACCGTCGGTCCTAGCTGGTCCTGGAGAAGCCAGGCTAGGACAAGCAGATATTTCTCCACTCAAGTCCGATT
Source organism: Crinia signifera (assembly GCF_055691185.1). Classification (NCBI taxonomy): domain Eukaryota; kingdom Metazoa; phylum Chordata; class Amphibia; order Anura; family Myobatrachidae; genus Crinia; species Crinia signifera. Next base: position 113,477,865 of record NC_139223.1, read on the forward strand.
CTCTTTTGTCTTTGTAACTCTTGTTAACTCGGGGACCAACTAAAGTACAAGTTCTTTTGGACTCTAGAGCAGCAGAAAATGTTATGTCTTTACAATTTGTCAAGCAGCATCGTCTTGGAACTGTTTTGTTGGATCAAGCCTATCGGCTTTCTGCTGTGGATGGCAGCTTCCTTCCTCAGGGGTCAGTTACCCACCGTACTGTCCCACTCTCAGTTCAAGTCAGCCTGCTGCATCATGAGTTTCTTCAATTCTTAGTCATTCCAAAAGCCAGTCACCCAATTGTTTTAGGATTTCCTTGGCTCCAGAGACATTCCCCTCATCTGGATTGGGGAACCATGCAAATCCTATCCTGGGGTCCTGACTGTCACCAATCCTGTCTTTAAAAAATCGTGCCAATCCAGACTACAGCTACCGCTGAACCTCCACTTTTTCCTTCTGCCTATCAAGCATTCGCGGACGTCTTTTGTGAAAAATCGGCTACAAACTACCACCTCATCGCCGATGGGATTGCCAGATTGACTTGATTCCTGGAAAGACTCCTCCCAGAGGTAGGACATACCCCCTTTCTCTTCCATAGACTGAAGCCATGGCATCATATATCAAGGAAAATCTTGAGAAGGGGTTTATCTGACCATCTTCCTCTCCAGCTGGGGTGGGGTTTTTCTTTGTAAAAAAGAAAGACGGCGGACTTAGACCTTGCATTGATTATAGAGCCTTGAATGACATCACCGTTAAGAATCGGTACCCTCTTCCCTTAGTCACAGAATTGTTCGACCGGATCAAAGGGGATACAGTCTTTTCTAAACTTGACCTCAGGGGGGCCTATAATTTAATTCGTATTCGTGCTGGTGACGAATGGAAGACCGCATTCAATACAAGGGACGGTCATTACGAATACTTAGTAATGCCATTCGGGTTAAATAATGCACCTGCTGTTTTTCAAGAATTTATGAATGAAATATTCTGTGACCTTCTGTATTATTCAGTTGTAGTCTATCTGGATGACATCTTAATTTTTTCTCAGAATCTTCAAGAACACCATCTACAGTACATGTCAAGGAGGTACTCCAGTGTCTGCGAAAAAATCAACTGTACTGCAAATTGTCCAAATGTGAATTCGAAAAACCTTCAGTTGCATTCCTGGGATACATTATCTCCGGTTCTGATCTCTGTATGGATCCCTCTAAAGTAAAAGCAGTCCTTGATTGGTCCCGTCCTACTACTCTAAGATCATTCAACGCTTTATTGGATTCTCTAACTACTACCGAAGGTTTATCAAAGACTTTTCTTCTATTATCAGTCCTATTACTGCTCTCACCCATAAAGGGTCCAATCTGCATCAGTGGTCACCTGAAGCCATTGCTGCTTTCTACCGGCTCAAACAAGTTTTTACTGAAGCTCCTATCCTTATTCAGCCAGATCCTTCCTGACCATTTGTACTGGAGGTAGACGCCTCGTCTGTTGGAGTAGGAGCGGTGCTTTCACAGAAAACCTCTGATGGTAAAGTTCACCCCTGTGGGTTCTTTTCCAAAAAGTCTTTACCAGCTGAAAGAAATTATCCCATCGGGGAGCAGGAACTTTTGGCCATCTAGCTCGCCCTTGAAGAATGGCGTTATCTTTTAGAAGGAGCTAAATTCCCAGTGTCCATCATCACAGATCACAAAAACCTTCTTTACCTATGGAAAGCACAATGTCTGAACCCCAGATTAGCCTGCTGGGCTTTGTTCTTCACAAGATTCAATTTTGCTTTGACCTTTCGGCCTGGATCTCAAAATGGCAAGGCTGATGCCTTATCCCGATCTTTTTCTTCTTCAATTGAGGATCAGTCTCTCGGTCCAGTGCTCCCAGCTACCAGATTCGCCAAGACCAAAGTAGTTTCTGTCCCTCCAGGGAAAACATTCGTGACTACAAAGTTGCGTCCTGCCTTACTACTTCCCATGCTTCACGTTTCGCAGGTCACTCTGGAATCAAGAAAACCCTCGAGTTCATTAAAAGGTCCTATTGGTGGCCCTCTATGATAGCCGATGTCACATCTTTCATTTCCTCATGTCCTGAGTGTGCTCACCATAAAACATCTCGTCAAAAGCCATCTGGCCTCCTTCAGCCCTTGTCCATTCCAGAACAACCCTGGACTCATCTCTCAATGGATTTCATTACCGACTTGCCCGTGTCACAGGGATTCAATACCATATGGGTCATGGTAGACCGTTTTTCTAAAATGGCACACTTTGTCCCCCTCAAGGGGTTACCTTCAGCTCCCAAGTTGGCTCAGCTCTTTATCAAAGAGATATTTCGCCTTCATAGTCTGCCTGAGGAAATAATCTCTGATAGAGGGGTACAGTTCGTGGCAAGATTTTGGAGGTCTCTATGTTCAGCCTTTCGAATTAAACTCAAGTTCTCCACAGCGTATCATCCCCAGACCAATGGGCAAACTGACAGAGTGAACCAAGATCTAGAGACATTTTTACATCTTTATCTGTCCTCTTCACAAGATAACTGGTTTGAACTCCTGCCATGGGCTGAATTCGCACACTGTGGGGGAGATTCAATCGCCGTCGAGCATCTCCCGTGGGGGAGATGCTCGACGGGCCCTATTCAATGCTGTCTTCCCCGACAGCATTGAACAGGGTTTCCTGTCAGAACGAGCCCGACATCTCTAGCTGTCGGGCTCGTTCTGCCGAGAACAGCCGGGAAGTGACGAGCTGCCGGCTGCAGCTCGTCACTTCCCGGCCGCAACTCGCGGCCACGCCCCCTTCTCGCCGCTCGGCGGCCGTGACATTGAATCCCGACTGCCGAGCTCCAGGCAAGCTCACCGAGAACGGGACAGGGGCACGGCTGTCGCGCTAGCTCGACAGCCGTGCCCCTGACATTGAATACCCCCCTATAACTCTTATCATTCCGCTACAGATAAGTCCCCATTGTTGGTTGTCTATGGCAAGGATCTTCGTGTTCCAGAATTCCAGAGACTCCCAGAATGCAATGTTCCTGCAGTTAAGTCGTCTCTTCAATTTTTTTCTAATATTTGGAAGAATGTTCATGTATCTCTGTGCAGGGCCTCTCAGCGCTATAAAAAATTTGCAGATCGTCACCGAAAAGCAGCTCCCAAACTTCAAGTTGGAGACCGAGTCTGGCTTTCAACAAAGAACATCAGATTGCGAGTACCATCGATGAAATTAGCGCCCAGATTTATAGGTCCTTATCCGATAATCTCTGTTATCTCGCCAGTGGCTTATAAGCTTCAGTTGCCTCAGTCTCTACGAATTCCGAACTCATTTCACATTTCGTTACTAAGGCCTTTGGTTCTCAATCGCTTCCAAAGCAAAATACCTCGACTACAGCAGCTTCAAACCGACCGTGGAGTACCCTTTGATGTAAAATAGATTCTAGACTCCAGAAAACGTTACGGCCGGATTCAGTATTTGCTGGACTGGAAGGATTATGGGCCAGAGGAGAGAACATGGGTAGATGCGACAGCTATTGATGCTCCCGCCTTGATAAAGAAGTTCCATCAAAACAATCCTGGTAAGCCTGGTAAGTGTCCGGAGTCCACTCCCAAGGGGGGGGGGGGTACTGTCACGGTCCGCGTGTGTCGCTTACCAGTTCAGGTAGTGTGGCGGGATCTGGTCCAGGTGCGTGGTCTCGGGCGTCTGAGCAGAGCACCAGGAGGACGTGGGCAGTCACCATTATGTGTGGGTGAAGCTGCCCGCTCTGACTGGTTGCCTTGTGCTGGTGCGGAGTGTCCTGGCCTGGTTCCCGGCACTGTCCCCTGGATGCGAGCACCGGCGGAGCGGCAGCTGCAGTGTTTCCGGCCACCTGTGGGGACTTCACTGACACAAGGCACACTACCTTTGCTGCAGCATCTGCCAGCCAATACAATCTGGGCTGAAGTCAGCAGCCTATCAGAGACTCTCAAGGGAGATAAAAGCCGTATGTTTGAACCAAGCTGGCGCCAGTTCTTTGCTTGTCATTCCTTAGGGAACACCAGTGTCCTGAGCTCTCCTGACTACCTGTGCACTTTCAGCGTCTTGCTCCAAGTGCAGTCAGTTCGGATCACCTGTGCACTTCCAGCGTCTGGCTCCAAGTGCAATCAGTCTTTGATCATCTGTGCACCTCCAGCATTCTGCTCCAAGGTGCAATCAGCCCTGCTCATCTGTGTACCTGGGTGCAATCTGCAAACAACCTCTTGTGCACCTTCCGTTTGGGTACAACTCCTGCCATCACCTGTGTACCTTCTGCCTGGGTGCAATCTGCAAACAACCTCCTGTGCACCTTCCGTTTGGGTACAACTCCTGCCATCACCTGTGTACCTTCTGCCTGGGTGCAATCTGCAAACAACCTCCTGTGCACCTTCCGTTTGGGTACCACTCCTGCCATCACCTGCGTACCTTCTGCCTGGGTGCAACCCGCAAGCAACCTCCTGTGCACCTTCCGTTTGGGTACAACTTCTGCTATCACCTGTGTATCTTCAGTCTGGGTGCAATCTGCAAGCAACCTCCTGTGCACCTTCCATTTGGATACAATCTACACCAGTCTCCAGTATACCTTCTGCCCGGCTGCAGCCTGCCACAGTCTCCTGCTCATCCTCTACCTGGGTGCTACCCACTGCAGTCACCTGTGTATCCTGTTCTTGCTATGACTGGTTCCTGATCCCTGTATGTCACCCGGTCCTTCATCATCTACCCCGTGGCTAACTTCTACACGTCAGTGTCCTCCAGCTCCGGGCTCCTCCCAGGTCCCGTATGAGAAGGACTTATATTCGCCCCGCTACTCTGGTTCCTGGTCATCACCCGGGTCCACAGAATTCCCAGGTACTGACACTCACCGCACTGAGGTCATAGGTTTGATTCCCACCTTAACTGTGTGGAGTTTGTATATTCTCCCCTTGTTTGTGTGGGTTTCCTCCATGTACTCCAGGGTCTTTCCACATTACAAAAAAATATATATATTGTAATCTCCACTGGGGCAGGAACTGATGTGAATGTATAAATATTTTTGTAAAGTGCAGCAGAATATGTCTGTGCTATATTAAATAACTGGTAATAAATGAATAAACGTCCATCTTAGTAAATGTACCCCTTAGAGTCCCAAATTCTTCCTCCACAATTTCCTATGTTGCAAGGTTTTTCCAACTTATTTTACAAAGTTAGTGTGAATTTTTGGGGAGATATTTATTTGAATGGATGTGAGAATAATTGAGTCCTGCTGGTTTAAAGGGGGAGTTAAATTATTTGTAACAGAGTTAAAAAACAGTAGAATCTATCTCTGAGAGCTACAATTTGTGTTAAACATTTTCCATGTTTTGCAATGTGTGTCATCTGCTTCATGGCCACAACATCAAGCTTTGTTCTGAGCGTGGTGGATCTGATTCATAAATCTTCAGATGTCACTAATTTGACACTTATTTTTGACAGCATGCCTATTGCTTAAAGGTTCTAGGAGAGTGACAAGATTTCTAGGCTATTCATCCTAAATGATTGCATTTGTGTCTCTGGGCGTTTTATTGACTGTCAGGTAAACATGGAGTCAGAATCCCAAAGAGATTCCTCCAATTCCAAAATGCATGAAATAAAAGATAGGCTTTTAAACACCCGATGGCTACAGCTGCTCATCGGGGCTGCATTGCTATATATTAGTTTTTCTCTGCTGGCTCCCTGTCAGACATATTTCTGACTTCAATGGTATTTGCACTTCTTTCACTTTTTGTATCTGAAAATATTTAACTATTAATGAGAGAAAAAAAAAGCATAAAAAAATGCTTTCAGCAAAGTATACAGAAGTTACATTATAATATATAAATATCCATTATCAAGTGGGTACAATGGGCATGATTCAAAGTTGAACTATTGAAAATATTGAACTATTAATTAAAGAAACAAATAATGTATCATACAATGCTTTCAGCAAAGTTTACAGCAAGTATACACAAATTACACTATCTATCTATCTATCTATCTATCTATCTATCTATCTATCTATCTATCTATCTATAAAATACAAGTACCAAGAAAATTGGCAGTTAGCTCCTTAGGTCCTAGGTGCTTGCTAAGAACCAGTTCTACAAATGTCATTGTCCTTCCACAGATATCGCAAAAAAATGCAAATCAGTTTGCCATGTTCTCTCTCATTCTACGGCCCAGAAAGCTGAAAATGCTTCTCATGAGTTCAGGTGACTGCTAAAAAGGGTATTTATTTATAAATCAATATTGTCATGACAATGGCATTGCCTATGTGTGCATGTAGGTACACCAAGCATGGACTCATCCCAAAATCTCTTAAACCACAAGGACTTCAATCCTGAAACTTGGTACCTAGCTTTTCCATAGGTCCTAGGTGATTGCTAAGAATGGATTTGACAAATGTCACTGTCCATCCAGATAAATCACAAAAAACCTGCAAATCATAAATTTGACATTTTATCTCTCATTATATGGTTCCACAATTACTAGTGACACCATCATCCTTCAGCATGTGATCCCAGTAATCATGGGGCTGCTGCTGCTACTGTGGGAGACCCACGCATGCAGCCAGCCCTCTCCTTCGCTGACACTGGCACTCTACTCTTCACGCTGGGGAGAATAAGTGCAGGAGACATCTCTACCCAGTGGTGGCTCTTCCACTGGATTCCCTGATCGTCAGCAGACACACTAGTGTGGAAGGTCACAGATATCGCCACACTCACCCATTGTCGGAGCACAATGACTGAGGTACTGATAACCTGCAAAATGCTGACTTGCTGCCCAGTATTTGTGGTGGCTTTTTGGGGGCACACTGTGTATGGCGGCCCCAGGACAAAAACACGTTACCCTGCACTATAATACTTGGCTTGTGTCCCATTAGCCCTGCTCTAAATTCCCATCTGACTGAGTCTGACAAACATCATTGGCAATTTGTATTCAGATCTGGCCGCCAGTGTCTGCCTAGACCCCCTATCTGTCAGGACCCTGGTCACCAGTCTTTGCAGTACCTCCGTGTTGGTTGCTCTTCTTAACACTTAAGGTGCCCATACACGTTGTGATATTGTATACAATATTGTATACAATATCGAATATCATTGCATCTCAGTTTTGCAATGAGATGAGATCTAGTAAAAAAAGTATGTGCTGCACAACCGAGATGCGATGAGATGCAAAATTTTATACAATAATTGTAACATGTATGGTCACCTTAACGGCTTCTCCAGTATCGGGAGCCCTGTATCTTGTCTCTGAAATCATTTTCAAACCAACTCACAGTGTTGGCTTTAGACTTGACCACACCTGACATACATTTGCTCCTGAGGAAGCTGAAGTGCTACATCCGGGGAAACGCATTGAGCATTTCCAATCACCCTCAACTGGTAATTATCACCCACTGGCTGTTTGATTGAGCACTTACCACCTACTAACTGGTCACTGCATTTGGGACATCTGCTTTCCCCCTAATTAACCAGTATATCAAGCTGCAGTTCTCTCAAGGACTCTTCAGTTCCTGGCTATTTACAGTGCACTTTATAGGAGGACACAGGGCACACGTCTGCAGACGTGGGACGATCCGTTTCCCATCTCATCTAACCTCCAACAAATTTACTCACCATCATGGAATGAGTCCATAAGCCCACATACACCATTATGAAGTGGTAATACAATACTCAACAATATTATCAGTTGGAATTGTGTGACTGTTTCATACTGTGTGGGAGTCTTTGTTACTTGGATAGAGTTTGAGGCTCCACCCAAAGAAACAAAGTCCTGGCGCTCAATCAATAGTAATGAGTTGAATTTACAAAGATTTAATGGTAGTTGGGTAGTTGCTAATCAGCTGCAGCAAGCATCAGATGAGGTCACCCGAGCTCATTTGCTGGTTTAGATAAATTGTATCTGCTGAGTGAATAAGATTAGACACACTGCTTGAATTGTATCAATTTTTATAAAAGTAAAAAGTCACATACATAATAATAATCAATACAGTACAGTAATATAAAAAATAATCAAAAATAGTACATGATAATAATAAAAAATATATTATTAAATAAAGATAAATAGTGGTATTCTGAGTATGAGGTCTCCAGTAACTTAGGTGGGGGAATAGTGTTATTGGTACTGACAATTCAATGCCTTTTGATAGAGTTCGTACTTTGCACGGTTAATAGATAATAGGAAATAGTGGACCACTAATAATGAAAAGAGCCAGTCCTTTTAGCATGTGAATATAACACGCAAATAAATTTCGGAGGCAGTCTGTTGGCACTGTATGCATTAGTTGTACATAATTTTCCTTATAAAGTGAAGTTAGGGAGCAATAAAGGTGGTAGTTGGCTCACCTAGTAGATGTGATATCCAGTTGGGTTGATGCCCCGGTAATTAAGCAGCCAGGGCGGCTATGATGGAAGGAAGCCGGTGGTTTGTTAAAGCTGCGCCGGTTCTGAAGTTACCCGTGATGTTGAGCGGGTAATGCACAGTGTCCGTGCTGAAGGGCTTGGTGAGCCGACAGCACTACCAATGCAGGTAACGGTGTAGGCGGGCAATGCGCAGTGTCCGTGCTGGAGGGCTTGGTGAGCCGGCAGCACTTCCGATGCAAGCCGCGCCAGATAGCGTGTAGCGTGGTCCAGCTAGGTCGGGCAAACAGGAGACCTCAGACTAGGTTTTGCTGACGTCAACGCATTTCGTAACCACTTGTATGCTGGAAACTTTTTCCTTCTGACTTTATCAAGGTAAAGTCAGAAGGACAAAACGCGTTGGGTGACTCTAGCCCTCCTGCCTCATCTAAAAAGATAAGCACTTTCTTGTTGTTCATCCTAGATATATTTTTTACTGCTGTAGAAATTATCTTTATTTGTTTTGAATTTTTTACTATTTATTTTTTATACATAATCTTTATTTTTAATATGCTGTATTAAATAATAAATCTTTTATATATTTATACCATCGCATCCACCTACCCATTTTTTATCTATATTTATCATTATATACCTTGGTCTGGGTCCACCTATATCCTTATCACCAGCAGTTTTTTAGAGTCTTAAAGCTGTAGGCTTGCACCATATTATCATGAAGTGAGCAATTAGTCGCCGCATCTTCATCCACTGGGCACATTTTTCTTCCATAAGTAACCTACCATTACTTTCTATTTGAAGATTGTCTGACACCCCATAAAATAAAGGGGAGATTGCCTATTAATTAAACTAATTAAGGTACTTATGTAATATCTGGGGTCCCGTTTTTCTTATGAGACCGCGTCCCCTCGCGGGGCGCGCTGCGCTCGCCACGCTTCGGGCACGGTGGCTCGCTGCGCTCGCCACACTATATATATAAAATCAACTCCATGCGTAGTTGAAAAGTAGGGGTATGAAAAAATGGGGTGCATTTAACATGGGAGCCCAGATAATACATAAGTACCCTAATTAAGGACACACAAGTGGCGCCACACCTCCATTTTTCACACACACACACACACACACACACACACACACACACACACACACACACACACACACACACACATACAGTATATATGTGTGTGTGTGTGTGTGTGTGAAAATGGAGGTATAGACAAACACAGGGGGCCCAGCACTCACTACAACAAACTAACTCACCTTAGAATTCAAATAATAAATTAAATAAATAATGGGGTTTTAGTTCATGAGTTGATCAATGCATTTAAGCTTGCAGTCCATTGCCAAGGGACCCCATTTCACTGCAAGTCCTACACTAACAACTGGTTTTCTTAGGAACCTGGCAACTGCTTACACATCATAGCTAACATGAACATGTGTTTTTTTTCTTGGGTTAAAGCTCAACTGCCAAGTACCTTATGGCTTTTAAAGGTGAGACAATCCCAAACACAGCCCCTGAATTAGAATTAATTAAAGTACATGGAAAAAATCCATGCAAGCACGGGGAGAATATACAAACTCTGCACAGTTAGGGCCATGGTGGGGATTGAGCCCATGACATGCTGTGAGGCAGTAGTGCTAACCATTACACCATCATTATTAATGACTGAGCATGTGTATGGTTTGTAGCATGCATGCATGTGGGGAAAAAGTGTCAAATGTACTGCTTTACGGATTTACTGCTAGGCATCAAAGGCAGCTGTCTAGGGCCCAGCGGGTACCAGTGGGCCTGCCCAGTGTGCTGGCACTTCAAGCACTGAACTATTTTTATTTATTTAATTTCCCTTACCCCCGATCACTGTTGTCAGAAGTGATTGGGAAGCCTGCAAAACCCCTTCCATCCAATGGCTGTGGAGTTTACTGGGTCTTCTCCTCCCCTTCGCTCTACCATCTGGCCTGTGGTTCTCCCTCCTCTCCTCATTCTCCCACCTGATGTCTTTGCCTGCTCCGATCTCTGCCTGGCCAATGTCCATGTGTCCTTCCCGGCTCCACTCTGACTCTGATCAGCGTCTGCGTCCCCCCTCCTCCTCTTCTCCAGCCTAACCATGCAGCTGTAACCCCCCTCATTCTCCCACCTGACATGGTATCTGTGTCCCTCTTTCTCCCTCCGAGTCCTGAACCAGTAACCGTATGTGTCCCCCCAGTGTCTGCGTGTACCCCTGTGTCTGTCCCACCTGAACTTGAATATCTGTGTGTCCCCATCCCCCCCATGTGCCTCCCACCCTGCCGATGCCTGGTGTCTATAATCTTTACTTTGCTGGAACAACAGAGAGCACCTGTGCTGCTGGAGCAGAAGGAATGCAAAGGATGATGCTGCGGAGACTGACAAATAACAATGGTGAGAGTGTGCCCTTCATCTCACTATGTCCTCTTTGCTGCACTGCATCTCTATTTGCCTTCTCTGCTTCCCCGAATCTCTCTATACTCTCACTGCTGCCTTGTGACTCTCTAAGCCGTCCTTGCATCTCACTATGCAGTCTTTGACACCCTGCATCTCTCTGAGGGGCAGATTTATTAAGCTTGGAGAAGAGATAAACTGGAGATAAAGCGGAGAAAAGGTAAAAGGAGATAAAGCACCAGCCAATCAACTCCTAACTGTCTTTTTCAAACACAGCTGATTGGCTGGTGCTTTATCTCCTTTTACCTTTTCTCCGCTTTATCTCCAGTTTATCTCTTCTCCAAGCTTAATAAATCTGCCCCTAAGCCTTATTTGCCACCTTGTGTTTCTCTACGCCCTCCCTGCCACACTGTCATACCTTCCCTGCCTCCCTGAGTTTCACTAAGCCCTTCCTGGTGCCCTGCATCTCTCTATGCCCTTCCTGCTGCCCTGCATCTCTCTATGCTCTACCTGGTAACCTGCATCTCTCTATGCCCTCCCTGCTGCCCTATGTCTCTCTATAACATTCCTGCTGCCCTGTGTCTCTCTATGCCATTCCTGCCGCCCTACATCTCTGTATGCCCTCTCTGCTTCCCTGAGTCTCACTAAGCCCTACCTACATCTCATTATGCTGTCCCTATCTCCTTGCATCTCTCTATCCCCACCCTACTGCCCTATGTCTCAATATGCCCTCCCTACTGCTCTGCATTTCACTATGCCCTCCCCACTGTATCTCTCTTTGCCCATCCTATCACTGTACACACACATACATACAGATAGTGGTAGATGCTCAATTAGTTCAGTAATATTACCCAGGTGCATGAGGGAGGGGTTAATACTGAGTAAGTAAAACAAGACATTTTTCCCCCAGCTCACTAAATAGTATAAGTAACCAAATCTTGAACACTACATTATAATAGAATTCAGAGATATTGGTTACATATACCTGCGCAGGTGTATGCTATGCCCCCTAGCCAGTCAAGGCCCTGTATATTGGGGGTCCCTAGTGCTATATCTAGGTGCAGGGTGTGGCACCCCAAAAGCATGAGCTAGGAAGCCCAGTGCGGCACGCCAGTGAGATACTATAGTGTTAATAATTAGTGATAGGAAGCCGAAGCTATATTTAAAGAGAGAGAGAGAAAAAAAAATGAAATGTAATTAAAATAAGCGAGAGATAGTGTTAGTGAGGGGAAAGTGTTAATAGAATGTAAGGGCATGCCGCACTAAAGCCACCCAGCCCAACCAGTCCAGGGGCACCGCACCCCACACCACCGTTACCCTAAATTGGGTCAACGATTAACCAGCAAGGAGCAACATGATAATGGATCCTTACTTGATATATCCAAACTAAGAGCTACGTACCTTGGAGCAACCCCAGACTACTCCATGTGGCATATCAGGACCCATATCTGCTCCTAATATGGGCTCCCTTCTGCCTCTCACAACATACATACAGATAGTGGTAGATGCTCAATTAGTTCAGTAACATTACCCAGGTGCATGAGGGAGGGGTTAAAACTGAGTAAGTAAAACAAGATATTTTTCCCCCAGCTCACTGAATGGTATTAGTAACCAATCTTGAACACTACACGATAATAGAATTCAGAGATATTGGTTACATATACCTGCGCAGGTGTATGCTATGCCCCCAAGCCACGTCAAGGCTTCTCTGTATATTGGGGGTCCCTAGCGCTATATCTAGGTGCAGGGTGTGGCACCCCAAAAACTTTCATGAGCTAGGAAGCCCAGTGCGGCACGCCCCTCCCCACTGTATCTCTCTTTGCCCATCCTATCACTGTGTTTGTCTATATGCCCTCCCAACGTCTCGCTATGCCCTCCATACCTCCCTGTGGCTCACTATACTGTTGTTAACTACACAAAGATGCAGATTGAAATTTAATGCATTTGAGGCAGGGGAGCCCCAAACCAATATCTTTCTTAGGGCCCCATAATCTGACTCTGGCCGGTAAGGAGGGTCTGTGCTTTCAGCGCTGGCCTCAATCTGTTGCAGATGACCGGCAGGGTCAGACTTACATTTGCACAGGCTTTAAAAATCATTAGATGGTATGTGAAATGCATACAGATTCAAGTCTTCTTTCTGTTTGGGCAGAGGCGTAGGGAGGGTGGAGCCAATGGAGCATATGCTCTGGGCATCGAAGGGGCGCAGGGCACTGCCCCCCTCTGAGTCACACAGGCAGCCCACTGCCCAGCATGCGCCTGACCTGCCCGGCGCCCGTCTGCTCACCAGGTCCCCTGGCGCCGCGGCTGTGAAACTCGATGATGTCACGCACGTCACAGGGTCTTCTCCCTGCCCTGGACAAAGGTGCTGCTGATGCTGCTCGGGCCAGCTCCCGGGCAGCGCTGTGCAGCAGAAATCTCCTCCCCTGCCCATGCTACACAGTCACTCCCTCCTCCCTGGCTGCAGCAGCGTCATCATCACTTCCCAAGCATTGGCTGTAGCCTCGAGGAGGAGGCTGATTGCTTTCTGCTGCCACCCTGCTGTGCTGCTCTCTCTCTCTCTCAAGGTGAATAAAAGTTTTTAAATAAAGATATAAAATCATGGGAAGGATCATGGGGTGTGGGGGTTTGTGTTATTGGTGAGGGGGGCAGTTGAATCGCTTTGCTTTCTGCTGCCTGCCATGCTGTCTCTCTCACGGTGGATTTTAGTTTTTAAATAAAGATAAATAATCATGGGAATGATCATGGGGTTTGGGGGATTGGTGGGGGGGGGGGGGGGTTTGAATCATTAGAATTGTTTACGTTTTTTTATTTTCAAATGTAACATGCCAACACATGGGGGGCGTGAAACATGCCCTTGCACCGGGCACCATGGCACCTGGTTACACTGATGTGTATGGGTGGTGGCTATCCACTTGCAACAGAGATCAGGCCTGTCAGGCCCTATATGAGAAGGATGTAGAGGAACAGTTACACATACAGTATGTTTCTTATTTCTTACTGAAATCCACTTTTGACCTTTCTAGTTTAGATTCTTTCATGGGAAAGTTTTGCAATTGTTAAAACACATCTTGTTCCTAGAAAATTGTGCAGTGTTCCATACTCCCAGTGACTCTGACATCACCGGCGAGAAAATTGTGCATCTCTAATGCTTAATAAACTCCCCTAATCCCTGTGTATATACACTGGCATGACAGCTCTCAGAACTCTGCAAATGCAGAACTGGGTAATTAGTGGCCGCACAGAACACTTCCAGGGCATGACTCAGATTAGACAGTAATGGAGTTGATAGGTTCTGCTTAATGCACAGGAGAAACCCAGCTATAATACGGAGCATAAATGCCATCTCCACTGACAGGGAATTGAAACCATTACTTTGCTGAAGCTGAAACTAACTATTTATTAGAATCACTAAAAACATCTAAACCGCTTAAATGGAGGCTCTAAATATGCTCCAGACTTTAACGTTTCCAGAAGATGGAACAAATGTCAGGTTTACATACACTAAGTAGCCTTCTGAGAGAATCATTATGTCTCAGTTATAAGTACGGTAATTTCAGCAGAATAGCAGGGAGATGTATTCTTTATGGTAAGTAATGTACCCTGATGTTTACAATGTGTGCAGCCGCTGGAAGTCACAATGACACAGAAAACAAATACACTGCCTTCATATCCAGAGCGACCTCTACAGAAAATTTATATTTAGAGTGAATGGAGCTTCCACAATACAACTTGTATGGCATGTCTGGTAGATACTTAGGGACAGATGTATTAAGCCTGCATAAGTGATAAAGTGGAAGGTGATAATGTAGCAGCCAATCAGCTCCTAACTGTCATTTTGCTAACCCAGTAACTTGACAGTTAGTAACTGAATACAGGGGCAAACGCTGGATTTGAAAAGGGGGGTTTCCAGAGAGGGGTGATCTCGACGGCCAGTATATAGACATCAGAATTCCGCCCGACGGTACAGAGGGACATCACATTAAAATCCCCTTCTATTCTGCCTCTATGGGGGTCTTGGATCCCACGAGGGAGAATAGCCCCTGTTGGTTGGGATCCTAGCTGTCGGGCAGTCGGGATTTCAATGTCAGGATGTCCACATTGGTATACTAGGACATAGAAGTAAATCCACCAAAGTGCTAAGAGATTGGTGAAATAAAAGGGAAATATACTGTCCTTTTTATTTATTTTGGAGGACCAAATTCCATATGATCAATCAGAATGAACCCTTTTTCAGTCACAATATGAAAAAGACTCCACATTCATCTGAATGGGAGACCAAGGAAAGAAGCAATAGTGCAGATCATATAAAAAACATAGTGCACTCACAAGCAAAGACAACAATAACTGCATAAAAACACAAGGTAACCCAGGCAAAGCCGCTCACACATCCAAATCTCAGGGATGGAATAAGTCCTATGGTTTCTGTAGACAGCATCAAGGGCCTCCTGGTGAGTGGAGTGACAGCGGGTGGATGGATGATGCAAAGCAGAGCCACGCTTAATGCATTTCGGATCCTGGTTGATCCTTCCTCTGAAGCGTGACTGTGGCATTCCTAGATGGGGGTTTTATACCCCTCTTCTCATTAAGGACAGCTGTAAGAAGTTCCTTGATTAACGGTGTTTTACCGCTAATGCACATGCTCCCGAAGGCAGAAGCAAGATGGTGGTGCGTTTCACCTAACAGGAAGCATGCCATCATGCGTTCCACCGCGGCAATTTAACATGGCTGTGCATTCCAAACAGTCGGTAATGATCCAACAGTCCAAATAACAAATGTGTATGTCGAAAATCAAGATTCTATAATAAAAAGAGGTATATCAAAATACAAATCGGAATATATAGGGCATACATGAATAAATATGTCTTAATAGATCCCCACTAAAAAATACATAAGTTTATTAAAAAAGGATTAAATGTTCAAAAATAGTCCATATATAGCTGCAAGCATGTGTACAGTAATTGCATTTCTTTAAAAAGACAGAAAGTGCTTCAACTCAAACTCATCGTTGAACACTTGTACACCAATTTGGGTGAATTACTTGTATGCCCCAAAAATTAACCAGAAAACCTTCTTTGCAATTATGTTGGGATTTGAAATGAGATGACAATCTGTGGGTAACAAGGCCCTTCCGAATATTATAAATGTGTTCTGATAGGCGAACTTTAAGCTGACAGCATGTGCTGCCTACATAAATAAGGCCACAGGAGCACTCATGTTTCGGCGGTCTTGATAAAGGCGGCTGGGACCGCCGAAACATGTTGGATGACAAGTGAGTTTCTGTTACTTTGTTTTTATCTGTATAGTGGCTATTGGCCATTTGGTCACTGTACAGGCTATTTTATTAAATATTTCACACTGAGACTGGTCCTTCCCCTTTGTTTTCTGGCTCACCATTTGGGGGAACATTGAGAGTTGATTCCAGGTGGATTGTTTTGATGAAAGATACCTTTATAGGTGTATATTATCTGCATTCACAGTGAGTACGGTACATGATTATTTGGACCACCCTGATTGTATGGCTGGTGACCGATGTTGATGAGTTTGAAAAGATACCTTTATACACTTAATTCCTGTATTTCACCAGTGAGTATGGTACGCATGCCAGAGCAACTGTTCATATCACAGTCGGTGTACCCCTAAAAAGATACCGTTACACATTTCAAGCACATCACTTCAGTGTGAGTCTCGGTACGACATTGGTTACTGGGATTCCTTAAAACCCCACCCACCTTTGTGTTTTGCTGTGTCACTTATACACATTTTTTGTTTATTGTTTCATATCTCGAGCTTATCACATCATTGGACATACAAGTCAAGCGCCATCAATTCCCCATCTTTTCCGGAAATGTCTTGTACTGTAAGTCAGGATTATTAAGTGGTCCTTTTTTCGGGATTGAGGCTGCAAGGACTTTATAGCGCCTTGGGAATTTTCTGTATTTGTTTATGGTGCGGTCACTATGTCTAGTGTTTGTATCTAGAGCGCTTCGAACCAGATGGTCTTTTAACCCCTTGGGTGGTATGCACCAGGTTTGCCCTCAGCTATGCCAATTGTTTCATGGCCTATTTGGGGGAGGGTACCATCTGGCATGACGGCAGGCTGGCGGCAAACCTGGTGCTCTGGCATCGTTTTATAGACAATGTCTTGTTTGTATGGCGTGGCAGTGAATTATCACTGGATAATTTTTGTAATTTAATGAATATAAATTCACTTTCTATAAAATTGACCTTTGCCACAAGTAAAACTTCAATTTATTTTCTGGATTTAGAAATTTATATTGATAGTGGCCTTCTAAAAATAAAAAACGTATAGAAAATGGATTCCATTAGTTTTATCAACACTACAAGTTTACATCATAATAACTGGCTTGATAATATTCCTTTTTGTTAGTTCTCTAGGATTAAGAGAAACTGTACTGATCAAGCAGTTTGTGATGAACAATTTAATGAGCTATCTGATAGATTCTCTGCAAGAGGTTATTCTGAAACCTTACCTGAAAAAGCAAAAACGAAGCTCACTCAGGTGGATTGGAGTACCTAATTGGAAGAAAAGACCGCTAGAAATTCAAACAAGAAATTGAAGTGGGCATTTATATACCAATTTAACAATTGCCACCGACAGATAGAGAATATCTTTTATAAAAACTGAAGGATCCTGAAACAGGACCCAGTTTTAAGTGATTTATTACTGGAAAAAACAGTATTTATTTATTGGAAGGCCAAGTCCTTAAAAGACCATCTGGTTAGAAGCGCTCTAGATACAAGCACTAGACACAGTGACCGCACCAATGGCTTTTATCGGTGTGGTTCTTGTCTCACTTGTAAATCTATAGAATCAAAGAACAGAAAATTAACATAATTTACTGTAGCAAATAAAGTATATATTATTAAAGATTTCATAACTTGCCACACTAAAAATGTGGTATACCTTTTAGAGTGCTCCTGTGGCCTTATTTATGTAGGCAGCACATGCCGTCAGCTTAAAGTTTGCCTATCAGAACACATTTATAAAATCCGGAAGGGCCTTGTTACCCACAGATTGTCATCTCATTTCAAATCCCAACATAATTGCAAAGAAGGTTTTCTGGTTAATTTTTGGGGCATACAAGTAATTCACCCAAATTGGTGTACAAGGGATGTTGAAAAACGCCTCTCACAGGCGGAAATGAGGTGGATCCAGCGTTTGGGTACCCTGGTACCCAGGGGACTCAATGCTGAGTTTGAGTTGAAGCACTTTTTGTCTTGAAATTCTTGAAATGCAATTACTGAACACATGCTGGTAGGTATATATGGATTCTTTTTGAACATTTAATCCTTTTTTTTATAAACTTATGTATTTTTTAGTGGGGATCTATTTAGACATATTTATTTTTTAATCAAAAGTAGTATCTAATATATACCTGTTACTAACATGTTTTTATTCATGTATGCCCTATATATTCCAATTTGTATTTTGATATACCTCTTTTATTATAGAATTTTGATTTTCACTATTTTATTCTCCCTCCAAGCCCTAGGGGATGGTCAGGCATAAAATACCACCTGCCGGCACCTGTCGGCTCCAAAAAAATGAAAAACCCCATGTCGACCTTTTGACAACCCCAGTGTAAGGCTGGTGTAAATGGGTCCAAAATCCCAGGTGCCATGCCCCTGCATTTTAACCCTGGTAACAACTAGGGTTGCTCCTGGGATCCTCCATGGTGCAGGGTAAATGGGTATCCCGGGTCGAGCGACCCATGTCCTTCTCAATATATGGACAAGGCAGTGCTGTCAAGTCCAAGCACTGCCTCTACCCCTCGACGGCATGCTGTTGTTCTGCCCTGCCCCAAGCGTGCCATCGCTCCGCCTTGACCCCCTGGTGACTTTACATGGGCAGCTTGCAGACCACAAATGCCAGGTCGCTCCTAGAATGGACCCGTGTCCTATTTCCAGGTGCGACGCTGGCATTTGTGGTATGAAAGGGGTATTATTTGTCTGTTTGTTTGTCCGGTTTGCGTTTAGTATTACGTTTATTGTGGTTTTATTTTGTAATTGGGCTACTTTATGCCTTATTAAAATATAAACTGGATAAATGATTATTTCCATTTTTACAGCTGTTATCACATGGTCTGTGTGGCTATGTTCTCTGCTCAGGTTTAAATAGAATGAAGTGCACCGAAGAAAGGTTCCTGCTGGTACTCAGTGCTAGAGAACCCTGTAAATGAGTGATGTAACACTATAACAATTGCTAATGTGCAGTGGTGGTTTTCAGTCGGACTCCCTGAGGAGAGTACACTCCCACTCACAAGTAGGGCTTGCGATTGCAGCTGTAAAATTAATATTTCCAATTCCATTAAGATTCTATACAAAGCTCACAGATATGAAATAGGTCACTGCCAAAGATGAGAAAAAATACTGAATATATAGAATATTGAAAAAAGTTAGCCAATGTTTTGTTGCCAACTACCTGGGTTCACCAACAAGCTAATGGTACCCAACATAATTACCATTGTAATATTATGGCTAGCAACGCAACCAAATGTGTGACTGCATGTTAAGTATACAGTAGGTCATAGATTAGGGACGGATATCTGATTTTGATATATTAACACTATTGACAATTAGGGCCAAATGTATTAGGTGTGAGAATCAGAAAGTGAGATATTGGAAGAGTTTTCCCTTTTTTTTTTAAAGTGACAATCATTTATATGACAAAATCTACCTTGTTTTCAATGTAAATGATTAGAGCTTTAAAAAATGGGAAAACTCTCCCCAAATCTCTCACTTTCTGGATCTGATTTGTACATAACAAGGGCCTGATTCTGGGACACCAGCAGCGAACAGAGGCATACTGTACATATAGGAGGTCATTGTGATCTGTTCGCTCCCCTGCATGAGTGGAATAGATAATATAGTAGAGATAGCCACGGGGTGCACTCATGAGTGCCGATATTGCTGAATTAGCCCCTATGTACCATAATTATGACAGATAGGTAAATTTGCAAAAGCTTTTAAAAAATGAAAAGAGATGTTACCTATAGCGACCAGTCAGAGTATGTTTTTCATTTCTCTATTGCACCCTAGAAAGTAATAGACAGGATCTGATTGGTTGCTATGTGCAATATCACCTCTTTGAATTTTTAGATGCTTGAGTAGATTAACCTCTGAGTGTAATAAGAAATATCTACCAAAGTGTCTATTGACTAGTAGGTTCCTTAAGTTACAAGTCCTCCTCAAGCTCATATCTGGTTTAGTATCCAATCTGTCTTCAAGATCACTATCTGCCAGTAGCACTGGCCAATGTCTCGGTGTCATTTTTTAGATTTCTTGTCATTCTCCAAAGAAATCTCATACAAAGCGTACATTAATTTGTCTTTCTGCCTTTTTCGTGTTTACAAGGAAAACTAGATAATCTCTTTTGCTTTCAGATTACAGTATAGTGGATTTATTGGTTAATGCGCTTTTTAATGTGCTTTCCACTATACTCTATTCTCTCTCCTTCAAACGTACACTTATACTGCTTTCACATTGCCAAAACGTGTTAGACCCGGTATTTCTAAATTGTATTTAAAACGGGTCTGAGCCAGTAAACTCCTTTCATACCCCTTTCACACTGTAGCTGTAAAACTGTATATTGCCGATTTTTTAGCCTTTTAAAATGGTTAGAGCTGCAGTGTGAAAGCGCCATTACTGTAGTTCCTTGCTTATAATTAAGTATCAATATTAGAACAGTTTCCATGTTACATGTGTATATGCAGACGCTCCTTTGGCAATGTTTCTGATGGGTGGGTTTCAACTTTTGTTATGTAGAGGGCTATTAATAGCTGTTGCTCCTGTAGAGCAGTGGTTCCCAACCCTGGTCCTCAAGTACCCCCAACAGTACACGTTTTCCAGGTCACCCAGCAGGTGCACAGATTATTCAGGCACATTTTAAAAGATCCACAGCTGGAGCTAATTATTTCACTTGTGATTCTGTGTAGCGACCTGGAAAACATGAACTGTTGGAGGTACTTGAGGAGCGGGGTTGGGAACCACTGCTGTAGAGGTATGCTGCTAATTCTCCTTCTTTATCATGAGTTATCCTCAAATCCAGGAATGGAATGGAATGTTATTTAATATCAGAGTTCAGCTTCAAGGTAAGTGAGTTATTATTTAAGTCATAAATTGAAGTAATTATCTATATACCTTGCCAAATCAATACATATAGCATGAAGTTAAGGTTAGGTAAACAATCACTTCCCTATCCCACCAACCCAAGTAGATATTTGCATTCCTTGGCACAAAAGTCATGCCCATTCCTGTCCCACATGTCTGTGTTAGGCGTCGGATTGCGCGCCTCCTGGCTTCTCCCCGAGTCCTGGCAGAGTTGGATATGCCGGAGACTCGGGTGCCCCGTCTGGTGCTGCTCACCGACGCGCGTCCCCGGCTCTCCCAGACTCCGGCAGTATCAGTTGCGCCGGAGGCTTGGGAGGGGAAGTGGGCGGCAATGTCCCAAGCCTCGTTTCTGTTTTCCCTGACGGCGGCTGACGTCACACGCCGCAGGGTGGCGTTTCTGAATATAAGGCCAGCGTCTGCTGGGTACAGCCGCCAGTTATAGTTCTGTTGGAGGTTTTCCTGCTATAGAGTGTTACCAGGTACTGGACCCTGTGTCAGCCAGCATCTCAGCCATTCCTGGTTTCCTGTGCCTGTCAGCTGTGTCCCTGTACTTCTTCTGTGACCCTTGTCATCCATCCAGATAAGTCAAGGATCTCCCTGCAGTGTTCATTTTTCTTTATTTGTATATTGGTTTCACCCTTGTGCATTGTTGCTATTGTATTTTTCTTATATTCAAACTCTGTGCATTGTTGTGCTTATATTGGTTACTGTGGGTTAGTGGTCTCCCCTCGTATCTGCAGACACACTGGGTCCCCTCAGGTGGATTCCGGCCTGCCCCTTCGAGGTTAGGTAGTTTCTCCTTTTGTACCCGGTCCGTCTTTGTGAACCCGTTGTCACACCACAAGACCTGACTGCAACAGAGTCTGGGCGGACCTAATTCACCCTTACAGCCAGGGCGGTTAAAGGTGAAGCCTAGCACCGCACGGGTTCACTGACACTAGGCCGGGGCAACAGAGCAAGAGGGCAAGTTCGGTTCCAATACCACAGACCCAGACATCAGACCAGTTTCCACTCCTGTGAGTCCTTACAGTCTGGAGATAGAAGGCATCTGCAAAAGTAAAATTGTTATGTTTGAGAATGAAGTTTAATCAGAGGTGGTTTTTACCTATGGGCTGCAGCCCCCTCAAGTAAAATCTGCCACTGTATTGAATCGAGATGCACTGGCTTCACTGTGACTGGCAGTGACTTTCTATTGGAAGTCCGACCTACCAGTCACCAAGGCAGTCTCATTGGAAGGTGTTACCTACCTCTAGGATGCCTCTCTACGGGCTGCCAAGTGTAAGTAACTTCAGGGAGCAATAGATGATGTAGTTCCGCTTCCGGAAGATGCTGGAACACGGAACACGAATGAAGCTTCCAGTCTCAGCTGTGAGTGAAGTGCAAACAACCGGATATTGCTGTTACTCAATGTGGGTATAAATATGGATCTAGGGACACAATACAACACACCTCTGATGAAGGACCTAAGCGTCCGAAACACGTGTGACCCCCCACTGTGGACTTTGCTGCTGAATCCCCGTCGAGGTTGACGAGTCCTGAGCCGGCATCTGGACTGTACCAGTCCTTCCCTGCCTGACACCATTGTGGGTGAGAAGTACTGATGGGAGGATAGCCCAGCTGCATTTGCCCTGTGGGACTGTTTTATGCGATTTAACCTCATATGTTTGTGAGTGTAATTTATGGAATAAATTGTATTTACTTTGTATCAGACGTATTGCACCAATCCTTGTCTGTACTGTCTCCAACCGCCAAACATCTCTTGAATGAGGGTGTTTGGAGACAATTTTATTGTTTCAGGTTTCATCTATGAACCTTTGGATACCACATGAATAGGATACGTATTTATTTACCAGTCCTTTTCTTTTTGGTGTGCACTATATGAGAACAGGAGTTAGCGCTAGTGGTTGCTTAATACCTTTGCACCGATTGCCAAGCGTAAGCCCCTAAAACCTGGGGATTGCGCATGTGCAGTACCTACATCAATACTGCGCACACGGCTGTCCCTATAATCTGTATTATACAGGCTCCGGGACCATGTTTATCTTCTATGGGCTGTATGCGCAGTACAGAGGTTTGTACTGTGCATGTGCCAGTCCCGGCGCCTGTCATCATAGTACAGGCACCGGGAACGCAGCATCTGAGGTCTGGGAGGAGCAGTGATGGCGGCTGTGACAGGGGGGGTGCCTGCATCGTGGCCAGCTGCAGTGAAGCCAGATGCAGTCTGTCAGTATGCTCTGGCTTCAATGTGACTGGCAGTGACTTCCTATTGGAATTCCAACCTGCCAGTCACTCAATGCAGACCCATTGGGAGGTGTTCCCTCACTCCGGGATACCACTCTCTGCACAAATGTGTGGCAGCCTCCAATTTGGGTTCTGCGCATGCACAGTACCGCAGACGATAATGCGCATGCGCCATACCCAGGAATCGGATTAAGCCTCCAGGGGCTGCTGCAAAGGCAGCCCATGGAAGCTAGGGAAAGCGCATGTATAAAGTTACTGGCGGCCGGGACAGTGTGGGGATCGCGGCGGGGGCATCGGCAGTGGCAGTGCACGGGGGGGGGGGGGCAGCCTTCCTCCTCCTAAGTGGTAACAGCAGCCACTGATTGTACAGTATGTGTCTCTGGCTTTGGTTCCCAACCCCATGTACTGTCTTGAAACCGCATTAGCTGCTGTAGAATCAAAAAACTTTTTTTGCTACTTATTACTCAACTGCTGCTGACATAGAGGTCTATAAGTAAGGATGCCATTAAAGCAGTGGTGGCTCTTACCTCCGTGGAGGAGTGGGGCTGCCGTGAAGCTGGCTGTCACCGCTGCAGGTCCCCATCGCCAGTGCACAATGGTCCCCACCACCATCGCCTGCTGGTCCCCACTGCCGGTCTCGACCCCCGTCGTGGGATAGGCGCATGCGCAGTAGCCTCTTCAGTACTGCGCATGTGCTGGCCCCAAGCCTCGATCAGTTTAGAGTACAATATTCACAGTCCTGGGTCCAGCACATGCACAGTATTATCCTTGGTACAGCACATGCGCAGAACCCATTTTTAAAGGCTGCTGGTGCTAGAAACCCATGTAGGTATCCCGGAGGGAGAGAACACCTCCCAATGGGACTGTCTTGGGTGACTGGCAGGTCGGACTTTCAATGGGAAGTCGCTGCCAGTCACAGTGAAGCCAGTGTAGTCTCACTGACTGCATCTGGCTTCACACAGTGATGGATTTTACCTAGGGGGGGCTGCAGCCCTGCAGCCCATAGGTAAAAACCGCCACTGCATTAAAGGTGTAGGTCACCACTAGAGAAACGTCTGATTTCTTTAGAGTTAACTACTTCTAAAACTGAGAGAAGCATAGATAAGTCAAATCTCTGCTGAGCATTGCTAAATCCCTGCTAAAATCTTGTACCTTTGAGTAATATTATGCTCATACAAATGAATTGCTGCCACCAACATTATTTATACCAATATATTTATCTGTTTACAGGCTTAGACCAAACCCTTACATTTAAGCATTCATCAGTTTATTTTTGTAAGCGATAAATTAAAGGGGGATGCCAAATCCCCAGTGTGACAGATGGAAGTTGTATGTGGGAGGGTCATTATTTAACTGTAGAAAATCTGAGGAAGCTGTTTTAACTATTAATGTGGATTTATGTCTGTTGAAGTTGTGTGATATTTCTTTTTTGTTTTTCTTCTTAATTAGTCACAGCTCCATCTATATTCCTGATATAAATGTGTCTGTTTGATCATAAAGAACAGCCTTGAGAAATGATTGCTTTTATTCTTTACCGGAGTTGTTTGTCTCCTTAATTTGTTGTAACTGATTCTGACTCATTATTATCTGAAAGAAGTTTTTCATTTAGAAAAAACTTTTTTTGCAGTAACTTCTACAAGCCAGTAAATATACAACAGAGTAACATGTAGAGTGAGTAATATGCATTTAGATCAAGGGTGGGCAATAAACGGCCCTCCAGCTGTTGATGAACTATAAATTCCAGCATGCCTTGAATCAGATTCAGCATAGCAAAATAGCAAAACTAAGGCAAGGCATGCTGGGATGTGTAGTTCATTGCTCACCCCTGATTTAGATGGTACATATGCTAATTTTCATATGTAGGTACATATAAAGGGAAAACAGTAGGTACCAGGATGCATAAGGCGCTGAAACATATTTGAAATTAAAGTGAAGATCCTAACTATGACAGTATAGGGTAGTATCACATTGACCTACACAGTGTTAGTGTGAAATAGACTATTGGGTACAGTCCATTGATAGTGGAAAGCTATCCATGCCGAGCAGCAGGATCCCTTTGCTCTTTGGGGTTTTTACATACAGTATGAGAAGATTTAACCCCATACAATGATCCCAAATAGTCAGAAACTAACTGAGGCTGCTGTTGCCAGATGAATTATACAGGCAGATAGGAATCTTACAAATGATTTGATTACAGGAAGACTCTCTCCTTAAAGGGTCTAACTCTATTTATTAAGATTGCCATCTTGACAATTCTTAATTTGTGGAATCTGTAGGTGCCCTAGCTGACACTCCTATTTAGTGGTTCTTCCTCTTCTCCAGCAGCTGAATGCTAACACATACTGTACCTCCCAACTTAGAGGCGTACCTTGCCGAAAAATAATGGCTTATGAGCATGTTGTCCCGTGAGGCCATGCCCCCGTTTTTGACGCTGTATGGGGGCATGGCACAAAGTCTCTGTGAGCATCTAGCCATGCCCCCAGCCCCTCTGGCGGGAATAGATGCTGTGTGCATGCGCACAGCATCTATTTAGCGCTGGTCAGCATCTGACTCCCAACTGCCGGCTGCGGGAGGGACGTGGAAACGTCCCCAAAAACCGGAACGTTCCCACGAAATTCGGGACAGTTTGGAGGTATGCTGACAGGTGAGGAATTTCAGTGGTATGCACATGCCTACAAGCATACAAGCCCTTCACTGGCTTCCCTTCCTTTTCAGAATTCAATTCAAACTTCTCACACTCACTTATAAAGCCCTCACCCACTCCTCTCCCATTTACATCTCTGACCTTATATCCACCCGTCGGCTCTCCTGCCGACTTATTACCACCTCCCACTCCTACCTCCAAGATTTTTCACGTGCTCCCTTACTCTGGAATTCTCTACCTCAAACTGGCTCTTAAGACCCACTTCTTCACCAAACCCAGCAAACTGTCCTCCTAACCTTCTGTTCCTCGCCCTGTCTACCCCTCCGATGTCACCCCTGTCTGTCTGCACCTCCACTATAGAATGTAAGCTCTCACGAGCAGGGACCTCTTACCTCATGTGCTTATCCTTTCTTACTTCAGCAGTATTCGACTGCACCAAAGCACGCTGTTTGCTGCCACCCAGATACTTATGTTGCAGCAATCGGCTGATATACCTATAATCATTTACCCTGTATTTGTCCTGTATTGTCTTCAACTGTAAATTAATATTTTTTGTTTTGTTTTTTTTCCCCTGTGTGATTATGTGTAGTCTGTAACTGGGTGCTGCGGAACCATTGTGGTGCCATATAAATAAAGGATAATAATAATAATAATAATAATGCCTGGCTTTCGGACCATTGTTACAGGTTGGTTAAGTTTGGGGAGATCCAGATGGAGCGATTTCCAGAAAAGTACTTCAACAAACAACTTGCAGTGGCGTAGCTATAGCACCGCAGCCCCCGCGGTCGCGGGGGGGTGCTGTGTATATGGGGGCGGCGGGGGGCTGCGGTGCTATAGTAATCCCCCCGCCCCCCATCCCCCGCAGGCTTACCTGTCCAGTGTCCGCGCGTCCCGGCTCCCCTCCTGGCTTCAATCAATGCTATGGAGACGGACCACGATAAAATGGCCGCCCCATAAAGCAGACTGTTCTCTGAAACTGTCTGCGGTATGGGAGCGGCCATTTTATCGTGGTCCGTCTGCATAGAATTAATTGAAGCCAGGAGGGGAGCCGGGACGCGCGGCGGACAGGTAAGCCTGCGGCAATGGGGGGAGGGGGCACGGGCAGCCGGGAGGGGAGAGGGGGGGCGCCCCCCCCCCATTAACGGCGGGGGGGCGCCCCAAACAAAGCTACGCCACTGACAACTTGAATATAAAAGATACAGTTATTGTATACTTAGTTAAGATTATTGGTAAACCAAGTAGATGTCCAATACAGCATACACATCAGCAAACTCAGGAGAACCCCTTAAACAGGTTCCCAGGAGATCATTTGCTCCCTTAGTGAATCTCGGTCTATCTGCACTTTCTGTACTTGTGAGACCAGCTCCTAACAGTAGGGGGCGCTATTGCCTCAATTATGAGTAGAAGTAATAACATCTTGCCAATGTGTACATAAGGATTATATTGATTATAGACAATTTAATTAATATTGTCCCAGGATAAGGAAAACAAGGACAAAAAACATTTGACTGGTTTGGTCATATAACCATGCCGTGCCTATGATTCTACGATCATACAGATGGAGCAGCTCTCATTAGAGCTGCACCCTGGTGATAGAATCGCCATCCGCCGCTGTTCACCAGCTGCCAGAAGGGCTGACAGAGCCAACTGCCTCCCCCATAGCTGCTCGCACCCCCCACTAACCCTGCCCATCTCCCTGAAATGAAGATGGGCAAGGAATCCGCACCCCACAGCCGTGTGATGGTGATGCACGTGCATGTGAGACGCTCGTGTGTGCCCGTCAGATGGTGCGCCTCACTACACCAGCCTGTGCCAGCTCAGGCAATCTGGCAATTCCCTGAGCTGGCTGAGCGGCCCTCTATCTGTACATACACCAAGAAATGTATGCAACAAAGGGGCATAGCCACACTACTCCAGTCTTGGTAGGCCTGTTTATTAGGAAGGGTGAGAAGATAGGAGCAGTTAAAATGATGCTGCTGGCATCTACGCTACTGTACAAGGTGCCCAGCAGGTTAGGGGCAATAAAAGATTCCTTCAGCTCTCAGGCCATCTAGCAGCTGCTACACTCATAGTAACATCCTAGAGTAATTATTAATGGATCACATTCATCGTGCAAGGAAGTCACCAAAAAATGGTTCATTGCCTATGTTTAGGTACAGGTTATGTAATGGGAGAGAATAACATCTGCGATAATTATTGTTATGCCAGACTGATGCATTTTTGCTTAGTGAAATAATCTGTTAGCCCCTGGCTATATGCCTGGAAGGAAAGAAAGCTTTGAAGTCATACAAAACCAGCAAAGTTCCTGCCAGCATGTGAATTACTCCTCTTTGCCTACTCATTGCTTGTATGCTATTATCCTCCTAAGTGAATTTCCATGTAGTTCACTTGGCTGATGCTGGATCAGCACTCAGAAACAGTCTCTCATTTTTCGTTTGGGAAAGAATATTCTTCTGGCTTAGTCGGATGGACCAGAACATAGAGTCCAACATCTGTATGACATACACCAGAAATGTCAATGAACTTCCTTTTGTGTCATGTCATTGTGTCATGTCATGTTATTTGAGTTCAAATATTTTTTTTTTCAAAATAAAGTGAATGATGAACAATAGATGTTATCTAACACAACAAAAGAAATGAATATATCCTATGATCCACAACTAGGGGTGACTCTAGTCGAGCCACTCAGATGGCTGATAATCTAAAAAGACTCCCCTGTTAGTGGGAGACAATGGGTATGGATAGTAGAAAGAGTAGAGAGCGCCAGATGTTTCCACCACCTTAAGTGCAGTGCATGAGTCGAATATACAAATGATCAAAACATTTCTTTAAAAAATTGACATATTTTATTAAAACGTTTATGAGAAAACGTGTGGTGTCTCAGTTCTTTTGAAGACGGTAACAACCCAACGCGTTTCGTCTTTAGAAAGACTTCATCAGGGGTTTTAAAATAGACACTGCAAGTGGTAAAAACATATCGAGAGTAAATACAACTGTGTCCAATAAATAGGACGGTTCAAATGGTTGACAGAAAAGTATCCATGGTTACAAACATTTTGTACATACCGAAGAATACATGGAGATGCCTCAAATATTTTCAAAATATATGATGAAACTCAATGATAAGAGCGAGCTCGCAATCTAGAGGATCAAACAATAATAGCATAAGATAGATAGAGATGGAGGGGAGTACGTGTGAATGATAATAGGATGATAGATATAGGAAATGTTTTCCTGAGGGAACATATACCCCAAAAACATATATACCTTAAATAGGTGTTGCTACTGGGTGAGAAATTTTATAGGTCCATGTATGATGAGACTATTGTTGGTCCCATACTCGATGTGGAGAATCTATTGGATGGAGGGTGAGTTTTAATATATTAAATAGACAGAATTATTAGTGATCTAGATATATAGGTGGAAGCGGGGTAATATTACCTTCACAGGATAATCAAACCAGCACCTGCCGTATGATGTAGGTAAAATGTCTAAATAGGACTGGACTGAATAGAACAGGACTGGATGGACGTTCTACGGGGTCAAACGACCGTAATTTCTAAAAGCGAGGAGGTGAGAGAATACATGCTCATCCATATTCTACTGTATGCTGTATGGGTCAAAATTTATAAAAGAGAGAGATATTACCTTCCAGATGTTTATCTGGGGTAGACCAGATGGTGCAGGTGGAACTAAGTCCGCATAAACAGACGTTGCTGTATAGATTCTTGTATGGTAGCTTAATGCTACAGTGGTTCTATAAAGGAGAAATGCCAAAAACCTATAATTATGGGGTCCAAATTCTATGCTCATCCATATTATAATGTAACTGTGTCGGTCAAAATCATAAAGGGGATAGACATTACCTTCCAGATGCTATCTAGGGTGAACAAGGTGGTAAAGATGGAACTACTTCCGCACAAACAGACGTTGCTGTAAAGACACTTGTACGGTGGCTTTATGCAACCGTGGTTCTAAAAGAAAGATATTATAAGACCTTGATTATAGTGTCCATATAACAAGCTCAAAGTCCCCAACTGTCCTCCATATGGATTTTATACAAAAAAATGTTCTAGTGTATGTGAATCAGTGGTCATTCTATTAATATTAAATGTGGATAGACATCCAATTAACATTAAATATGAGTAGATTCACATATCACACAACATGGCCGGCTGAGCAGTGCATACACAGGGTGTCAATGTTGATGATTGCAGCCACAAATATACGCTGTATATACATACAGTTTAAGTTAGACATATTACATAAACACATTTACACATTGTATATTGTACATTGTAGATAAACGGCTCCGCTAAAAATGCACAGCCTAAGATGGTACAAAGTGTATGTACACAGTCAGGTTAGTTCTGATACATTGTATCAATACACTGTGCAATCAGTTCAGCTTGAAATACACAGCATAAGCAGATTATCAATTGCGACAAATATAGATAATGAGTTAAATCTAGAGCATGAACTGTGTGACAGATACAGAAAGACTTAATCAGGTGTATCACAATGTATCCTACCTGCACAAATGTAGCAAAGAGGGCATCAGCAACTTCCAATATGTTGCAGAGTGAAAAGTGCCTGGTTTTATACTGTGGCACATGTGACATCACTTCCGGAAGTGTGTGAGCGAAAGAATTTGCGAAAACGGGGATAGTGGCTGAATAAATATACCAAACGCAGGGGGGGAGATTATGGGTATAGGGCGCCCTAATATCTCTAGCAGCGGAATGTATCAGGTGTGAAGGGAACTGTGTGAACAGTACACTGAACGCCGTTTGCGTTCCAATTATGCGTTCCACCCAGATGCTGGTGGCTTCCGTTTCCTGCCTGGGAAGATAGGATGTTGTGACGCGGGTCACATGTGCTATTTATGTCAGCTTGCGGTTCAGCAGCTGTCCTTGAGGCGGGCTATGCGTTCCATAACTATATGTAGTGATTGGCGCATCATAAAATTATATTAAAGTGGCTGAACACCGAACGCTATTTGCATTCCAATAAAGCATTGCACTAAGGATTCCGTTATCTGCCTAGAATATAGAATGAAGTGACAATAATAGCATCTCTATCTATCTTATGCTATTATTGTTTGATCCTCTAGATTGCGAGCTCGCTCTTATCATTGAGTTTCATCATATATTTTGAAAATATTTGAGGCATCTCCATGTATTCTTCGGTATGTACAAAATGTTTGTAACCATGGATACTTTTCTGTCAACCATTTGAACCGTCCTATTTATTGGACACAGTTGTATTTACTCTCGATATGTTTTTACCACTTGCAGTGTCTATTTTAAAACCCCTGATGAAGTCTTTCTAAAGACGAAACGCGTTGGGTTGTTACCGTCTTCAAAAGAACTGAGACACCACACGTTTTCTCATAAACGTTTTAATAAAATATGTCAATTTTGTAAAGAAATGTTTTGATCATTTGTATATTTGACTCATGCACTGCACTTAAGGTGGTGGAAACATCTGGCGCTCTCTACTCTTTCTAATATCCTATGATCCATGTATATATCATTGTAGCATGATGCAATATGGCAGAAATAGAAAATGTCCAGATGTTATTTCAGTATACAGTATATGATGTGACATTCTATGGGCGAGATTTATTGTGTTTACCGTTTTTCCGAAAATGCGATTTTTTCTCAAATCGCCCTATATCGCCGTTTTTTTAAATCGCATTTTTGCCGCGAAATCGCATATTTAATGAGGTGTGTATTCCGGCATGAAAAGTGCGAGAAAGTGCGATGTAGGGCGATTTTCGGGATTAAAAGTGTGATTTTTTAGTCATGAAAAGGTGCGATTTTTAAAAAATGTGCGATTTTGTGATTAAAAAAAATGGTAAAATATGTGTAAAAGTAAAAAAAAAAAATGGCGTGAGGTCCCCCCTCCTGTACATAACCAGCCCCGGGCTCATTGAGCCGGACCTGGTTCCAAAAATACGGGGGACAAAAAGCGTAGGGGTTCCCCGTATTTCTGAAACCAGCCCTGGACTCTTGGACCAGTCCTGGTTCCAAAAATACAGGGGACAAAAAATCTGGGGGTCCCCCGTATTTTGAAACCAGCACCGGGCTCCAACAGCCCGCAGTGTCATGCCACAGCCGGGGGACACTTTTTACACAAGGTCCCCCGGCCGTACCATGAGCACCATGGCTGGTCAGCCTTGGACGGGGTACCTGGAGGAGTGGGGACCCCCCCAATAAAGGGGGTCCCCCCCCAGGCTTCACCCGGCTTTCTCCGATGCAGCTAACAGCTTCTGTCGCGTTGTTCCAGCGCAACAGAGGCTGAGAGCGTCTCCGGCTTATGTGTGTCCATGGAGACGCATAGCTCAGCCAATCAGGGCTGAGCTATGCGTCTCCATGGAGACGCATCGCCCAATCACGCTCTCAGCCAGTGTCGCGCTGGGACAGCGCGACAGAAGCTGTTAGCTGCATCGGAGAAAGCCGGTCAGCGCGCTGTCAGTGCGGGCTGTCCGGCTCTGCTGCAGAGAGACCAGTGCTGGATCCTGGATCGGTAAGATTGTGGGTGTAAAAGTGAGGTGTGTGTGTGTGTATGCAATAAAGTTTTACTTTTCTGTGTGTGTTTAATTTTAACATTCTTTTTACAGGTGGACTACAAGTCCCAGCGGGCCCATTAATTCCCCACATGCTGAGACTTGTGGTTCTCCAAGTCCCAGCCTGCGGGGGAGGTCTGCTGGCACTTGTAGTTCTCCTGTATTAAGCAATGTTAGGAATGTGAATTTAACCATATCAGGCCGGCGTCCAATGGCCAGGGACGCCGGTGACAGCCCCGGGCTTCAGCCCTGGACGGGTGAAGCCTGGGGGGGGACCCCTTTATTGGGGGGGTCCCCACTCCTCCAGGTACCCCGTCCAAGGCTGACCAGCCACGGTGCTCATGGTACGGCCGGGGACCTTGTGTAAAAAGTGTCCCCCGGCTGTGGCATGACACTGCGGGCTGTTGGAGCCCGGTGCTGGTTTCAAAATACGGGGGACCCCCAGATTTTTTGTCCCCCGTATTTTTGGAACCAGGACCGGTCCAAGAGTCCGGGGCTGGTTTCAGAAATACGGGGGACCCCTACGCTTTTTGTCCCCCGTATTTTTGGAACCAGGTCCGGCTCAATGAGCCCGGGGCTGGTTATGTACAGGAGGGGGGACCTCACGCCAATTTTTTTTTTTACTTTTACACATATTTTTCCAAAGAACCATACACAGATCACAATGATCTGTGCATGGTTCTGACAAAATCGCCATGTTTCTGACAAAATCGCCAGTCAGGATCAGGTCTATTTTTTTTTTGAACTTTAGACCATTTTTTTGGGCGATTTCCAAATTCGCATCTCATTAAAAATGCGAATTGTATATTTTCCAATGGGGAAAACATCTGGATGCAAATTCCGGAGTTAAAAAAAATCGCACTTTCAGAAAGTGTGATTTCGCGGCAAAAAGTGTGATTTATGCCGCAAATCGCCACCCATTAAGTAGTCGATTTGGGAAAAAAATGAAAAAATGGCAGTTTTTGCGATATAAATCGCCAAAAACCCAACATCGATCTCTAATAAATGTCACCCTATATGTTTGTAGGATGTTTAAGGTGTTACTTATAGTGCAATGTAAACCTACAGATGGGGCTGCTCTTGTTATTGCTGGCAAGACCGCCATCCACAGGTTTCTGGCAGATGGCGAGCCAGCAGACGGGGACAGGACATGGACGTACAAGCATCTCACATGCTCGTATGTCCATTGGCAAGAATGGGTCGGGCAAGCTTCCCGACAGGCACGTGCCCCATTCTGGCAGACGCAGGGTGGCAGATGGCGCGATGGGAGCCACTCTGAAGAGGGAGGCTCCATCTGTATAAATAATTAAAGTAATCTTGGGACTACTATGTTTCACTGCTGTTTATGTCTAGTAGATGGAAAGGTGACACAACAATATTTTGCACAATTAATTTAGTTTCTGACCAGATACGAGAAATGTGCAATAGATTTCTGGATGTGCAATGCATAGGTAAAATAGACACTGACAGATTTGTCTGGTTGTGAACTGTAATCTCTGAGTCATGTATATAAGCAGCACTGCACACAAAAGAAGTCAGCATGGTCACTTCCCTCACAAACTCATTATAGAGCACAACAGAGTTGACTGAAGAGTCATGATCTTCTACAACTTAAACTCTGTCCTTTCTTCTCCACATTCAATCTGTCTCCAAATCATATTGCTGATCCGCTCTGCCAGTCCCTCCATTGGTTGCCTGAATCTTGCCATATTCAATATACAGTAAAACACTTCTACTCGCATATAAAGCTATTAACCATACTGCACCAGCTTATATCTCTTTACTTATCACAAAATATCTCCCATCTCGACCACTACGCTCTGCGCAAGATCTGCGTCTCTCTTCTGCACCGGTCACTAGCTCCCATTCACTATTATAGGACTTTCATCGGGCTGCTCCCATTCTATGGAATACTCTTCCATGCACAATAAGACTCTCCACTAGCCTCCAAACTTTCAAGCGTTCCCTGAAAACTCACCTCTTCAGGCAAGCCTATCATACTGTAGTTAAGTTCTACACGCATAACCCTCTGAGGCACTTATGTATTATATAGTTTTTCTTCTGGACTTGTAACTTGGTGGGACTGCTATGCTATTACTGGTGCCTGTCCTTGTGATTCCCTCCTGTATCCCTATAGATTGTAAGCTTGCAGCAGGGCCCTCTTACCTCCAAGTCTGTCTATTGTTACCCAGTTTGTTTTATCACTGTCTACTTTTGTAAAGAATCTGCTGCGCTATATAAGAAACTGCAAATAAATAAATAATAAATGACTACAAGAGTTGTCTGCGATAGCAGAAAGATTTTGACGGATTGTGAGCTGGGGAGGAAGCACTGTCCCAAACCACTTTGTTTGAGTGTTTTTCAGAATATTGGTATGGGAGATGGTCCCTGGAAGATGAGCACTTTGGGCCACCTGTGTCCACCATCGCCATAGACAATCTTGCTGCTGTGCAAGTCATAGTTGAGGTGGATGCCAGGGTGACCATGGCATAGTTAGAGAAGGAGGTAGGTACATCTACTGTAGCATTGCTACATAATGCTTGACCTGAGAAGATTTCTTAATGCTCCATGCCTATGTCAGATGACTAGAGAGCTAAACGAGTTGGCCCAGTGGACCCCAGTTGAGGTGCGCTGTCACAGAAGCTATGAGTGCAGCATTGCCAAGTAGATGGCGGTTATTTTTGTGGCCAAGACTGATCATGTATCAACCATACCTCCCATGCAGAAGGCTCCATCACTGGGGACTGGTTTGCCAACTACTGCCTGCCACATGCACTGAAAGCAATTTTCAAGTGCCATCCAAGAAGTAGCAGTTGTGGTGCCCTTCTCCATCATGATACTGCACCTGCCCCACAAGTCCAGGGTGGATTGTCTGGACCATTTACACATCCAGGAGCTTGGACATCCATTGTACAGTCTACAGACCCCCACAGACTTCCTTGTATTCCCACAAATCAAGTGCAAAATGTAAGAAATTGGTTTTGAGTCCCCGTAATCTGCATTGGAGACATGTATGTAAGACATACCTGCTTTGGATTGGTCCAGCTGCTTCACCAAGTGGTTTGAGCACATGCAATTTTGCATAGATTCCTACAGTGAATTATTTGAAAGAACTGAATGTTCACTTTTGGGGTGACTCGTAGCGAGCCAAATTCACTCCCCGTTTGATTCTAGGGAATTGCACATGCGCGAGAGATCAGCAAGGCAGCAGGCGTTGTTTATGTGCAGCCTAGCGCGAACAGGTCTGAATTAGGCCCTTTGTTTGTAAATATAATACTTTTTGTGTATACATAAACTTATTACACTCATATTTCCTCCATCAATATGTACTACATATTTTATGCCATAAGGGTAATTTATGAACCAATAAAGATAAATGATGCTTCATTTTTTGAAAATACCCTCTGAAATATGTCAAGGTGTCTGCATGGTGTGTA
Organism: Crinia signifera; assembly: GCF_055691185.1. Lineage (NCBI taxonomy): Eukaryota > Metazoa > Chordata > Amphibia > Anura > Myobatrachidae > Crinia > Crinia signifera. Next base: position 113,513,598 of record NC_139223.1, read on the forward strand.
TCGATATTGCAATTGATCCTGCACCTGAAGCCGGTATACATTTTTGCACATTTGCACAAAATATCCTCTATGCATCAACATTTTCTCTATCACATGCTGCATACTGTTTCTATAACTGCTTTTGATCTCCGCTAGCCCGATAGCCAATGACTGTCAGTAGGTCTGGCTCTAGACACCCACACAACGGGAAGCAGCTGAAAGGTCTACAGTGTTGTCAAATCCATCCTTCACATGCTTTAGTTCTGTTTAAAACAGTTAAAATGTGTATATAGCACTTCCAGTATGTTTAAGTCCAATGTGTGTGCCTTTGAATTTCTGCAGATCACTTTGTATTAATGTTGTATTACAGTTTGCATCGTTATAACCGAGTGAGACTAATCAGTCCTGGTTCTATACTACCTTTACCATTTGTTCATGAATCAACGGTTGTCTCAGAATTGGAGGAGAATACCAGGAATGAAAGCGATTTAGTGCGGACTCATTAGTTCACAGCATGTGCTGGCATAGTGCCCATGATTCTCTAATGATCCCAAAAACTTCACACCAATGAAAAATGAGTCAACAGAAAAATTTCTGAGTTGGAAAGAATGTTAGTAACATCACCGAGGGAGCAAACGTATGTTTTGAAAGAACAGTTTGTATTGAGTAACACAGTGGGGATAAATCAGGGTACACATATCCCTTTTGTCTTAATCAGACAAAGGTTTATTGAGTAGATTTACTTTTTTATTAGAGCACCGCTACACAAAACTACAAGCTGGGCTCTGGAAACAGTCACTGAAAAACATTGTGTTTCATATGGGGTGAAGCTTTTCCTCCTTTATAAACATGTCAGTAGGACCATTGAAGGGCACCGCAGTTTAGTCTCTCAAAGTCAAACATGGCTGAGAACTGAGAAAATAACAGTCAGCAAAATAGCTGCTACACAGCACAACATCTGTCCCTGCATGGATCAAGAATTATTCTGATTTTTAATAAGATTTTCCCAAGAAATGTGCCTGTGTTATAGTTTTATTATTGTAATACCAGAAATACCATTAGAACACACTTCTGTAAATTCCTGTGACACATTTCAGTCTTTACATCATTTAACACACAGTTGTGGTTGGATAGGTAGTCTGCAATTATATCACAGCCCTGTGTTTGCAATGATTGTAGCATGAATCTACAAATCTTATCAGCCATTATATGCATGAGCCATATAGCAGGACCAAAGGGATTATTCAGACCTGATCTCATGCCTGTACATTTGCAGTCGGGCAATAATTTATAGACTGCACATGAGTACGGCTCATAGTACACATGCGCGAGGCCATCCTGTGATAAAATCCTGCTACTTTTTGATTGCTGGCTATATACAAGTTGATTGACAGAAAGCCGTCATTTGTGGGTGGTAACTGGACTTTTTCTGTGAGTGCCGTTTGAAGGGAATGTGTGTGACTTCAGCTCCGACCCTGATCTGTCAGTTTCTATTGCAGTTGCCATTTAAGTGCAGATGCAGATGCAGTTTAGGTGCAGATTGCACACACTAGAAAAATCATTAGAGGGTGGGATTATAGGGTGGCTTATATCTGATCACAGGGAGCTGCAAAGTAGTAGCCAAGTGGTTAGGTCTGAATAACCCCCTAAATCTATCCCCTGTGATATTATCTCCAAGCTTCCTATATAACCTGTTCGATCATCTAGTCTGCAATGCTAGTGATGCAGAGTGAGTTCGCAGCTGTGAAAAAGGGTACACAACGTTACAGTTTGAGGCATGCAACAGGTGTAGTTAAAACATTTATTATGAATAATACATATAAAAAAGTATGATAAAATAAATCAATTAAAAAGATTGGGGGTACCACAAGTAAATGCAGAGAGCAGGGATATTCACCCACAGTCCAGCCGTAGTAGTGTCCTTTATCCGTTCCTATAATGTCTCCAGATAATCGACCTATGTAGGGATGCCAAAGGTGTTTGTACTGGGAGAGATGTAGGTCTCCAAACCAGGGAGCTCCTGATGTTGCGGGGTGCTCTACCTGGTGGGCTTGATGTTATTGCCACTTGATTCCTTTGTGGGAGAGATGTAACTCTCCTGACCAGGGAGCTCCTGATGGAGCGAGGTGCTCTACCTGGTGGGCTTGATGGTGGTGCCGCTTGGTTCCTGGGAGAGGATTGATTCTGGAGACTGGTCCGGTTTCAGGGTGATAAAACCATGGGGCGTCTGTAGAGTAGGGGTGTCCCTGCTCCCCTTCACCAACGCGTTTCGCAATAAGCTTTGTCAAGGTGATACCTGGGGTGTTCACTGTAGGAGTTATATACCCTCTATGGGAGGAGGAAACCATTAGCACCTGTTGCATGTTGATTGTAAAGTTTCTGTTACTACAACATTATTTATCTATCCTTATATTTCTGTTAATAGGAGACAAAACTAAACCTTCCTATACCTTCTGGTTTAAAAAACGAGCATTATAAAGCACAGAAAATTGAATAAAACATACATTTCTGTAGAGACCCGTTTCCGGACGTCCGGTGACGTCACTTCCGTGTTGGTGAACCGCATATGCGTTCCACCAATGTTGTATGTAGGATATCTATTGTGAGGGCGATTTTTGCCCTTTTTAAAGATGGCCGAATCTATACTTCCGGGTATACTACATTGTAGCTGGCTGTTTCCCCGGACTCTCTGCATACTCAGGAAGCGAGTGCTGCATATATTAGTGTTCCCTATTACTGGGAATTTGATACTCATGTAACGCTGGTTCCTGTGTTCACTTTAGTGTGGTTGTGCTTTTTATTATTAATGGAGCGCACATGCGGTTTTATAGTTATATATAGCACATAGAAAAATCTTAACATATCTAATACATTTTGGTGGTTTATAACAGGACTGATTTATGATTATGAGAGATGTTTATCATAGGTATTTCATTGTAATATACTGATGCATTAGCTTATATACATATATAAATATGGGCGGAGATATGCAAATGAGCGGATATTAGTCAAGGTCAGTTGCCAGATACATAGAACAATACACATATACTATCGAAAATTGGGGTAAGCAATATTAGGTGATGTTACACAGTAGATAAAATTTCATTGACAGTAAATATATTTTAAAAAAAATGATGACACTCTAAAGTCCCTGGTGTCGACATATACAGAAGGAATCTTATTTTCTCTGGTTTATATTTTCGCTATATAATAGAGATGCATGTGGATACTTATATTATACATATGTTTGGATGTTCGAGTTATTGTGACTAGTTTGTAATTGGCTATGTAAGCATTATTCCAATAGTTATAGAATATTACATATTACAGGAGGTGATACTCTCCAGATGTTTCTCAATTCTGAAGGTTTTCAAATTGGACAGAGAGGAAAGAGTGAAAATGTGGAAAAACGAGGAAAAAGGAGGGGGGGGGGGGGGGGAGGAGAAAGAAAAAGGGAGGGAGAGAGAAAAATGACAGTTTTCACTCAGGGGGACAGATAGGGTTGTTTCCTTAATAAAGGGGAGTAGGTCCAGACATGTATTACCCTTATGTTTTTGGAGCTCAGTAATGTTTTGATTACATATAGTATTAAGCATAGTGTCTAAATCACTGTGTTCAGTTCTACGGCTTCGTTTAGTCCCCCTGGGTGTATGGAATCCATTTTGTACATCCAGTACACCTCTTGTCTGCATAAGGTTTTATACCTGTCCCCTCCACGTGCAGTTCTTGTGACGTGTTCCAGGCCTACTAGTCTAAGGCTCTTGGGATCTCCTCCATGGTGTTCATGGAAGTGACGGGAGACACTGTGCGTCTGGATGTGTTTCATTATGTTCCGTCTATGTTCCAGGAAACGGATTTTGATTTTCCTTGTGGTGCGTCCTATATAGAAGAGTTTGCACTCACAAGTTAGCATATAGATGGTGTAGCTGGTATTACAATTGATGAAACTATCAATCATTATACTAGTGCCTTCTTTATCCTCTATAGAGTGGCACGCCCTGAGTTTGATGTATTGGCATGTTATGCATCTTGATGAACCGCACCTGAAGAAACCTTTTGGTTGGCCTCCAAGCCAAGTACTTGGGCCATCCTCCTCAGGTGTGGTTGCTATTGATTTCAGGAAACTGGGCGCTAGAGAATTTTTTATGGTCTTATTTTTCTTAAACACGAACAGTGGTTTTGGTGGAATTACATCTACTAAAAGGTGGTCTTGTTTGAGTATTTTGTATTTTTTTCCAATTATTTTCTTAATTTCATTTGAATAACTGTTATACGTTGATGTGAATGTAATGTGTTGATTCTTTTCCATGGGTTGTTTATGTTTAGTTTGTAATAGTGTTTCCCTATCTAGGGATAACACCTCTTCATAGGCTTTTGTTATTATTTCCTCTGGATACCCTCTCTGTGCAAATGAATTGAGCATGTCTTTTGCTTGTTTTTAAAATGTTTCTTTGTTAGTGCAATTGCGGTATAGCCGCATTATTTGGCCCTTAGGAATCCCTTTTTTCCAGGGTGGGTAATGGGCGCTATCATAATGAAGATAGGCATTTGTGCCCACTTCCTTTATGAAATTGGATGTAATTATATTGGAACCTTCCACTTCAATGGTCAGGTCCAGGAAGGTAGTCCATTTCCTGTCTAGATGGTGAGTGAACTGTAAATTATAAGTGTTTGAGTTAAGGTGATCAACAAATAGAAGTGCGGAAGTGTGGTCCCCGTCCCAAATAATAAATAGGTCATAAATATAGCGGCCATAGAGGACCAGGTTCGCCCCAAACCCGCCCCCCCAGATGTATTGTTGTTCTACCTCCCCCATATACAGGTTCGCGTAGCTCGGGGCGAACCTGGTCCCCATGGCCGTCCCCATTACCTGTAGGTAAAAAGTGTCGTGAAATAAAAAGTAATTGTGACGTAGTATGTAAGAAATAGAATCCGTGATAAACCGTTGGTGTCTCTCCCCCAGGTCGCCATCCTAAGAGAGTCCTCGCGCAATTACCTGTATTTCAGTTTCATGCGGAATATTGGAATAAAGACTAGTAACGTCTGGCGTTAAGAAGGAATATGTATCTTTCCATTGTATATCTTTTATTAATTGTATGAAATGTATGGTATCTTTTACATGGGACCTGAGGGTAGAGACACTTGGTTGCAAATGTGAGTCAACATAAAATGATAAATTGGATGAAAGTGACTGAATCCCTGAAATTATGGGTCGCCCAGGAGGTGAAGTGAGGGTTTTGTGTATTTTGGGTAAATGATAATAAATGGGTGTGGTGGGGTGTTTATTGTACAGGAAACAGAGTTCCTCCCTGGAAATGACTCCATCCAATTCTGCTTCTTCTAGTAGTTTTAGCAGGTTCAGGCCGAATTTTTGAGTCGGGTTGCCGTCCAGGACGGTGTAGAATCGTGGATCTTCTAATTGGCGAAATGCCTCTTTCACGTATTCTGACCTGTCCTGGATGACGATTCTCCCTCCTTTATCTGCCTCCTTAATAATGAAGGAGGTGTCTTTAGTTAATCTTCTAAGGGCCTGCATTTCTTTTTCTTTTTTTTTTTCAAACTGTGGGGCGTGGAACCCTGGGGTGCCTCGCCTGGCTGGGTGGTCCAGGACCAATTAAAAATTTTTTATGGTCAATGTTTTAGGCAAAACCAGTGCAGGTGGCTTCCAATCATAAAATATGTGGACAAGCAAATCCTGTCACTCACCACACATCTGACCCAAGGATGACACATAAACACAATTTACTTAATGTAACATACTGCATTTTTCTAATTTACTCCATAACATTTATTTGGCCTAGGGGCGCCACAACAAATTTTCTGGGAATCATTGCCATAGGGTAAATTCTAAAATATTGCTTAAAGCTACCAAATTATGTTAAACAATATATACAATAAAATCAGGGCTTAAAGTGGTCCTGGAGAAGGGGTGGAACTCATATCCCTCTGCCACCCAAATCCACCCCTCCTCACCCCCCATTAGGCAGAGCCAGGGCCAGTGGTAGGTTTTTTGACAGCCTCCTGCAAACTTTAATTATTTTCTGTTAGAATTACTGTTCAAGACCAAGGTGGAGGTTGATCTACTTCCACCTCACCATTACGGGTGGTAGTCCCCCCCCCCCCACACACACACACACTTTATCCCCTGAATAAAATCTAATATATAATGAAACCAAATGTGATGATATCATCAAAAGAGGTTGTATAAATTCAGCTTAAACTTCCTGTTATTAGATTTCTGACCTGTGACACATGGCCAGTGAGACATACAGTATTTAGTATGTCTGGACCGCTGGGTTGCTAGAAAATTAAGTCTGTATAAGCCGCATATGGTCAGATGGGATTTAAACAGTTATGAATAAACAGTAAACATAATAATAATAATAATTATAAAAGAAACAACAACTCATAATCACTTCTGACAGCCCTCTAAAATAATGACACAACAATGTAATTGGTAGTTAAAGGTCATGCAATTATTCCATTGATAAAGGGTGACTGAGAAAGCAAGGCTGACAATCAGCACAGCATAAAGGTAATGTATGAATTCAGGGGCATAACCTCTGCCACAAACACAGATAAAATTGTGTAGAAAAAACACCCCCTCCCTTAACTGGGCAGACCAAATGTTCCTCACAGACACACCCAGGCCACGTCTTAAGAGGAAGTCACTTTACCTTACCTGAATGATGCTATGACTCACAAATCATACAATTATAATTGCTGCCACAGAAACCAATGACTTCTTACCAAACAATAAATAATCATAGTGATCAACAAGAAGCAAAACTGGAAACCAAACCCAAGGCAACCAAGCACACCAATGCTGCTTTCACACCGCAAAACCTGCTTTGACCAGGTATTTAAAACTTTTTTTCAAAACGGGTCAGAGCAAGTTTAACCCCTTTCACATTGCATGTAAATACCTGGTCTAAAGCAGGTTTGCGGTGTGAAAGCAGTTGATACATCCCGGAGATGCGCTGGGTAGTGACCTCTTGGAGGTATAGAGAGAGGGGATCAGGCACCAGAGCCCGCACCTACACTGCCAGCAGGAGCTCCCGCACTGCAGGCAGGGAGGAAAGCTGCAGGACACTGGAAGGGTAAGGGTAGGGGGTCTGACACTGAGCATTAGCTGGTCTGCTCTGAGCCAGTGAAGTGCATATTTAATGAGCCGGCCGTTCATTACATATGCACTATGCTGTGGACCAATAGTGCTCACTGCTTCCTAGGTACCATTTCAGACCCATTCAGACAGCAAAAAAAAAAGTCTGAAACGGGTAGGACGGCACTTTTCAGACCGCACATATTACCATTTTAAAATGGTTAAAAATCAGCAAAATACCATTATTTTTATTGCGGTCTGAAAGGGGCACAACTGGAAATCAAAACCAGGAAGGGTGGGTGGAGAACATTAACAGGAAAAGAGGGAGACCATTGACATCCGGTGGTGGTTGGGGATGGTCGCACCCACGTGAGCTCCGTCCGTCCTAGGTCGGGGCTCCCATCCTCGGCCCCGGAGATGAGTGTGTGGCGTGGGGAGGACGGAGGAAGGAGGGGGGCAGAGTGCGCTGAGGATTTCCCCGCATACCGGGGATGAGGAGAGCAGCGGACCGGCTGTGGGACCTGACGCGACGGAGCTCCCTCACGGCGGCGCAGGCATCGGCTGCTCATATCGGAGCAGCCCTGCAGACACAGGACCTGCCTGCTCGCCGGCTGGGGAGGCGCTGAGGAGGGGAAAATGCGGTGCTCGCTGGAGGAGAAGCTGCCAGAGAGGCCGGGCCGCACTGCAACCACGAAGAGGATGCAGTGACACCCGGCCAGTGGAAGCCAACACTGCAGCCTCCAGCATCACCATCGGCCCGGGGGGACCACTGGAGGAGGAAGGTCATCTCCAGATCCCCCTCTACATGTCCTGGTGGGCCCGGTGCAGGTCAGGACGGCGAGGAGGACCCCGAACACTCTCTTCCCTGCAGGCCCACCCCTGGCCCGCTGCCTCACCTAGGAGGGCCCCTGCCCTGGTAGTCTCACCAGCAGTAGCCACCCTTCCCTGCAGGCTTAGCCTTGGCTCCCTGTCCCATTCTATGGCCTACTGCAGGCCCAGCCTTGGCCCCCCTGTCTCACACACTGGCTTACTGCACACCCTGGCCTACTGATCAGCCGCGGCCCCCAACAAAGGCCCCCTGACTCATTGGAAATGGTCAGGCCCCAGCCGCTGACCCCCATCACCAGCAGATGCGGGAGCCCAACTCCAGCCACAGGCCTCACTGTCTCTCCCCAGGCCTCAGTGACTCTCCCCCCCTCCCCCTCCCCCCACCACCATCAACACCACTGCAAATGGCGCCGCAAATGGCTGCCTAGGATCTGTGCACTCAACCATATATAACCTTATGTCCCCTGTGTGATAACTGTACTGTCTAAGCTATCTGTGCTATAACTGCAATGTCTTTGCTCATACTGTTACCTACCTGGCTGCTGCAACGACCAGTGGCGCCGCTGATGGCTGCCTAGGCGCTGTGCAGCTCGGCGGGTATATGTTCCCTGTGTGATATTGTACTGTCCCTGCTTATATTGTTACCTACCGGCTGCTGCAACGACCAGTGGCGCCGCTGATGGCTGCCTAGGCGCTGTGCAGCTCGGCGGGTATATGTTCCCTTTGTGATATTGTACTGTCCCTGCTTATATTGTTACCTACCGGCTGCTGCAACGACCAGTGGCGCCGCTGATGGCTGCCTAGGCGCTGTGCAGCTCGGCAGGTATGTGTTCCCTGTGTGATAACTGTACTGTCCCTGCTTATATTGTTACCTACCGGCTGCTGCAACGACCAGTGGCGCCGCTGATGGCTGCCTAGGCGCTGTGCAGCTCGGCGGGCATGTGTTTCCTGCATATAATGTCTCAATTTAATGTATGTAATGTCCCCCCCCCCCCCCTCCCTGGTTGATCCTGCACTGTAAAATCCACAAAAAATTCCTAGTGTGCGCAAGCATACATGGCCAATAAAGTTGATTCTATTCTATTACTCACCTTTCCCTAACCTCACCTTATACTAATAACTTGCCACACATTCTACAAGCCTGTCAATCATGGAAAACTCTAAAGCTTTAAACCATTAATAGCGTTAAACTATCTCCTGTACTCTCACCCAAGGCCATGCATTTATTTGCCCCAGAGCTTAATGCAAGCCCTCAATTAAATATAAACAAGGTATATTTATTGCTATGTGGAGTGTTGATACAATGTTACTAATCTCAGTTTTCGTATAGCCTGCTGTACACATTCTCTGTGCACAGCAAAGTACAGCCTGTTGGATGACAATGCTGCCTCTATCGCATGTCAAGTCTGGTCACCCATTTAATAAATACAACACACCACATGGCCTGGATTCAGATATGCAGCGTCAATCTCCTATTCTGCTGACTGCAAACAATGCTTACTGAGATCTACTTTGCCTTCCGAGTATTTTAAAAGTTATTGACCTTTGCTTCTGATATCACGCACACAGAGAACTTGATAGCGGTAACTTACTGGATATCCTCAAGCAGCCTGCAAGTCTGGGGAGTTTTGAAAGCTCATACATTAGCCTCTCGCTTTCCAATCCATTAATTCTGTTGTTCTTTCCCTGTTGGGAGCATTGTTGACGGTTGTAGGAATAACAGATAACTGTTGAAAGTAGCAGGGTCTGTTACACAGAGCAGCAGCTTCTGCAGACTTGGTGTCTCTGCTAAATCCGTGTTTCATGTTTTCAAACGTATTAAATCAAGTTAATTTTGGAGTATTATTTTCAGGGATGATCTGTACAGGATACGCTATTTCCATCTTCCGCTAACAGTGCAGTGGGTGTAACAATTGCAGTTTTATCTCTGTTCTTGAGTTCAAGAAGGCAAAGGAGTCCGATTATAGTCATCATGTTCTGAAGGTCACATAAGATGTGGAACATATTCATCAAAAAGTGTATGTGGGAATCCATGGAAGTCATCTCCTCCTGCCCCTGCATGTGTATAATATTGATCCTTTGGGACAAAACAATTACTTATTGCTGTGAATAGCGGCGATAAGAAATTATAATTATTTTAGAGTCCTGCATTGGTTGTATCGAGCTGCATGCAGGTGAGAATATATTGGGTGCAGATGTTAATATACAATTATATAGCAACATCTGTAACCATTATTTTCTCTCCAGTATGCACCTTTACACCACCAATGCAACATTTGAAGACCAAGGGCCAATGATTTCCATGGGACCTCCCGGGTAAGTATCTACACTTTTTTTGTCACCTGCCTAATGGACATCCTGGCACTGGATCTAATTGATTGCTCAGTGTGACTGTGGCACATGCGCCATCTCCTAATAATCACTACTCAGTAAAAAGATCTCCATCACATACAAACATGAGTTAGGCCAAATGCAAGGGTGTGCAGCTGCAGGACACAGAAACAGCCTCCTTTATTGAGAAGTACTTTCTATACTGTACATGGCTCTGTGGACAATTACATATATAAAGTAACAGCAATGATCTTAAGAACTCCTTATCTACGAATACCCTAAATATGGATATCAAGCATTATCATCTTGTATCTAAAAAGACATACGGAACAATAACATGTGCTACACGCTTATCCATACAACTGCATTTGCCTGAGGCTTTGCTTGCATGGATGTCTTGTCTGGTCTGCGTTGTCCACATTTTACTAAACTATGCTTAGTGAGAACTCCACTCCCACCTTTGTGCAAGATCTTTGGTTAGAATTGAAGACATGTTTGTACTGTGCTTTTGTGAGGCAAGTGTTGTGTGGCCTGCTGCCATGCAGGTGTATCAAGTGCTTACCTCACTTACCACTTCATCTAAATTTCAGGTCCTTGACAGTGCCTAACTTGATGGTTCTGGAACTAGAGTAGGACGTGCTTGAGGAAGGAACAGTCCTGCAAAAGATGGGGACATGCTGAACCTAAGCATGAAAGAGGGAATACAACCAGATGCCCCCCCTGGTGTCAATGGAGGTTCATCATTGGTACTGTGCTCCTAAGACTGGTTGCACCTTTAGTGCAAAATACTTGGGTATAACCCAAATGAAAATGCTTGAACGCAGGAGGAGGGACTAGGGGTAATACATAAAGAAACATCTGTGCATGGTTCTGTCAAAATTGCCTATCAGAGCCTGGTCTGTTTTTGTGGCGATTTTTGGTAAAGTTTTCCCGAAATTACATCCCATTAAATTTGCAAATTGTATACTTTTTCATAGCAAAACATCTGGATGCGAACCACCAGTGCTAATGAAAACTGCCCCACACAAAATGGCTGCTTCCATACAGCAGACAGTTTTTCAGAGATGCTAGAGGTGTCTGCTATTAAGGGGCAGTCATTTTGTGATAGTAATTTCTCATTATAACTGCAGGAGGAGACGCAGCCAGGACAAGATCTGCTCTGCGGACCCCTGAATGCAGCAGCATGTGGAGGGGTAAGGCTAAGTGTTTACTATTACTTGGGTGGGCGAGGTGAAGGGGGGGGGGCACATTTTTCCTAGTTACGCCACTGGGCAGAAGTGGGTTGATCTCAATTCTTATTTAGCTGCAGTGCAGTCTGCAAAAGGTGGTTCAATAGGGCAATAAGTGACAACCTGGTTGTCAAACATCCTTCACAAGCCTTTGATTGGGGTGGGCAAGATTTATCACGGTGACACCACTAAATGAAGTAGATCTATGTTACTCACATGTGGGTTAATTGAGATCATAAATCGTTCTTTGAGTGGAGGAATGTCCAGCAGGGTGCCATAGATTGTGCGGGTGCGGGTTCCAATGGCCACCTGTATACCCTGCTATTCTTGCAGTGTCGTCGATGGTACTGATATCCTGGCTCCAGAAGCCATTTGCTGTCTGTGTTGTGAGCCTGTGTGTCACTGTGTCAGAGAGATGCTGCTGCAGTGCGCATGCCCCAGTCCAGACCCTGCTGGCTGATTCACGCTGGGAGCCCGTCTGCTGGCGTGTGGAGATGCTGCTGCTGTAGGCGCAGCTAGGCACTTGTAGCTGCTTGTAGGCAAACCACCTTCTTGGTTGTTGATGAGTTTAAGAGGGGTATGTCCGGCTGATGGTTCCCAATGTACTGTGAGCACAATTCCTTTTAAAATGTGTTCAATTGAGGATAAGTCCTAAGGTTTGCCTTACTAGTGGGGAAACATTGGGGCCTAGTGTCCAATGCATCTCAGGTCTACACCACCTGCCTAGCCAATGGGGAAACAGTGGGGCCTGTATCCTAGCATCAGCAGTGATGGTATGGTAGGGACAGCAGCAAAAAACACTGGAAGCAAAAACACCCTTACTGAGGAATTACCTGGATCATAAATCCTGTCATTCAAGAGATCTGTCTATTACAGGTCCTTCTTTGTTGTCAATTCCAGTGATGCTCTTCCTCTCTGGCAGCTCCTGAATGCTCTCCTCCTTTGGGCCAAATGTGGTGGCTTAAATAAGCTACTGCATAGCCTTCTGGCTTAGTGAAGTGGTAGGTCTGCATTGGCCGACCGAGTCACCCAGTGTTGATAGGGCACACCATGTATCTTGCCTGGCCACACAGGGACACACAGGGACCCACGGCAGCATAGGGTGCAGGTGAGTATGGGGATAATGGAGGGTAATGTTTATAAAGTATGTGCGTTCCTATAACTGTTACTAAATACAGGACACTGCTTTTTCTTTCTGCTTTCCTTTGATGTTTTGCAGACATGTATTTATAAGAACAGACAGATTGATTTATGTTTGGCATCTTGGGATAAAACACAGCTCTATACTGAAGTGATATCCAAAAAGATCTTTGTCATACACCAAGAAAGCAGAAATAAAAAGATCTATCTAACATGGTTAGCACATAGTTAATAATTGAAATAGAAGCTAGAAAAAAAAAAAAAAAAGCAATTTATCAGTTAAAACAGTGGTTCACAACCTTGGTCCTCAGGACCCCCCAACACTGCACATTTTCCAGGTCTCCACACAGCATCACAGGTGAAATAATTAGCTCCACCTGTGATCTTTTAAAATGTGTCAGTGAATAATGAGTGCACCTGTGCACCTGCCGGGGTGACCTGGAAAACGTGCACTTTTGGGGGTCCTGATGACCGAAGTTGAGAACCACTGAGTTAAAAAGCAGTAAATCCAACTTCAACTCTGAAGATGAAGGTACTTATGTCCCCATTGAAAAAAGACGATTATCTCCAGAAGAGATATAGCTAACTATATCATTGGTGCTCTAAGGCGAACGATATACAGATGGGGCAGGCCTCTTCCTGGCTGGCGAATCGCCAGAACATCCCTGTTGGCGATCCGCTAGCAGCCTCGCCAGCCATCAGACTGAGACACATGTGCATCTCACACGCACGCGCGTCTCAATCTCCGTCGGCAGGGCGACGGGAAGCCTGTCCGTCTCCGCCTCAAGGAGACGGACAGGGTTAGGGGGGGTTGGGGGGGGGTGCGGGCAGGCGGCCGGGACCCCGGGTTACCGCCGACAAGCCTGCGGGGACCCGGGGGAGCAGCTGGAAGCGCCATCGGAAGGGGACGCGCGCGCCTCTCGTGCGCGCGTCCCCTTCTCGCAATCGATATGGCGCTGGCTGGGGATGGCAGCTGGCATCGCCGTCGCCATCCCATGCCAGGATGGGACCTGCCACATCTGTAGCACATACACTGAATGATATCGATGAACAATATTGTTCAGTGCTGTCACCTGCTCCTAGTTGGCATCGTTGATGATGTAGTCAACATTGTGCATGCAGCACAGAAGTAACATAGTAGTTTAGGTTGAAAGAAGACTTGCGTCCATCAAGTTCAACCTTTTACAGGACCCCTTAGAGGGTGTTGCCTAGATGTTAAATCCCCTTTTGAATTTTTTAATTCGATTCCACCTTGAGCTAAATTATGTTTATCGGTTGTACCCCTGGATGTTTTTATCCAATAAATGCTTGTCCAACCTTAATTTAAATGTATTTATTCTGTCTGCCGACACCACTTCTTTTTGAAGAGAGTTCTATAGTTTTATTGCCCTGCCTGTAAAAAGCCTTTCCTTTGGAGGGTACAAAATCTTCGCTTCTTCAGCCTGAGCCCATGCACACGTGTACTAGAATCCAACCTCAAAGTAAATAGGGTGTCTGACAGTTTGTTATATTGTCCCCTGATATATTTGTACATGATAAGCATGTCTCCCCGTAAACGTCTCTTTTCCATTGTAAACATTCCTAATTTGACTAATCCGTCATCATAGCCTAATGACTCCAACCATTTTATTAGCTTGGTTGCCCTTCTCCAGACTATTTCCAGTTCTATAATGGCCTTTTTGTAGTGAGGAGCCAGGAATTGTTCTCGATATTGTAGATGAGATCTAACCAGTGCCTCGTACAGTGGCATAATTATTTAGGAGTCTCTAACATCCATGCCAATTTTTTTTATACAATTTTTATATAGGCTAGTATCTTGTTGTCTTTATTGGCTGTTACATGACACTGAGCACCACACCCCAGTTTGTTGTCAATTTGGACTCCTCTGGCCTTTTCCAAATTTGATTTACTCAATTCTCCCCCATTTAGATATTAAGTAGCACACTGTTATGTCTCCCAAGATGCGTAACCTTACATTTATCAACATTAAACCTCATTTTCCATTTTTCTGCCCACTCATCTAGTTTATTTAAATCCCTCTGTAGTGTGGATACATCCTTATATGTTCTAATCACCCTGCACAGTTTTGTGTGACCCGCAAATAGGGATACTTTACTTAGCATTCCCCTCTCTACATCATTAATGAATATATTAAATAGAAGCGGCCCTAGCAGCGATCCCTGTGGTATGCCATTTAGAACAGTTATCCAATCTGAAAATGAGTTTACCATCACTCTCTGTTCTATATCCTGTAGCCACTTTCTTACCTAGCTACAAATTTTTATGCCTATACCCAAACACTGCATTTTGTTGATCAATCACTCATGTTGCACAGTAATCAAAGGCTTTAGCAAAGTCCAGGTAGATCACCTTGCCCCTGTCATCTCACCACATCACCTCACTCCCTAATCACCCCTTCCCCCCAATCCGTCTTTCATTTTTTTACTGTCTTCCAGTCCCCTTTTCTCTCTCCCTTGCTCTGTCAAGGTGAAAATGGCTGTGCTTTATTATGTCGACGGTGTTTCCGCCATCGACATAATGAAGCACAGCCGGTTTTGCACCTTAAGGATCCCCAGAGTGACGCTTATGAAGTGACAGTATGTATATGCAGGAGTACTAGGGCATTACAGTATTTGGCATAATGTGTACTGGGCATAATGGTTTGTGGCATAATGCGTAATGAGCATTATGGTGTGCGTAATCCTTGTGAAGTGTGTATAAGTGGCACTATTGTGTAGTGTAATGTGAATTGGTATTATTATGTGGCTTTGCCTCTTCCCCAAAAAGCCATGCCCTAAATTTTTGGTGTGTGCCAAAATAGGCTCGGGATGGCCCTCATCTCAGGGTATATGCTATGTGGACTTTATTACTTCGGGACCCAGAAAAGGTCAGGTAGGACCCCATTTTTTTTTCTGGGAACCCCAAATGAGGGGTCCCCAGAACACATTATTTTTGGGTTTTCATGATGACTGCCATACTGACTATACTCATACTAACTATATTAACTAACAGAGATAAATGTACTATCATTCATGGCCATTCGGGATTGCGTTTTCTCAAATATGAGTAAAACTTTTAAACATATACGAGTCAATAAACCATCTTCTAAACTTGGCAGGACTTTCCATAGGCACCACCAGAACACCGGACTTTATTATCATTCGTTTGTGCAAACTCTACCATGAATTCATCTGAAAATGCACTTTTCAAATAGTGCTTTTGACTGGCGTGTTTGCAGGAGCATACATGGATCAGCAAGATCTGTGCAGTGCTTCTGTGTGTAAAATGTACAGAATGATGGAAAAAAATGGAATGGGGGTTCCTCCCTCCTAAGCATTTCCAGCCACAAGCTTTTTGAGATGATTCTAGCTCTATTTATTTATTTATTATTTATTTACAGTTTTTTATATAGCGCAGCAGATTCCGTTGCGCTTTACAATAGTAGACAGTGATAAGACAAACTGGGTAACAACAGACAGACTTGGAGGTAGGAGGCCCCTGCTGCAAGCTTACAATCTATAGGGATATAGGGGGGAAACATAAGGACAGGCACCAGTAATAGCATAGCAGTCCCACCAAGTTACAAGTCCAGAAGGGAAGCTATATAATACATAAGTGCCTCGGAGGGTTATGCATGTAGAACTTAAATATGATAGGCTTGCCTGAAGAGGTGAGTTTTCAGGGAACGCTTGAAAACTTGGAGACTGGTGGAGAGTCTTAATGTGCGTGGAAGGGCATTCCATAGGATGGGAGCAGCCCAATAAAAGTGCTGTAATAATGAATGGGAGCTAGTGATCCGTGCAGAAGAGAGACGCAGATCTTGTGTAGAGCGTAGTGGTCGAGATGGGAGATATTTTGTGATAAGTGCAGAGATATATACTGGTGCAGTATGGTTAATAGCTTTATAAGCAAGTAGAAGTGTTTTATATTGAATACGGTAATATATAGGCAACCAATGGAGGGACTGGCAGAGCAGATCAGCAGACGATGAGCGTCTTGCAAGGAAGATCAGCCTAGCAGCAGCATTTAAAATTGATTGCAGTGGTGAGAGTCTGTTCTTGGGAAGACCAGTTAGGAGACTATTGCAATAATCAACGCGGGATATAATGAGTGCATGGATAAGAGATTTGGTAGTGTCTTGTGTGAGATAGGGTCGTATTTTGGATATGTTTTTTAGATGCATGTAACATGATTTGGAGACAGATTGAATGTGGGGAAGAAAGGACAGTTCGGAGTCGAGGATGACCCCTAAGCAACGAGCTTGTGGGGTAGGGTAGATTATCGAGTTGTCAACAGCGATGGAGATGTCAGGATGGTAACTGTTCTTAGTTGGCGGGAATATAAGTAATTCCGTTTTGGAAATATTGAGTTTGAGTTGGCGACAAGACATCCAAGATGAGATGGCAGAGAGACAATCAGAAACTCGACCCAAAACCACTGGTGACAACTCTGGGATTGATAGATAGATTTGAGTATCATCAGCATACAAGTGATACTGAAATCCGAAAGAGCTGATTAGTTTGCCAAGAGAGGAGGTATAGATTGAGAAGAGCAGAGGACCTAAGACTGAACCTTGCGGAACTCCGACTGACAGAGGTAATGAAGAGGAAGTAGAGTTAGAGAAGCGAACACTGAAAGAGCGATCAGATAGGTAAGATGTGAACCAGGAAAGGGCTGTATCATTAAGACCTAGGGAGTGTAGTGTTTGTAAGAGAAGAGAGTGATCGACGGTGTCAAATGCAGCAGAAAGATCAAGAAGAATAAGTAGTGAGTAATGGCCTTTAGACTTAGCCGTTACCAGATCATTCACCACTTTAGTCAGTGCTGTCTCAGTGGAGTTTTGAGAGCGAAAACCTGACTGAAGTGGGTCTAATAGGGTGTTAGAGTTAAGAA
Source organism: Crinia signifera (assembly GCF_055691185.1). Taxonomy (NCBI): domain Eukaryota; kingdom Metazoa; phylum Chordata; class Amphibia; order Anura; family Myobatrachidae; genus Crinia; species Crinia signifera. The sequence continues at coordinate 113,531,100 of NC_139223.1, forward strand.
ATTTTGTGAGGCGAGAGTAGACAAGTCTCTCCAGTAGCTTGGAGAGGCATGGGAGCTGAGATATAGGACGATAGTTAGAGAGAGAGTTAGGGTCAGAATTCTGTTTTTTTAGAATAGGAGTTATCACTGCATGTTTGAGCAGAGAAGGAAAAGTACCAGTAGTAAGAGAGAGATTGCAGATTTTAGTTAAGGTTGGAATAATCACAGGAGATAGATTTTTAATGACTTGCCCAGGTATAGGATCGAGAGGAGAGGTAGTAGAGTAAGAGGATAAGAAGAGTGCGGATACTTCCTTTTCATTTGTGCGCTCAAATGAAGAGAAAGTGCCAGAGGGTTCAGGTGGGAAAGAAAGAGGGTTAGAGGTTGTGGAAGAGCATACCATTTCATCTCGGATGTTTTCAATCTTGTCCTTAAAGTAGGAGGCAAGTTCTTGTGCACTGATGGTAGCCGGTGGGGGAGGAGGGGGAGGGTACAGAAGAAACTTAAAGGTGTTAAAAAGTCGCTTAGGGTTGGTGGCATGAGAAGAGATGAGAGATTGGTAGTATGTTTGTTTGGCAGTGTCCAAAGCATTGCTGTAGGAGTAGTAGCTAGTTTTATATGCGAGGAAATCAGTCGTACTACGAGATTTGCGCCATTGGCGTTCTACTTTACGTGACTGATTTCGTAGTTGTCTTGTTGTTTTGGTGTGCCACGGTTGGCATCTAAGCCTACGTGGGGTGTAATGGGTAGCTGGAGCCACGTCATCAAGGGCTGTTTCAAGAGTCTGGTAGAGGTGGGAAACAGCAGAGTCAGGAGAGGTAAATGTAGAAATTAGTGAGAGCTGTTGTTGCAGGGAGGTGGTAAGTTGTGGAAAATTAATTGCATTAGTATTTCTGCGGGTTAGAGTAGGCTTGCATGATTTCAGTGTCAGTGAGCTTGGGGTAATGGAAGAGAGTGAGAGGGTAATGAGATTGTGATCAGAGAGAGGGAAGGGAGTGTTAGTAAAATCAGAGACTGAGCACAGCCTGGTGAAAACAAGGTCAAGGCAGTGGCCTTCCTCATGAGTAGAGGAGTCAGACCACTGGGAGAGGCCGAGAGAGGAGGTTAGAGAGAGGAGTTTGGAAGCATGCAAAGATGGTGGACTGTCAATAGCAATATTGAAGTCACCCAGGATGACAGTGGAGATGTCAGAGGATAAGAAATGGGGAAGCCAGGCAGAGAAATCTTCTAGAAATTGAGTTTTGGGAAGCCCAGGTGGGCGATAGATAGCAGCAACACGCAGAGAGAAAGGGGAAAAAACCCTAATAGAGTGAACTTCAAATTATGTAAATGTGAGTGAAGGAGCAGATGGTAGAACTGAGTATGTGAAGTCTTGTGACAGTAATATACCAACCCCACCTCCTTTACAGTTACCAGGTCTGGAGGTGTGAGTGAAGTGGAAACCACCATGTGACAGTGCGGCAGGCGAGGCCGTCTCTGATTGTGTGAGCCAGGTTTCTGTAACTGCCAGCAGGTTGAATTTGTGAGAGATAAAGAGGTCATGGATATATGTTAATTTATTGCAAACAGAGCGTGCATTCAATAGGGCACATTTAAGTTGTTTGGAGTGTGGTGGGAGGCATGTGATATTTATGAGGTTAGCCGAATTTCTAGACATACAACCAGTAAACTCTGAGTGGGACAGGTGGTTTGGGCCTGGGTTTGGTGATATGTCACCAGCTAATAAGATTAGAAAGGAGAAATAGATAAAGCTCTATATATTGTGTAGGATTCCCCTGTATTTGAAGAGCCAGCACTGGACTCTTGGATCACTCCTGGTTCCAGGTACCAGCATGCAGGGCAGTAAAGGACCTATTTGTACATTTAGTTCCACCTGTAAAATAAATATTACAATAACCACAGAACACACACACACACCCTGTGACAGTAAAAGTTTACTAAACATAAATGCACACCTACATTCATACATATATCCTCACCTATAATCCCATGTAACCCACTTTGTTCTCTTTTCCAGTAGTATACGGTTCCCTTTCAAAATAAGACTCACCCAATACATTCCTATTCATTGTAAGCTGGCATCCAGGGGGTTCAAAATAACAAACCACTAAGTCTCAGCATCAGACAAACTGAAGACAATCCATGTATACTTCTGTCACTTGGAGACCCACAAGCCAATGATGGAGCACCATGTAGTAGCAAATCCACTTTCATCATACCTTCCAACTTGTGAGGGACAGGACATAGCCTAGTGGCAAGGGGGCATGGCTTATACTTGCAGTGCTCCCATTTTCGCCACTGTGGGGCATGGCCAGCCCATCTGTGTTTGGCAATAGATGCTGTGGGCATGCACACACAACATCTACACACCACAGAGCAGTGCCAGGCAGGGGATACTCCCAATTGCCCTCACCGCAGGACACCATCTGGAGGGGAATGCCCAGTGTTTTATAAGTGTCCCCATAAAAATGCTGGGAATGAGGGAGGGCCCATATCTGCTGAGGGTAAGCGGCTGACTTCACAGATCGTCTGCACCCACCAGTCTTTGGCGGGGACCAAAGGTAATAAAAGTATGTCTAGACTGACTTTTTTTCTGAAGGGGAGAGAAATCATTCAATGGTCGGCGACCATCAAATGATTTCTCTGCACTACAGCCCCATGTGAGGGTATGTGTTCGCGTACATCCCCTCGCATGTGACTGAGGGGATTCGGCAGGGGGTGCAACAGGCAATAGTGCAACTGTTCATCGAAAGTGTTAAACTATGCAATGGATGACCATCAATGTTTTTACCTATGGATGGTCATACACTTTTTTTGACCGATTGACCTGTGGGCCACTCGAAACACGGAGGCGGGGCTTAACGTGTGTCGGGAAAGGAGCTATGCTCTGTGTCTCAGCACTTTGAAAAAAAAACTAAAGCAAATGTCTTTATTTATTTTAACACTTACACTATGATACTCCACTTAATCTTTTTATTTGTGTGGTGCCCTGGGGTGGTCTGGACGACGCGGTTTGGGGGTGCCCTGCACCCCAGGGGTAAACCCCTACAATGATGTTGGGGGGCATATGGGAGAAGTTTATGGCATTTGGGGCACATGGGGCAATATTGTCCAATAGTGCGGGAGGTGGAGGGGCGTTAAATTATGTCCTTGCCACGCGTGACCGAAATCCTAATTTTAGCCCTGTTATGGTCCACTAAAGATAAATGCATCACTGTGAATCCACTCATCACATACATTATTGTGACACATTTTATTTCACTCAAGGGTGAAAGACAATAGGTCAAACTGAGGATGATAGTGCCAAAAAAGCGCTAAGTCCATTACTGATAAGTCCAACTCAAGCATTAAACCACAAATTCTAAATTCTGAAGAACTACTACAATTATTCAGACAGGTTGGATTACCAGACACTGCACATTAAAGACTAAGTGGTGCAATTATTCCGAAATTTAACCTAAAATCTTTAAATCCATTAGTGCTGAAAAGTACGGATCTGTTGGGCTTACTCTTTTTTACATTTATATACAGTATTCTTATAACTGTATATGGTAACTAAGACTCAAAACTTTGTTAACTTCTTAATTTTACATTAATTTAAAATAAAACATTTAGGGCGGCATTTAATAGGGTTCGATTTGACATTTTGGGCGATTTTTAGTAAAGAAAATGTTGATTTCACACTTTTTCATGAAATCGCCTACTTAATAGGGTGTGATTTGCAATGTTTTCACATTTTTTCACCGTAAATAGCATATGTTCATTTGTCGATTTAAAATCGCGCTTTTTTTCCACATCCAGATGTTTTGCCATTATAAAGTATAGAAATCGCCAATTTAATGGGATGTGATTTCGGAATTTGCATCCCAAAAGTGCCTTACAATCGCCAAAAAAATAGACCAGGTTCTCATGGGCGATTTTGCCCCAGAACACATTTACAGAAGTGAGAAATGGCTAATTTCCTCACAGGTGACCCATATTCCAATCACAAACTCCTCTACATAAAGCCCAACATGATTTTGGGAACCTGTGAGGTTTTTACAGATGGACATTTGCACAGTAGGTTGGAGGTGATGTTTGTGAGTTTGGTTATATCTTGGAGCTGCGCAGTAGGAGGGAGGATGGTGCGGGCCAGAACCAGGTACCCCAAACACTTTTTACATCACGTATGTGATTGTTATGCAATGTTTGTTACTCCCAGCTTGCAACATTTGAATGTGGTCCAAAAAACAGACACATGATTAAGTCTGCAAACTAATTTATTGGTGTAAAAAATGCAATTCATTTTCTTAAACAAGAAAAAAAAAAAAAAAGAATTCACACATTTGTGCAAAACACAATAACAGGGGCAAAAAACAACTAGTGTGAACTGAACAATTACTGATTTTGCCCCTTCCCTCGGGAGCTACCACCCTTCCCAGCAGTGGTGTGGCCACCCCTGGTGCCCTCACTCCTACATGGAGGAGAAGTTGGGGAACTACTTATAGGAGTTGATAAGACGCTGCTTGCTGCTGATGCAGCTGGGGGATACAGATTGGGGTTGCTTTGTGCTAAATGGGTCTGCATGGACAGTAAAGCTGTGGTTTGTGCATTGATTGCTTGTGTTTGGGCACATATATTTACATTAAGCTGCCATAATGTATTTTTTTTGTGCCATTAAGGTGTGGCTTATCTCCCCCTAATCGCGTGTCCAATGTGGCAGCCATCCTAATTTGGTTACCAACACTCACACGCACACTATGACCCACTTTCTTTATTTCATGGCGTATGTTGCACACATAGCCCTGGATGTGCACCATCTGTATGCTTTGTGTTTGCATGAACTCAATTTGCTTCAGCTTGAAGCTATCCAGGGAGTGGGCCAATTCATCTGGAGTTGCTGATATATTTGCAGTTTGGAGAAGTGGCGTGCGTTGTGCTGCTGCCTGGGTTTGGGGCATTTCTGTTTCCAGACGATGCAAGTCTGCAGTGGTGCAAAGATCTGCTGGTTGGGAGATTGTCATCTGAAGCAGACCATGACATGGCAACAGCTCATCCTTCATTTTCTCCCACACCTGTGGCTGCGAGGAAACACATTTCTGAACTGCTGCCGGTGATGCAGGGCAGGCAGTAGTGAGTTTGAACATCTGGTCCATACTGAAGGACCTGCCAACAATTGCTGACATTTCTACTGTCGCTGCATACGATGCTGTCACCAATGAAAAAATGGTGGAGGATTTATTGGTGACAGCAGGCAAGTAGGCCCAATTCAGACTTGCTCACGTCTGAAGCAAGTCTGAATTGGGCCCTATATTCCTAGGACCGTTGGTAAAAGTGGATTAAATGTAGAGCTAGCTATATTGATGGTGAGTCTACTTGTAGGGGTGTACTTTTGATAGCCTGTGTAGCACCGTCACTTAAATCATATGAATGTTTGGTAAATGATGGGTTCATTCATTCCATGTGGTGTAATTGCTCAGATGTTAAATGTCCATTCACTTTCGCTGTACTAAACAGAGGCATGTTGACCTCTTTTTCAATCTCTTAAAACAAATTTATTGGCTTCAGCACCGGAGTTGTGGTGTCCATTCTATAACCTTAGGGTTACTTAGGTGGCTGATAACATTTCTGCTGCGTGCAGCGGATCTAAGAAGTGAAAGGTGGGCATCTCAATACATTATACATTCGCCACCTGCTTGATTTCCATATCTTCTCAGATCTGCTGATTACAAAAATCAAGCACCGTTTACCCTTGTGTTCCGAGTCAGATTAACAATGGGGTGCATGGAACTGCATTTCCGTGCAGACCCAGCACCACCCACTCAGCGGAGGATGCAGACATTAGAGTTGCTTTCCTTGCTCTGCATCCATGCTGATGTCCCGTGGCTGCCAGCTGATGCTTTCACACTATCACAGGCAGCAGCTAGAAATGCCTCCCACTTCCCTGTGACAGCTACAATGAGCGTGGTATAAAAGGTGTGGAGCTACATGGAAAAGGCTGTAGATGGAGAGGTTGTTCTGCTATAGATTCAGCCAGACAGATAATAGGTAAGTGGGGGAAAGATGTGGGAGAGTGTATGTGTATGAGTGTGTAATCGCCAATGCTCCTGTGGGCATTATGTGCGTAAGCGGCACTACTCCTGTGGCCGTTATGTGCATAAATGGCACTACTGCTGTGGGCATTATATGTGTAAGTGGTGCTAACTCTGTGGACATTATGTGCCTAAACTACGCTACTCTGTGGGCATTATATGCATAAGCAGCAATACTACTGGGAGCACTATGTGCATAAGGGTAGCTACTACTGGGGCATATGTGCATAAGCGGCACAACTTCTGCGGGAACGATGTGTGTAAATAGCATTGCTACTGTGGACATTTTGTGTAAGAGATGCTACTGTTGTAGGCATTATGTGTATAAGGGGTGCTATCACTGTGGGCATTATATGTTTAAGTGGTGCTACTACTGTGGGCATTATGGGACAGATGTACTAAGCTTCAAAAGTGATAGAATGGAGACCAATAAACAGCTAGCCAATCAGCTCCTACCTGCTATGTCACAGACTGTGTTTGAAAAACGTCAGACAGGAGCTGATTGGCTGGCTGTTTTTCACTCTCCATTTAATCACTTTTTAAGCTTAGTGCATCTGGCCCTGTGTGTTTAAGCAGCACTACTATTGTGACTGCTTATACATATGCAACTACATATACATATGTGGCAGTCACTATTGTGACTGCCACATATGCAACACTGTGTGCAGGTGGCACTACCACTGTGGGCATTACATGTAAGGGTCACTACTGTAAAGGGTAATATGAATAAGGAGCATACTATGTGGTGTAATGTGAATAAAAATGTGGTATGCTTAGTGTAGCTCAATTTAAAATTGGGGCACCATTGTATGGCCCTTCCTTGTGAGATCACACTCATTCTTTTGGCATGCGCTGTAGTGTATGTGAATTGCAAAGTTTTAGTTTGTGAGGTGGGGCCGAGCATCAGACACCTAGAACTGGCCCTGTCTCCTCACCTCCACATAAAAACAGGCAAATTATCATGACAGAGAGAGAGGTGAGGAGACCCGCACCATAAACAAAATACAGATATAATTAGTGGATGGATAAATTTCTGCCAGACAGGAATCTTATACACATATCTTTCCTGGCTGGCTAGGGTGCTGTCCACTGATTTAAGTAAATGCGAAGTGAGTAAAGGAGAGAAAAGAAATCAGTTTATTTGGAGCGCACTCCTAATCCACGTGGTCTCTTAGAGACTTATTATAAAACATACCTATAAATAGGTGTATACTTTAATGTTATTTATACAAATATTAAATTAGCAGGTCATCTATACTTATGTTAATTGTGTGTGACCTTATAGGTTCTGTCCCTGTGCCAGGGTTATCTAGTAGCGAAATATTAAAAAAGATATAGATGTAGAAAGAAAAAAGGGAAATATTCAAGATTAAAATACCACTCTGTGGTCTTGTAGCTTGGTTTTTCTCGTATTGTCACTGCTTAAATGATGCAGATACACTTAATTTATTAGACTCAGCGCCTGTGTGCTGGTTATAGTGATAACTGGTGATATTATCAACGTCTGCTGTATATGTTGTTACTTTGTGTTACTGTCTGTCACAGTTTGTTCGTATCGCTAGTTTGTGCCTGTGCACTTGTATCTTTAATGTAATGGATACATTGTATGTGCCACCGTGGAGAGAAACAGTGCAGTCCAATAATTGGATCCTCTCAGGGATGCACTCTCTTATGATTTGAATGTTATTTATGCACAAATAATGATGGTTCACAATCCCTGCAAACTTCCCGATGATCGGGAAAGCTGTGCAGATTGTGATTAGCGTGCAAGTTCTTCACTCAGTACCTGTATGCTCGAGGCTATTTACATCTCCCTTGAGTTGCTACGCACAACCTTACGGGGTGAGTGTTAAATTGAGTTGCTAGTATTAGCACTTAAGTACGTGCCTCTGCTCATTAATACCTCCACTGTATTGGTTAAATGTTGCGATGAACGTTTGCATTAATTCAAACGTGCATACACTGGGCAATCCCCAGATTGGATTTTTTAGGCGATGCTCTATATATTTCTGTGTGTTTCCGCGGTATATATGTTATTTGATCCACAGATTTTTGTGCTTGTTGGAGTTTCACACTGTATGTTTCCCAGCATTAGATCAGTATTGTGCTGGTTGATGGTATTGGATCCTATTGCATACACATGCGGCAATCCGCAAATTGGATCCTTTTTTTGCACTTCAAATCAATTGGTAACGACAGATGCTGTATATATGATATTTACAACAGACAGATAAGCATGGAGCACAACAAAGAAAATTTATACAGTGTGATGGTCACTGATTATATACGTGGGCGATTTATTCAGGTATGGGTTTTTATCTCGGTGCGAGTAATCCTTTACACATTTAATTAGTGTTTGGTCACCTGTAATTCCCATGTAATTCACCCTTTACTATGGTGTCTTATTGGCTTTTAATATTTACACACTGGCATACAAGCGGGGCACTCCTCAAATGAGAGCCTCCTGAGCGTTACTGTGCTTATGTGTTAGATCTTTATTATGCTAACTCGCATATACACACGGAGATTTATAACTTTCAGCGCAGTTATCAGTTGCAATATGCACGTGTTATTTTGCTGGTGCGCTATTGGTCCAATGTCTGGCGTACACACTGGGCAATCCTACAATTGGATCTTCCTGAGCGCATACCAGTTGTACTATGCAGATATTCTTAGCTGATACTCTTAGCTGGTGCGTGTATTCTCCTATATTCTCCATCCACTGAGACTTGCTCTCAGGTGTCTACGGAGTGGGAGAGTTTATGCGCACAATCTACTATGAACGTGTGTGTCCGGTAAGTATATGCCAGCATAAGCGTGCACATTCACTGTCTCCCTTCGCCTCTAGCCAGAGATCTAATCTCCTTGGCTGGCGTGTGCTCTTGCGCCTGAGCGCTTCTCGCACGGGAGCTCCGTTTAAGCTAATACAGATATATTTACAGTAAACACACAAACAGACATTACACACAGGCTAAATGGCTACAAGATCACAGAGGAAGAATGCCGATGCGCATTTCGCTCTGTAGCTTTTTCAAAGGCTGTCACCTCAAAGCAGATCCTATGAGCTTCCAAAGTCCAGAATATAAAGCCTTCCTTGACTAGGGCCCTTATTCTGGTTGGTGCGGTCGAGCCGCATATGCGGCTCCGACCGCACCAGACGTATCCCCGCCCACACTACGGATCGCCACGGCCGTCCGTACACGGACGGCTGGCGATCCGCACGAAAATGGTGGAGGCGTACGCCTCCACCATGGTGGGAGCTGCCCCCTGCATTCGATGGTCGACGACCATCGAAGGCAGGGCCGCACGCCGCGGCAGCTCCCGCAAGCTGAGACCACACGGACAATCGTCCGTGTGGTAGCTTGTATGGGGGCTGAAAGCTGACATCCGCCGACGTCAGCTTTCCGCCCCCATGAGTGGCGTCATGCCCTCATTACCATGCGTACGCCCCGCGTTTGCATGGGAACGCCCATGAAACGCGGGGCGTACACATAGGGAAATGAGGGGATGAAGCCCCTCACGCCCCTATACGCCCCCTTTGCGGCGGACGAAATCCGTCTGCGGCGAAGGGGGCTGCACATGCGCAGATTGACCTCTGCGCATGTGCAGAAGAAAAACATCGGCGGTACGGCCGCACGCGGGCCGTACCGCACGAATCAAAATAAGGGCCAATGATCGCCGGCATGCAGACTGTGCCTGAACAGTAGCACAATGGTGGTGCTGAAGAAGACGTGATGTGATTGCATTTAGCTCCTGTCTCTGTCCATGTTCTTAAACCGCTGGTCTCTGCCGCTGGTCCCCACCGGAACCTTCCCACTCAGGGAAGTTTGGGGCCACTCTAGAGTGTTTGGGTGTTCGTGTGTTTGGGTGCCCAAACACCCAAGCACGAACACCCAAGCTCTCCCGAGCCACCACGAGTGGATGTGATCTTCACCAAGCGACTGCAAACTGCCAAAGCTGTCAGCAGACCCAGGGGAGCAGGGTCTGCTGTGTAGGCAGAGGCTGCAGCTATAATGGTGAGTATTTCTGGGGCAGTACTAACCTGCCCTGGTAGGTTTTTCCTGTCCCAGGAAAACTCACCACTCAAGATGATAATACATCCATCTTTAATTTCTTACTGCTGCAAATAGAAATTGTTAATATCGGGTCTAGGACCTGATAATAAATTTGCAGCATCGTATAACATATATTACAGAACCAAATAAAACAATACAATCATCATCTATATAAAGTATAAGGGGGGTATTCAGACTTTTGCGTTAGGTAGTTTTAAGCGTAATCTGTTCACTTTTTCTTATTTTTTCGAATGCGAACTCTCATCGGGTATTCAAACTTTGATTTTTTTCACAAAGTCGTTGTTTGCGATGTTTGTGAAAGTTTCGTTTCTTTCGACCTTATTTATGTGAAAAGTTTTTTTTTCACATTTTTCCACATTTCACTTTTTTGTAATATCAATGTCCTTTTCACTTTTGAATGTTTTCTCTTATTCACACTTTTTAAACGAACTTGTTTTCACACTTTTTTCGGTGTATTTACGGGATTCTGTTTGCGCTTTTTTTCTGCCGCGTTACCATGTTGCATTAGCATTCTCCTCTTTATTTGTTCATATTTGTTATATTCGTTGGTTCCTTTAAATGTATTTGTTTAATTTTTCCCATTATTTTTACCAGAATGTATGTTACTGAATATATATTTAATTTTAAAGTAATATTATTTTTCTCCCATGATGCTCTGTTCTGACATGTGATCCATTTTTAAACCCAGATTGCAGTTCTTCCCTTGTTTAGACACTCCTGTTTGAGACTTCAGGGAGTTCACAGCATCGTGCAGTCTGCTGATATCTATCGAAAGGATTGCAGTCCGCAGTCCGTGCACAAAGTACTGCTCCCTCTTCGGAAAATGGCGTCTAATCACGAGGAGCGAAAACTTATATAGACTGCGTAGGGCAGAAATGCCTCTTTTCACCTTCACCTCTTTTCACCTTGTTGGTCAAATTTCACGGGTGAAAAGCTTTTCACTTTTCAAGTCTGAATACACGAAAACTTTTCATAAGTGAAATCAATTCACATCGCGAATTACCCGAAAAATAAAACACATCGCATTTTATACACTTATCGGACATCTCTGAATACCCCCCCAAATCTCTAGGGGGAAATTTACTAAAGGAACTTTGTAAAAAAAATAGGTGTATTTGTATCCAGAAATACACTTATTTTTGACATTTACTTTCCCGAAAATACGGCAATTCATATTCGTATTGATAGCACATCAATACGACTACGAATTGCCGTAATTTCGGGATAGTAAATGTCAAAAATAAGTGTATTTCTAGATACAAATACACCTATTTTTTTTACAAATTTCCTTTAGTGAATTCCCCCCATAGTGTCTGATTGTGTGTCTCCGAAACACTGCCATCTATTGGCAGTGAGTGAAACTACCTTGCTTTCTCTCTCACACATGCAAAACACAGAGGCAATCACAAGGTAGCAGACTAGCTTTCAAAGCATTTGCTTAGAGCGGGCTTGCTAGTTTTATATATATGTTTTTGTAGTTTTGCTGATGAAAGCAAATCAGAAGTTTCTTTATCTTGAGCGATAAGTGAACTTTTATTTCTGATACAAATATAGGATATAAATAGTTATGAAGACAAAATTATGCAGCCTGTATTATTCCAGTCTCGACGGCCCTGTGAAGTGCATAGAATCGGGTCATAGGCAGTATTGTGGCCATCAAGGCTTCTTCTGGGATACAGTGTATAATCCCACAAGGGCACACTTAAGTAACAACTCAGTAAATCAAGGTAATTATAATGTGCATATGCCTGAGTAGGCTCTCAGGTAGGTGTAGATTCTTTTTAGTCTTTAAAATAAAGAGAAATGCTTTGGGCGAGATGTAACCACTTGTCTGTCCTTTAGCTTCAGGACTAATAAAAGTGTAGTAATTGGTAATGAAGTAACAAGATGAGCGCAGTGATTCATTCTCTAAACCTTCCTGCTGGTGTCAGATAATCCTGTACATTTCTAGGCAACAATTGCCACCAGCAGCACAGGGCCTATATAATGTTTTGTTTATCCGGCACCCTACACGTCATACTGAATGCCTTGCTTAATCCATAACTTCATGTTAAGAAATGCTTATTAAAAAAAATAGCCACTGTGGTTACAATATATACAACTATAAATAAATACAGTATAAAAATACATGGGCACTGATTGCACTTCAGTAAAAATGAATAGTATATAATAATGGCGAGGAATAAGGTGCATATTATGCTATCTATCTATCTATCTATCTATCTATCTATCTATCTATCTAAACTGTATTAAATATAAGAATTCCAATTAAAAGGGCTTCTTTAATTTAATTAGATGAATTACACATTTATACCCCTTTCAAATTGCATTAAGGTACGGGTTATTGCTGATTGTTTTAACATGGGTGACCCGGGTTGAGTAAAAATGCACCAACCCTGCAATAACACAGGAATACCCCGTGCCAATAATGCGTTATAAATGTCTTGGACCCGGGTCTGATCCATGTTCAAAACTCGGGTCCGAACCTGCTTTTGTGATCTGAAAGGGGTATTAGGGGTTGATTATTGTTGGCTTAGTAAGCAGCAAAAAACACCACCCAGATGAAAGCACACCCCAGGCTCCTGAATCCCCTCAGTAATGTGCGAGCAGATGTTTTCGCTAGTACATCCCCCTACATGAGTCTGCCTTCGGAAATAAAAATCAGTTTGAACTGACTTTTATTTCCTTCTGTGTCAGCCGAAGAGGGGGCGGGTGCAGAGGTCCTGTGACTCCATCAGCGCATCCCCAGCAGGCATCGGCCTTCCTGCATTCCCATGGGAACAACCAGCATTTTCATGAGGATGCCTATAAAATGCTGGGTGTTTCCATGGTCCAGCTGTGTTTTAGCCCCCCTCCGCAATGAACGCAACGAACGTCCCGGCGTAAGTGTGTGTAACTCACCGAAGCCGCTCAGTTCCAGGGTCTGCACATGCGCATATACGTGCATAGGCAGGCCCCAACCATCGGAACCCATCCGATCATTAGAGAATCATCCCCTTAATTCAAAATCATAGACATGGTTAAAGGCAGTGCCCAGAACAATCAGGTTTTTTGCCCCCCCCCCCCCCCCCCATCCTTCCCCAGTATGTACAGGCCAGTCAGCCATTGGCTTATCCCCCTGTGTCTCTCAAGGCTGATCACTGCCTGCGTTGCTCCAGCCTCAACCCTCATCTCTTCAGCCTAATCCATGCCTGTCTCTGCTAAACCATCCCTCTGCCTCCAGCCTGTGTCTCTACACTCACCCACTCATCCCCAAGTATCTCTCAGTCTCCAGAATTTACCTTCCCAGACTGAAGCCCAAGGCTATCCCCGATGCTCCTTGGTGACCCCTTGTACTGGGCTTATTAAAATATGCCCTTAGACCTAAACAAATTAATGATTTAGGGTCCTTTTTTCTTCTGATCCATGCATACCATGGCATTCCCTGGTAACCTATACCACTATTAACAGCACTTAGCCTTAACCTCTTGAGTGGTGGGTTTTGCTGGGGCAGGACAAACCTACCAGGGCAGGTTTGTCCTGCCCCAGCAAAACCCACCCAGAATGTACGGACGCCACCTCACCTCCGCTCCGGCGATTGTACGCCGGAGCTCCCCTGCCGCTGCCCCAGTCGCCATTCATAGCAGTGACCACAGACGGCAGACTCAGGAATGTTCGGGGCGGCTCGGGTGAACTTGCGTGTCTGAACCGTGAGGGCTCCAAAGTCCCCTCAAGCTGCCCCGAACATCCCAGAGCCTGCCACCTTTGTCAGTGCTGTGAATGGTGGCTGGGGAAATGGCAGGGGAGCTCCGGCGTATGATTTCTGGAGTGGAGGTTATGTGTGTGTGTGTGTGTGTGGGGGGGGGGGGGGGGGTAGTTCTATACCCCCAAAAGGTTTCTATGCTCCAACAATTATTTTCCTTTTGCATCTCATATTCAGCACGACACATATGACACATATACCTGCAATGAATAGGACTATTCCCCCCCAAAACATCAATATTAAAATAATAGTCTCGGGGACGATGTACTATGGTTTTGAGAGTGATAATGTGGAAGAGATAAACTACTGTGATATTTAGTTTCTTCTCTCTCAGCACAACATACATGATAATAAATTTGATGCCTATGTAATAAAGTTCAAATTTAAGAGTAAATTAACTGCAAATCTCATCTGATTGTATGTATGTCTGATTTATTTTTCCCCCAAAAAATGTAACCACTGCATAAAGGCAGGGTTGCCGACTTTTAAATGCTCCTCTCCGGGAGAAGCCCGGAGAGGAGACTTTCCTTACCCGATCGGGGGGCGGGGCTTGACTGTGACGTCATTAAGCCCCGCCCCCATTACGGGAAATAGGAGAAATGACTGATCTCCATGGAGGGGGCGGGGCTAAAATGACACGATTGTGGCATTTTAGCTCCGCCACCTCCTCTGAGACCCGCGGACTGCGGCATTTACATGCCGCGATTCGGGGGGCTCAGGGGGGTCCCCCAGATTCCGGGAGGGTTGCCCACCCTTCCGGGGGGACGATTTTCGGGAGACTCCCGGGAATTCCGGGAGGGTCGGCAACCCTGCATAAAGTAGATTAGGAGAAATCAGGGAGATTTCTAGACTAATGTGGGAGAGAAGGAGATTGCTCCTATTTCAGGGAGTCTCCTGCAGAATGCAGAAGGGTATGCAGCTATGATAAAGATAGACAGTCTTCAGTATATATTTTGCATATAGCAATAAATTGCAATAGTATCATAAAAATACTATTGTATTTCTTAATATACACACCTATAATAATACGAGTATGTCAGAAAGAATAAGGTAAACAAAAACAGACTGCTGAGATAAATGTGCAGAGACCACTTTAGAAACCAGTTTTTTCCATTTATTTTTCTGTGGATTAAGCTTATACAAGGAAAGAAAATATCCTTTAGTGTAATTCAACTGATAATGGAATCACATTTTTACAGTGATAAACTCTATTCATTATACACTTGGCTCCACTAATGTGGACAAATCATTATAACAGCCCACAACAAAATCCATTTAAAGTACTATAAAAATAGTAAGTACTAACTTGTGTACGTGTAAGTTGTCCTTGATAAATCTGCCTACTTTCTAAGCCAATTATGGAATCACAATTCATAAGACATGTTACTGTGTGTGCAGGGCCGGTGCTAGGGTGTCCAGCGCCCTCCTGCAAACCATACATTTTGCGCCCTTTCACATCACCATTGCAACAAGCTGCAGCCCGATTGTGGGAGCGTATACAACATGCGATCCTATGGAGGATCTCGGGTGCATGTACATGTATGCATACACCATCTCATTGCTGTGTCCGCAAAATGTTGCAGGCACTAAAGGTGGCCATACATGCTGCGATCCGGACATGACATGTCATCCAGGCATTCACAGACAGCGCTACATGCCTCAGCGCAAGTGTCCGTGAGGAAGAGGGGGCAGGTCACAGGAGGAGGACAGTGTGTGCGCGGTACAGGGAGCTGCTCAGCCTCTCCATACTGTCGTCCGCTGTCAGACAGGCGCTGTGGGCAACGTGCAGGAGACAGTGACAGTGAGGGGTGAGGCAGCTTTAGCAGAGCAGGGAGGGAGACAGCGCCTTTTCAGCATGGCGCCTCCCTGCTTTGCAGGAGCTGCTGAGTGGCTAGCGCCGGCCCTGTGTGTGTGTATACACAAAATGATAAACTCTGCTTCCAGAATTATGCCCCTTTCCCACTGCAGCCTTAAAACGGTATTTTGCCGATTTTTGAGGGCAAAATACCGTTTAAGGCTGCAGTGGGAAAGCGCCAGAGTTGAAATACCGTTTAAAGTTAAACGGTATTTCAACCCGTTTTCAGAGCAGGGTTTTGCACTCTAATCTACCGTTTAAGATGCAATGGGAATGCATCTTTAAACGGTAGAGATGATTGCTGATTTTTTTCAGCAATCATCTCCGTGTGTGTACGCTGCCGGGCTGAAAGATTAACCACTTTCAGCCCGGCGGTACGCCCCGCTGCCCCCCGCCCCCCCCTCCCCCTCGCCCCCATCCTGTTATACCCCTTTTACACCTTTTACACGGGTCCCGTGTAAATGGCGGTGTACATGGTCCCGCTGCGGGTGCAGGCACCCGCAGCGGGTCCACAGCGTGCAGCGCTGGGCAAGATGTGCCCAGGTGCTGCGGGAGGAGGGGGGTCCCTGCTGCTGCTGAGGGGAGAGGGGGTACCTGTCAGCCTGACACGGCGCTGCCGCTGCTGTATCTCCCCCCCGGCGGCCGCTGCCGCTGCTGTATCTCCCCCCCGGCGGCCGCTGCCGCTGCTGTATCTCCCCCCCGGCGGCCGCTGCCGCTGCTGTATCTCCCCCCCGGCGGCCGCTGCCGCTGCTGTATCTCCCCCCCGGCGGCCGGTTCTTGCGGTGGATGTACAGTCAGTGTCGGCGGTCCCTCTGGCGCAGGGGAAATAGTTCTTATTTCCCCTGCGCCAGAGGGACCGCCGACACTGACTGTACATACGCCGCAAGGACCGGCCGCCGGGGGGGAGATACAGCAGCGGCAGCGCCGTGTCAGGCTGACAGGTACCCCCTCTCCCCTCAGCAGCAGCAGGGACCCCCCTCCTCCCGCAGCACATGGGGACAGCTTCCCCCCTCTACCCCCACAGCACCCGGGGACAGCTTCCCCCCTCTACCCCCTCCAAGCTGCCTGTCTATCCTTGTTGATAGATATATATCTATCTATATATATATAGATCTATATAGATCTATATATATATATATATATATATATATATATAGACATCTATATATATATATATATATATATATATATATATATATATATATCAACAAGGAAAGACAGGCCTGACCCATTGTCCCAGGCACTAAACGTTTTGAAGAGCTAAAACGTTTTACCTGCAATGGGAATGGTACTTAAATGGCATTTGAAACTGTAATCTGCTGCAGTGGGAATGCTAAATACCATTTAAGATTACCTGTAAACTAAAACGGGTCTGCAGTGGGAAAGCAGCATCATCTGTAGATAATTTTTTTTCTGTGAGATGAGGATACCAGTTAAATAGCTACATTTATATGCCAATAGTACTGTATGGACTTGATGGCCCATTAGTGCCTGGTTTCTCTCATCAAAGGATGTATTGAAGCTAGGTACCATATATACTTCAGTATAAGCCTACTTTTTCAGAAAAATTTTTATGCTGAAAAAGCCCCCCTCAGCTTATACTCGAGTGAGGGTCCCACTTGAGTCAATAAGTTTTCCCATTTCTTTGTTGTAAAATTAGGTGCCTCGGCTTATATTCGGGTCGACTTATACTCGAGTATATACGGTATATCCGGATACACAGGGCCGGCGCCACCACTAGCCAGGTTTAGGCTTTGCCTAGGGCGCCGGCCACAGGAGGGCGGTAGTGAGCTGCAGCCGGCTAGCAGCAGCAGCAGCAGGAAGGAAGCTACCGCAGAGGAGAGCCGGAGGAAGGAACGGGAAGCTGCCTGCAGAGATCACCAAGCGGTGAGTGATTTCCAAAATCCGCCTTTTCCCCCTCCGCTGGAGCCCGCCCAGAAACTTACTGTAAACTTGCAATCGCAGTCCCCATCCAGCAGCAATGTTCGCGTGCGGCGACCACCCCAGCCCCCGCCAGCTAAGTCAGCCGCAATCCGCTCCCCCCCCCCGGTGTGCTGGACTGACACCAGCCGGGCACACACAGCAATCTTCGGCGGGTGGAGGAGCCGCCGCCTGCCCCCCTCCAAGCCACCCGTCCGCCCAGCTCCAGGCTCCAGTCAGTGCTGCCTGGCTGCTGAGCCTTGCTGTACAGTATACACAATTTATAATAACCCAGCCACTGTGTCATATCGTTACACTGATATATATATATATATATATATATATATATATAGATATATATATATATATCTATATATATATATAGATATATATATCTATATATATATCTATATATATATATATAGATATATATATATAGATATATATATACAGGTATTGGTAATCCGGCACTCTTGCTGAATTCAAGAATTGCCCGTGGTGCCTTCCTCAGATAATAATAGGTTACAGTCCCATTTCGCCGATTCCCAGCTTCAATAAGACAGGCGGCACTCCAACGGTTAGAGGTATGAAAGATGTTTGTTTATTCCATAAATGCTGTTGCCAACAGCATTTATGGAATAAACAAACATCTTTCATACCTCTAACCGTTGGAGTGCCGCCTGTCTTATTAAAGCTGGGAATCTGCGAAATGGGACTCTAACCTATATATAGAGAGAGAGAGAGAGAGAGAGAGAGAGAGAGAGAGAGAGAGAGAGAGAGAGAGAGAGAGAGAGAGAGAGAGAGAGAGAGAGAGACTATACTAACCTTATATTTATAGACTGTTATTTTTAATTACACAAAAGGGTGTAAGAATCAGGACAATCCCCATAGCCTATATCATATAGGCTATGGGGATTGTCCTGATTCTTACACCCTTTTGTGTAATTAAAAATAGCAGTCTATAAATATAAGGTTATTCACACATAGCATAGCAGTTTGCTCAGTGGCAGGGGAAGTGTTGTGGTGCAAGTTTTTTTTTTTTTTTTTTGGGGGGGGGGGGGGGGGGGGGGTGGTATCCTGTAGGTTTGCCTAGGGCGCCTAGATGCCTTGCACCGGCCCTGCGGATACACCTGTAATGTGATTCCTTTACCAAAATATAGTAATTATATTACCTTTAATTACAGTCTGGCATAATATTTTTGCACCATCTCCTTTTAAAAATGAGTTTGTATTCAGAAATATGAATATAAAACTTAATTTTGAGGTAACATTAACAAATCTGAATCAAACTTTCTTTTTACCTTTTTCAGTACTGCAATCACCATTACTGTTGGATTTTTAATTAAGCCATATCAAAGATTGAAAAATGATCAGCTGCATGATTGTCCTATTTACATTATATTAACCTTGATATTGAGATATTGAGGAAAATGTAACAGGGGGCCAGAAGCTGGAAGTGCAGGAGTTTGTCCGAGAATGGTAATATTTTAAAAGCTGCAATCATTTATATGGCAAACTTAGGTTGATTTTGCCTTTGTAACTGATTGCGGTTTTAAAAATATGGCCATACTTGGATTGATTTCAGCACATCCTTCTTCTTGCACCCTATGACATCTACCCACTTATGTGATATTTAATGAAACATATATTTTCATTACTTAATGTGCAAATGAGTGAAAGGTTGTCTATTATATTGTTTTTTATTTTGTGAACACTGATAATATAAATGGGAATAAAATGAACTACTAGGTCACAAATAAAAAATATTTTTCTCAAAATAGAACACTTCAACTGATTAATAATGCCAACACCTTCTCCCTGTGTTGACGTTTATGTTTTAGGCTCAACACTATGTCCATATTTTCACGGCGTGCCCTTTAACAGTTTAGGAGTCAATTTATTCATGCAGCTCAAAAAGAAAAATTGGAAATCAGTGCACAGTGATCCACATGAGAATATTTTTCAATCCAATTTAATGAAAAAACATTGGCACAGCAATTACACTACACTCAGCTCTGTGACATGTCTGGCTTGTAGTGACTTACACCTTCCTTGTGGGTGTGGTATAGGGTTCCGACAGTCAGGATCCTGACAGTCATTAGCTCGGTGTCGGTATCCTGACTGGCCGGACTCAGACAGCATGGCCAGTGCAACAAAGCCCCTTGCGGGCTCGCTGCGCTCGACATGCTGCGGGCACGGTGGCTCGCCACCTATTCTATTCTCCCTCTATGGGAGTCGTGGACCCCCATGAGGGAGAATAGCTGGTGGCCGTCGGGAACCGTCTGTCGGTGTGTTAACAGTCGGGATCACAATGTCGGGTAAATGACTGTCCGGATCCCGACTGTCGGGACCCCGTCCGGCACCCTTCCTGGTCAGCCCAAGTTCTCAAGTACAGTTAATTATATGAAAATTAGTAAAATAATTAAAAAGGTTTTCATTTATTTTTTAAAAGAAAAAAAAATCCCTTTACTGTGTACAGTAAAGGGATATTTTTTTCTTTGAAATGGCTCTGGTCAGTGATATAAATAAATACAATAGCAAACAACTGTAGTGGAAATATTTTTGCAAGGGTTTAGGGTTAACACCCATGGATGAATACACCCTATAATCTGTTTTTCACATATTTACCATTGCACATATATTTTTTTTGCTAGTTTATCATGGTTTCAATAGACCATATTCATTTATAGGAGCTTAGATTTTTATAAAGTTACATATATATTGTTAAGGTTATCAATCCTTGATACTCATATACCTTGTTGTGCTTCACTGATTGGCTCAGCATAGCAATTGCTAATAATCAGGGGCGTAACTAGAATGTTGTGGGCCCCATAGCAAAATTTTGAAAGGGGCCCCCTTATTGTCACTACATTGCCCCCTAGCGTGGGCAGAAGAAAAAGTGAGAGACACAAATGGGGTCAGGAAAGCGAGAGAGCGAGAGAGGAACAAGAAAGAGAGAGAGAGAGGAGGAATCAGAGTGAGCGAAAGAAGAGGGGGAAGGGGACCAAGAGAGAGAAAGAGTGCGAGCAGGAGTGAGAGAAAGAGGAGAGCAAGAGTGAGTCAGAAGAGGGGTTGTCAGTGAGAGATGAGAGAGAGGGTTTCAGGGAGAAAAATGGGAGAGAGCATGTCAGGGAGAGAAAGAGGAAGTGACTGAGAGAGGGAGAGAGTGAGAGAGAGAGAGAATAGGGTCAGTGAGAGATCAAGAGACAGGGGGTTCAGACAGACATCTCCTTTTCTCTTCTAATACCATTTCCACTCCAGGCACACTATGTAGCTTGCACTGTTCCCCTTCAGTGCAAGCAGCAATTTGTACCTGCAGCAGTGGTGGTCAGTGGCCTTGTGAGTGCTAGGTCTATGGGTCTCTCCATCTGGGTGTCGGGTCTCCTGCACATAGGTGCAGGGTTTCTGGGTATTCCGCACATCGATGCTGGGTCTCCCGCACATTGGCTCTGGGTCTCCTGCATGTGGAAGCTGGGTCTCCTGCATGTTGGTGCCGGCCAGGTCTCTGGTTCTTCTGCATGTGGAAACCAGGTCTCTGGATTTCCTGTACGTTAGCGCCGGCTGGGTGTTGGATGTCTCGCACATCGTGGCGCCAACCGCAAAGTTTTTCCACTGGGGACAGATTCTGCTGCTGAGCTGGCAGCGCCAGAAGGGCTAGGAGAGGCTGGATCAGCTGATCCTCCTCCATCTTCATTGGACCACCGCTGCTGTGTTGACGGGATGTTGAGAGGGAGAGTGGGGGTTTCCACAGCGTCTGCCCGTGTGGCACTACTTTTAAATGTAAAAACAAATTCTAAAGGGTGCAGGGGATATCCTGCTGGGACTCAGGCCCCCCCAAGCGGCCGGGCTCCATAGCAGCTGCATCCACTGCACCCTCTACAGTTATGCCACTGCTAATAATGTAGTAGTAGTCTCCACTGTTTGAGGCTTAACAGGTTTGTACAAAAACATGGAAGGACATACAAAAAATAGGACTGTGGCTCCTAATTGTGATATATAGATGCAAGTAGCTAAAAAACCTCATATAATCCAACTGGCCAGAGAACCCTCCTACAGTTAACCCATCACCTGTTATTTTCCATTCTGCACAGTGCTTTGTATGTCACAATATATACACCTGCCCGTAGTTGATCTGTCCCAGCCTCACCACCGCCATAGGCCACGGTCACCTAATAGGAGCAGGAACGGGCAGCCTGGTGAGAGGCAAGTGGCAACAGTACAGCCAGGCACAACATTCAGCAGCAGCAGCAGTGTCCATTCCCTGCAGAAACCCTCACAGCTGCTGCAGTCAATCAAGAAGTTAAAGAAACTAAGTGATTTGGTCAGTAACAATCCTTCTATAAACATTAGATTTCTATAAGAGCTGCATTTGTTACTGGCTAAATGCCATTAAAAAGAAGTTGCAGATACAAATGAGTCATAGCCCATCTTACCAATGACTGCTAATTGTTGTGGGTCATTTGCCAAGATTACAGTGCTTGCGGGACATGCGCGGGCACTGTGTACACTCCTATTGATCCATAGGATTGTATGGTGTGCATGTTCCCTTAAATGAGTCGCATGCAGAAGCAGCTAATCACGATCATTAACAATTGCAACTTGTTTGCAGGTAAGATGAAGGCAGATCTAAAGAAAGCAGAGAGTACCTCCATTTAAGAAATAAAAAAAAAATTGTGACAATTTGTTTTTTATTCAGTCTTTGATTTATGTTGAGAACGTCTCCAGGATGGTGGTAGCAAGTTTAGTGTCTCTGTATCAAAATATTCTTAGCATCAGTTAATTTTGTATCTCAGCATTTAAATTTTTTTTTTATCTAATGTAGTTGTGAAAAATGAATTACTGAGACCAGATTTACCAACTCATTCCTACACCTGTATTTGAAACCAAAAGGAAGACACAGTGGATTTTATATGAGTTTGAATAGACTTTTCTTTTTTGTACACAATTTAAGGTAATAGAGTGCTATACATGCATTGAAAGTTTTGAAACTTGAGAATTAGTGAACAGATGGTGTGAAAACCAGTATTAAACAGGAGTTACTGCCATGGTTGGAGTATTGAAATAATCTGCCCTTGATCCGCTTCCAAACATGTGACATCATGACATCAATTTGAAGGGCTGCCAGAATAAGGAAAAAGAGTAGTGACTGGGTGACTCTAGAGGCTGTGGGGGATATTTACAAAGGTGGGAGTTCTATTTCAGATGGGATGTTGCTATGGGCAACCAATTAGATAATATCTATTATCTTCTAGAAGGTGCTAAATAAATAAAAAGTAGATTCTGATTGGTTGCCCATTGCAACATCCCATGTTAAATATAACTCCCATCTTAGTAAATTCTCCCGTATAGAGTGCAATTTCAGAGTGCTATAAGCAGCAGCTTGTCCTACTTAAATTTTGCAGGGGGCTGATGCTACCTCACTGCCTGGAAAGTAAACAGCCATGTTGCGACTGTGCATGCGCAAACCCATGGTTTCTATGGACTGCACTGACTGCAACTCATAGGACAGGATTGGTCTTCGTGATAAGGCAGGGAGTGGCTCCCTACTTATAGCAGCCCGGACTGGCAGTCTTGAAGGGAGAGAACTGTTGTGTCTGTGACTGGCAGATTGGATTTCCAATCAGAAGTTACTGTAAAGGCCCCCATACACTATGCGATTTTGGGACGATTTCATCCGATTTCGGCACTTTGTGCCGATAATCGGATGAAATCGGCCCAAAATCGTAGGTATGTGACATTTGATCCGATCCGATGCGCGGTCCCGTGCGCATCGGACCGGATCAGGGAGGTCGGACGGTCTGTACATACGATCACGTCCGACCTCCCTGTATGCATATGCCTGCCACCTGACAGGCATATGCATACAGACACCGGGGGAGTAGTGGGGGCGGCCAGCGGCAGCGGTGGTGGGGGCGGCCAGCGGCAGCAGTGGTGGGGGCGGGCAGCGGCGGTGGGGACGGGCGGCGTGTGCGGTGAGCGCAGTGTACTTACACATAGCAGCAGCGGCGGGGACGGGACGCGCAGTGGCGGCTATTATATTAGTAAAATACTTGTCAAATGACCGGCCGCTCTCTGATTGGCCGGAGAGCTCTCAGCCAATCAGAGAGCGGCCGGTCATTTGACAAGTATTTTAAAAATATAATAGCCGCCACTGCGTGTCCCGTCCCCGCCGCTGCTGCTATGTGTAAGTACACTGCGCTCACCGCACACGCCGCCCGTCCCCGCCGCCGCTGCCCGCCCCCACTACCGCCGCTGGCCGCCCCCACCACCGCTGCCCGTCCCCACTACTGCCGCTGCCCACCCCCACTACTG
Organism: Crinia signifera; assembly: GCF_055691185.1. Lineage (NCBI taxonomy): Eukaryota > Metazoa > Chordata > Amphibia > Anura > Myobatrachidae > Crinia > Crinia signifera. Next base: position 113,555,055 of record NC_139223.1, read on the forward strand.
CTCACCGCCCTGCAGCTCCCCGGGTTTTTTTTTAACATGGGATAAATCGCATGCGATTTATCCCATGTAAAAATGGCACATCAAGTGCCAAATTGTATGTGAGCCTCCCGGGGAGCTGCCGGGCGGCTCGCAGGTAAATTGGGTCCGACTTGTCCCTAGGACAAGTCGGCCTAATGTATGGGGGCCTTAAGTCACTTTGAAGTCGGTTTAGTCTTACAGATTGTGGGCGGGATGCGGTAACATTCACATCCCCACTTCTTCGGCATTTGCAGGCTACCACATCCATAAATTCACATGGGTGCATCAGGAAAGTGGAGTGATACAATATAGTTCTGATAGTTTATATCTTTGACTAATAAATCAACTATTTGCAACAATTGTTTGGATTGAAGAAAAAAAATCTATATACAATATATTATTTGTGTGCCATTTTGTGTAACTTTATGTATCCAAACATTTCCTATCCCACATAGCCAGCAATTTTATTTTTTAATCTAATGAAACTAGCACCAAAGCTGAATTGCTGATTCAGATGTTTCATTTAAACTATCATTAATTTTTCTTAATGTGTCTAGCAAAACATTCAATGGATCTTTAAACTCAATCATTTATCCTTCATTTAATTTTACTATCCTGTCCTGGTGTCATATCATATGATTCAATGTCTCTCTGATTAATTTTAATACAGTTTTAAATAAATATTCTATGGAGTGTTTTGTATCATTCATACTATCTAGCATATAACACTGTCCTTAAAATTATCAATATACTTATGCCCACTAGAGACTTTAACAAAATGTAATCTCATCAATGATTAATTTCTTACTTTGTTATAAATGTGTTAAAACATTAAACATTTCTTAAATCTCTTGGATGCTGAATCATCATACTTTACTAATGACTATATTTACTTGTGTGACTCATGTGCCTAAAGAGACCTTTCAAAAAAGTATTGTTCTAATCCTGCTTGTAGACTATGAGTTCAAGCCTGACAGTGCTTATAAGCTTCAGTGTGCCTGAGTTTCCGGGGACCAGTGATAATTTAAGATGGGGAGTGATAAACAGTGGGTAACAGTGGTATGCAAGTATTTGGGGCTGAGGGCCAGGTTCAGATATTTATGCAAACCCAATGGTTGTGTATATCTACAATGTGCATTCGCAGGATTCCTAATGTGATTATCTCATACTTCCTACCCTCCTGGAATGTCCGGGAGACTCCCGAATCATGTGTCCCTTCCAGCGCCACGCAGAAGGGAAGGCAAGTCTATTTCTGCTTAATTGAAAGGAAGGTCAATGCTCAAAGAGATATTGGTCTAATGCTCAAAAAGATATTGTTACAATGCTCAAAGAGATATTGGTTCGAATTATACAGCAGATAGGGCAGCACCACCATAATTATACAGCAAACAGGACCATAGGTAAAAATCTAGGGGGTCGTCCGGGGGTGCACTGGACCACCGATTAGACCACCGGCCGCCGCAATTTAAAGAAATGACAGCTGGGCTGTACGCTGCCCGGCTGTATAATCAGTGCTAACTAATGCATTGCAAACAAGCAGCTCGCCTCCATCCCCGATACCCATGGACCGAGAGCAAATAGGAGCTCGCGGTCTGGAAGCCAATAAGGAGCGGCCATAAATACCACTAATGCCGCTCCTGATTGGCTGCCGGCCGCGAGCCCCTTCCCCCAGCAATGAGCATGTAAATCCCCCCTGGGCAATGAGAATGTAATTCCCCATGGCAACAAGAATGAGACCCCTGGCAAGAAGCATGCAATCGCTGGCAACAAGCAATATACCTTGGATAATGAGCATGTAGGTATGTGGCAGTTATGTGATATAATATGTAATAGGCATTATTGTGTGTAGTATTATGTTTAATGGGCATTATGGTGTGTGACATTATGTGTAATTGGAATTACGGTGTTTGTATTATGTTTAATTGACATTAGGGTGTTGGCATTATGTGTAATGGGCTTTACAGTGTGTGGCATTATGTTTAATTGGCATTACGGTGTGTGGCATTATGTGTAATTGTCATTACGGCGTGTTGCTTTTTTGTTATGGGTGTTATGGAGTTTGCTAAAATTTGTAATGGGCATTACGGTGTGTGGTCTAATGTGTAATACCATGCCCCTTTTTGTGATGACACGCCTCCTTTTCATTAGACCACACCTCTTTTCGCTGCACGCCTTCGCCGCGCAAATTTTCACCCTTCTTCATTGTCTGGATCTGGGACAAGCCATTGCCATATTTCTAGATTCGCCTATGAACAGGACACCCCTGAAATTATATGGCAGACAGAGCAGCACCCTTAGATTTATATGGCAGACAAGGTAGCACCCCAGAAATTTTAAAGCAGACAGGGCACCCCAGGAACTATTTGGCAGACATGGCATCACCCCTGGAATTATCACCCCTTGATTTACTGTAGGTGATGATGTTTTGCCTTAATGTGGGATCCAAATCTGGTGCGAAAAACAGAGCCTGAATCGGATCCTGGCTGAGAAAGAACAATTTGGGGTGGGGTATGGTTCTCTCCTAACCGGAACCCATTTGCCCCTAGTAGAAGTTAGTCCTATATTTCTATATTCTGTAGTTTCTGGTGGGGAACCTCTTCATTCATGAGCAGTGGTCAGGTACATTTACTGCATTGAGAACACTTGCCCCGACCCATTAATAACCTGTGTGCAGGTTATTAATTGTTGGCTGATTCAGACTCATGGGACCGCACATTTAGATCGCTGTGTGGTCTACACACACAGCGACATTCAGCCATTTCCTGAGCAATTTATTGAAATGATATAAAATCCCTTAGAAAATGCCTGAGTATCTCTCCGTGTGTAGGGCCCATAAGACTAACATAGCTGCCTCCAATACTCGATTTCTTATTAGTGACTATTTGGTGTGTTATTTATTTTCTTATCAGTCAGCAAAATATGCATGATTAATGTGATATTCAATCATTTGTAAATGCAATCTTATCTTGTGTACATTCATTCCTAAACATATATTTGTTGGTTAATAATTTTGAGAGTATGTTTTTTTTGTTGTGAACTCTGGACTGCCTGCTGCTTGTAGGCTACAATTATATTTATCAGCTGTGATCTTTCAATACTGTTATAGTATCCTCCAAATCATCGCTGACACCATATACTCTAATTAAACAAATGTGTTTAACTAAAGATTACTGATAAAACTTATTACCCTAATGCTGGGTACACACCTACAGATTTATATGTCCAATCTATCTGGTGGTATCCAAACAGTAATTTTGTCTATTTTTTCAACACTTGGAAACCAATGGTTGATTGTCATTTGCTCCCATACTGTATTTTACCAAATTTTTGATCCCACCAGACAGATTGGACAGATAAATCTGTAGGCGTATACCCAGCTTTAGTCACGGCACACTTGCAGCAGCAACATACACAAAATGTGTGATAATGTGCTCTGCTGCTGTCTCTACTGAGGGTAGAATCAGAGGTGGAACTACCATTGGTGCAGCAGGTGCATTGCACCGGGGCCCCTGAAGACTAAGGGGCCCACTTCTGCCACCCACTGCTATGTGGCATATTGTGAACTTGGTTTGGAGTGGAAGAGGAGGGCCCAAAAATGTAGTTTTGCACCTGGGCCAACCACTCGTAAGTTCAGACACTGGGTAGAATCAAGGGACTGATGAGAATGGATAACAGAGCCACTTTAACAATTATAACAGCAGTCACAGTGACTGCAACAAATCATACCTCAGTAGCGCACGCAGGGGGGGGGGTTTCTGAGTACCCAGAAACCCCCCCAGGAGTCTAAGGTCTGAAAGCTGAGGGTCCCCTCTTTCCATGGGTACAAGAATTTTAAAAATCGGCCCTTGGGAACCGGAGATATCAGACTTCAAAGCAGTGGTCCCCATCCAAGCCTGTTAATTGCTCTTCCCAGTCAGATATTTCAGGTTCTGTCTGACTTAGAGTTTTTCTGAGTGTATATTCCAAAAGCTGGGACTCTCCTCCTTTGATGGACAGTAGTAGCTTGTCTCTCCTGTTCCCAGAACCAGAGATATCAGCCTTCCAGCAGCTGGTTACTGCTCCAGCTCCACACACCTGGCATGTAGTTTTATATTCTCGTTGGCAGTTTGCTCTGCCTCCTGAGCTCTCATCCCCTAGTCGGATTCTCTAGTTTTTAATTCCATTAAAATCTAAGAAATCTATTTCCGGGAAGTGGAGATATCTGCAGTCAAGCAAGCTGTCCTCCCACCAGAAAATTATGAATAATAAGCCCACTCCACTATACACCCCTCCTCTGCATATTAAACATCCTCTACCACCCTGGAAGTTATGTATCAGGGCCCCTTCATTCAGCCCAATGCCCCCTTCTCCCACCCCATCTCCCACCATCTGTGCAGTAAAGGGGTAATTAGTGGAAATTACTGATCCAGGCCCTACATGCTGAGCGATTGAAATAATCCCCCTACCAATCTTCCCCCACCCCTACCACTGGAGGATTGGTAGGTGCCCCAATACATTGCTATGCCCAGGGGTCTACACTGCTGTTGACGCCCCTGTATGTATATATATATATATAAATATGTATATGTGTGTGTGTGTGTATATATATATATATATATATATATATATATATATAATTAATATTATTATTACAATTATTATTATTTATATACATTTGGTCTATCTATAATACTTTAACTGACCCGGCATATACTGGGTCACCTAAGTAAAGAAGAAAATGTAGCAGCGCTTGAACTATAAAAAATTGTATGGTGGAAAGTTCCTCAACCTTCAATGGATGAACCGGCAATCTGTATCCACTTGGGGGGGGGGGGGATTTGTGGTCCAAATGGAGATGTCAGGACTGCAATCCACAGACACTTGGTGGGGAGGCTGCACTGGTCTCCTTACGCGTTTCACTACTCCAGGTAGCTTTATCAAATTTTCCAGTTTTTTATTGTCAATCTTTTTATTCATCATGTTTGCTGGCCGTATAACCATCCTTTTAGCAGTGTATTAACTTTTAATAAATTTATTGTGATAGTTCAACCAATCCTCATTATTTTACAATTTTTTATAGTTCAAGCGCTGCTACATTTTCTTCTTTCCTCGGTACATTATACAGGATTGACCATCCTGTTTTCAGCAGCAGCTGGGCAAGCGCCCCTGGCCCAGTCTCTCCCTGTGAGAACTGGTCCTCCCATTTTTTTCTTCCTTGGGTCACCTAAGTGTCCATCTCCGTGCTTTGCTCCGCCCCTCTGGAAACCCCCTTCTGAAAATCCTGCGTTTGCCACTGTACCTCCCAACATGACCCTCTCCAGGAGGGACACAAAGCTCTGCTCCTGGAGTTTCTTCTTAATGCATGACTACCTTCATCTGTGTTGAACAGTTTAATTGATAAGAGAAGTGCATGAACACAGGTGACGGCAATCATGCATTAACCCCTTCAGTGGCAGTCCAAGCTGCGGTGCCGCAGCAGGCAGTTCCGAAAAATTTCCGGTCATGCCACAAATCTACAGGTGTGCGCCAGTGGTGCCTGCAGGTGTGCACCACTGGCGCATCACCTCACCAGCGACCCCCACCAGGCAACTCCCTCCCCACCTCCACTGTTGTAACCCCCCCCTTACCTTCGCTCCCGCGATCATACGCCGGAGCTCCTCTGGCGCCGCCATTACTTTGGGAGAGATGGCGGCAGGCTCAGAGATGTTCGGCATGGCTCGGGGGACTCGGGATCGCTGGGGTGTTCGGCACCCGAGACCTCCTGAGCCGCACCGAACATCCCCGAGCCTGCCGCCTGCTGCCGGTCAGTGTGCTGTGATGATTGGCAGCGGCCGCAGCGGCAGGGGAGCTCCGCTAAAGACCGCTGGAGCAGAGGGGCTGGGGCCCCCCCCCAGCCCCTCTGCTCCAGCGGTTTCACAGGAGGGGAGCACTGGGACTCATCTCCCCCATCAGTGGACGGTTTTTCTGAGACAGGAATCACCTGTCCTATTTAGGTACTCCTGCCGCAGAAAAACCCACCACTGAAGGGGTTAAGAGGGAAGTGCAGGAATGTTGGGAGGTATGAGCAAATCACTGTCAGAAACTCCTAATGTGCCCCACTCCCAGACAGGCTAGTTTAGCTGTAGTGAAGAATCTGAAGGTGTTGATTGACAGTCCTGGGCAACAGGAGCTTCCCACAGGAAGCAGGAAGGACGGGAACTATGCAGGCCCTTAATCATTATGTAAGTGAACCTTCATAATAAAGAACTGGTTTGGTAATACAGAAAAAAGTTTAGGGTTTGGCTAAAATTTAATTAGTGTCTCCAACCATTGCCAATCCATTTGTGGGCACATTATCTCCCAGTGCTGGAATCTCCTAATAACAAAATCTGTTGACACCTGAAATTAGCCAGTGAATCAGTTCTTACCGGCAGATTGACAATTATTACAAAGATAACTGTGTATCTTTAAGACATACAACTAGATTCATGTGGCAATGTAAGTAATGAGACATATGGCTGCATTTGTTTTCCAAACATCCCAATTAAGAGATGGGAAACAGCTCTGATGGTGTTAATGATGAAGACGTATGCAGGGTTTAATGTCGTTTGCCTGTTCAGCTGTGAAATCAAATTTAGTGATATTAGACAGGACATAGGAAAATGTAATAGGAGCATATGGAAATATATTTACCATGACTAATAAATTCCGAAGAATAAAAAAGAAAAAAGGAAGAGAGGAACCGTTTCACATAAAAAGAGGAATAAAAGAATAAAGTTCTGCACGATTAAACATTGAAAATGAAAACTAAACCACCACAGGGTAACAATATATTTTGCTTGGCGTTATAGAGATTGTATGCTATTGTACAGATTCATCCCAGCAGGCTGGCGATTGTATCCTATTGTATAATTATCCAAACAGAATTTCCTCCGCTACTAGAGCTACTACTACCCATAAGGCAACCTAGTTGGTTGCTCAATGCACTAAGGCCCTTATTCAGATCTGATCGCAGTACAAATTTGTTCTCAAAATGGGCAAAACCATGCTGCACTGCAGGTGGAGCAGATGTAATGTGCAGAGAGAGTTAAATTTGGGTGGGGTGTGTTGAAACAGCGTAAAAATAATGCAGCCAGTATTTACTCTGCACAGAAAAAAACTCACACAAATCTAACTCTCTATATACGGTACATCTGCCCCACCTGCAGTGCACATGGTTTGGTCCATTTTGAGAACATATTGTACTGCGATCAGATCTGAATAAGGGCCTAATGGTAAGAAGTACCCAAAACACTGAGGGCCAGCATCTGAGGAGGGAGTAAAGCAAGGCAGAGCAACTAACTGTATATCTGTGTGTGTGTGTGTATATATATATATATATATATATATGTATGTATATATATATATATATATATATATATATATATATACTTGCAGTTTTTTTGGAGGGAGCACTCGCGACAGTTTCCAATGGTAATTATACCATTGGAAACTGTCGCGAGTGCTCCCTCCAAAAAAACTGCAAGTATATTTCCCTGTTGGGATTAAGGAGGCACCGGACAAGCTGTCATTGTAAGGAGAGTGCCAGGCGCATCTACAAATATATATATATATATATATATATATATATATATATATATATATATATATATATATATATATATACAGATGTTAGTCTGCTGCCTGTGAGTCAGATTTATTGCCGAGTGCCGTCCATACCGTCTACTATAATTTGGTCTCCCAGCAAGGAGAAGCCAAGGAAAGGCACCGCACCAGTTGATGCACGAGAAATGTGCGCTCCTACTCCAAGTCGTAAGTCATGTTGGTAGTATGCAATGTGGTCAGAAGCCACCCCAAAACTAGGAAAGGTGAGTGCCGATGTTTAATGTATATTGTTTATTAGATTCATTTTTTATTAGTCTTATTGTGGTCACATTCTCTCACGCACACTGTTTTAACCAATACTTCATAGCTTATGTTAACCAGTTCCCTAGATGGTTTGCCGCTTTAATACTTCCTGCTTCGCCTCATTAGCGAGGTGAAGAAGGAAGAGAGATCGACAAGATATATTAACATCTTGTCTGCCAAAGTGGGGGAGCGCTAACTCCCCCCTCCGGCGATGTCCCCTCCTGGAGATAGCGCATCAGTTTACACTGATTTGCTGTCTCCTGTCCTCCAGTCGGCTCGACTGGGCATGCTCGGGATCTCGCTGCTCATTCGATATCCCCAGCGCAGCCCAGAGCTAACAGCAGGGACAGCGCTGTCTCTGCTGTTTAGATAGGGCTTTGCCAGCCTGCTGCTAGTGAAGCCAAAACCGGCATCGGGCGGAAAGGTCAGTGATGCTGACCGTTCATACATTTGGCCTGCTATCATTTAAATAGCAGTGCCGATATGGACAGGGGTGCATAGTGCTTTCTCATGCTGAATCTCCCATTATGAATCTTTGACACAAATCTCTCCATATGTAGGGCCCTTAACACAATGCTAGAATAACACCTTGACTGGTTCTAGACACACCACGCACAGCTAGAAATGTTTTTCCAGATATGCACATTCTAATGTAATTATCTGTGCATGCCCGTGGGTACAGCCAGGGCTATCTTATTAGCCCCAATGCCATCATCCCTTCTCCCAATTCCCGCTGTTATCAGGTATTTAACAGTGGGTATCGCAAGGCATGCAAAAAATAATCCCCATTAAGCATCCACCAGGAACTGTGATAAAACATGGAATATTCTAATTAGTAATGTTTGAATAGCGCACCTGCATCTTTTTTCACATTGTGTAAGCATCAGCAAGGTAGCATCTCTCATTACATAGGGTGTGCAGTGTAGAGCCGCTTCATATATATCCTATATTGTGTATCTATATGTATACTTGAAAATTTGAATAGGCTATGCTATAGACCGCCGAACATAAACAAAAGGGAGGAGTCTCTTCTATTAAACCAAATCAAACAATCGTCAGATCAGGGGCAGGTATTAATTATGGGGGATTTTAATTTACCGGACATCGATTGGAATAACAAAACATGTAAAACAGCAAGAAGCAGTGGGAACCTAAGCCTACTAAAAGACCAGTTTATCACACAAATGGTAGAAACTCCAACTCGTAATAAGGCACTATTGGATTTATTATTAACAAATAACACAGATTTAGTTTCAAACACAAAAGTAATCAAACATCTAGGGAACAGTGACCACAACATGGTTTCACTGGAAATAAACTTCAGTAAATTACATCATAAAGGATTGGCAAATATATTCAGCTAAGCCCTAAAAGGAATTGTGTGGGAAATGTTTTTTGAGGGGAAAAATGCAGAGGAAGTGTGGGATACTCAAAAAAATGTGCTCGAATCATTAACTGTTAAATACATTCCTAAAGTAAATAAGGGTAAATTCAATAAAAAAGCCACCATGGTTGGACAAAAAAGTAAGGTCAGCAATCAACAATAAAACAAGAGCATTTAACCCTTTAAGTGCCGAGCACATTTGTCAAAATAGGTGTGAAAATTGGCATGCAAACATTTTAATTTATCATAATGACCTGTATTGTTTACTTTATATAGGAAATATAATATTTTTGTAATTTTAATTTATATATCAAATGTGAGCGACGCTTGTATTTTTAGCAGATATTTTGCACATCTCTCACAGAGAAGTTGTCACTCAAAGGGTTAAATTCTATAAAAATAACTTAAATGAGGAGGCATTCAACAAATACAAAGAATCAAACAAAACTTGTAAAGGGGTAATCAAAGTAGCTAAAAGGGATTATGAAGAGCGCATAGCCACTGAAAGCAAAACCAACCCAAAGAAGTTTTTCAAATACATAAATAGTAAGCAAATAATTAAGGAGAACATAGGCCCATTAATCGATATCAATGGAAAAAGGGTACTTGTGTAGTTTCACGGCGCCAGCATGGCACCGTGCGTCTGAGTCCCCTTACGGGGCGCGCTTCACTCGCCCATGCTGTGGGCTCGGTGGCTCACTACGCTGGCCACGCTATCTGAAATCAACTCCATGCCAACGTGGATAGTGGGGGTATGAACTATCCACGTTGGCATGGAGTTAAGTTACTTTATTTTAGATAGTTTGGCGAGCGTACAACCCGGAAATGGCGCCGTGAAACTACACAGGAACCGGAAAAAGTTTTACGGAGGATAAGGGAAAAGTAGAACTGTTAAATGAGTTGTTCTCATCAGTGTTTACTAAGGGAGAGCAGACAGTGTATCACATATGGGACGAACAAGCCGGATCTCAATATTGATTTCATGACCGAGGAAATAATATTGAGGCTCAGCAAAATCAAAACAAGCAAATCACCAGGGCCAGATGGGATTCATCCTAGGGTACTAATGAAATTAAGGGAGGAACTAGCGACCCCTCAACATTAAATCTTTGATAATTCCGTATCATCAGGTAAGGTACCAAAAGGCTGGAGAATAGCAGAGGTACTGGATTGCCAATATTCAAAAAAGGAAAAAGGGAGAATCCCGCTAAATACAGACCTGGGAGTTTAACATCAATAGTGGGTATTTTAAGGATTTTTAAGGGATGGTATCCAGGAATATTTAGATCTTAATAGTTTACTCAGTTTACCAGCATGGGTTTGTGAAAAATCGTTCATGCCAAACTAATTTACTATATTTCTATGAGGAGGTTAGCAAAAACCTACTTAATAATGGAAACGCTGTAGATGTAATTTCCTATATTTTGCTAAAGCTTTCGATACAGTACCACACACGAGGTTGATAAATGAAATGGAGGACCTGGGATTAGGGGCAAATATCTGTAGATGGGTAGGGAACTGGCTGTGTAATAGAAAACAAAGAGTGGTTGTGAACAGTGCCGTCTCAAATATGATACCAGTACTAAGTGGAGTGCCACAGGGTTTGGTTCTAGGGCGCATTTTATTTAACATTTTTATTAACAATATTGGGATGGGGTTACTCAGCAATGTATCCATCTTTGTGGATAATACAAAACTGAGCAGAGTTATTAAATCATCAGAAGATGTCACCGCGCTTCAAAATGATCTTGACAATCTAGAAGAGTGGGCAAAAAAGTGGAAGATGAGGTTCAATGTGGATAAATGCAAGGTTATGCACCTCGGGAGACATAACCAGTGTGCTAGTTATAACCTAAGCAGGTAGGAATTGGGTAATTCAGTACTTGAAAAGGATCTAGGAGTCCAAATAGACAACAAACTGGGTTGTAGTGCTCAATGTAATATAGCAACAAAAAAGACCAAAAGGGGCATGGAAACTAGGGACTCAAAAGTAATTATACCACTGTACAAAGCATTGGTTAGACTTCACCTCGAATATGGAGTACGATTCTGGGCCCCACACTATAAAAAGGACATCATAGAATTAGAAAAAACAAACAAAGAAGAGCAGCAAAGCTAATTAGGGGAAAGGAGAATTTAAGCTACAAGGAGAGATTAAGAAATTTGGGACTATTTACGCTAGAGAAGAGACATTTAAGGGGGGACATGCTCAACATGTACAAATATATCAGGGACCAATATCAGGAACTGTCAAATGCCCTTTTTCTGCTAGAAATGAATCTAGGAGGCGAGGGCACGAGTTTAGATTAGAAGAAAAAAGATTCCAGGAGAGGTGGTGTCGGCAGACAAAATAAATATGTTTATAAAAGTTGGATAAACAAGTTCTGAACAGAGGTGGGGTTTTTACTGAGTTTGGGTACAGCAACAACCTGCTGTTCTAATATCTCTTTCGGGAAGGTTGTTGACTATGAGGCTTCAATAAACACAGACAACAGAACTGGGCGTAGTTCAGTCTTGTAATTATTGGATGGATGGAGAGCTATCAGGCCCAGGAGCCTTGTTCAAGGGAAAGGAGTTAAAAGCTGCTTAAACTCCCTCTAAGGACCAAGGGGAGCTTAGGGACAAGACTAGGTTTAGAGTCTAATGAGGGTAGTGAAAGTTCTTCCAAAAATCAATCATTATCAAAAACTGTGGTTTGAGGAGGGTTAGCACTGTGTTTAAGATTATGGGCCAGATGCACTAAGCTTCAAAAGTGATAAAATGGAGAGCAATAAACCACCAACCAATCAGATCCTGCCTGACATCTTTCAAACACAGCCTATGACATGGCAGATAGGAGCTGATTGGCTTGCTCTCACTCTCCATTTCATCACTTTTGAAGCTTAGTGCATATGGCCCTATATATGTATTACAATTCTAATTAGTAATGCAATACATCTGATTCTGGACACTAAGGCGTACATTTGCTAAGGACCTGTGTTTCTGCCGAGTTGTAACTCAGCTGGTTGCAAAAAAATCCGGTAATTTACAAATTTCCTATGTTTGGTGTATTCGTGTTTACTGATTGTTGAAGTTATTCGTATTTTGCTGCCATCTGTGCCTGCAGCCAAATGCATTAAACATGTAGCAAACACGGCTCAGTCAGATCTGCGCAGTGCTTCTTTGTGTAAAATTAAAACAAAGGGTTAAAATAAACCTGAGTGGGATCCCCCCTAAGCATAACTAGCTGCAATCTATTTAAGTTCACGTTGGTTCTAAAAATAAAACTAATTCAGCAAGAATCACTAATGTGACAATTCACAGTGAACTACGAGGAGTAAGCAACTGTCCAGACAGAAAGTGAAAACACCCCTTGCAAAATTGCGAGAGAATTGCAAATGGATCACTAATCAGTACCACTTACAAATCCGTCTGCAATTCCTGAACCATCTAATGGACTTTCCTGTCTGTGCAAATCCGAGTAGCTCTGAGGCATCCACTAATCTGCGGCTAGGTCAGACAGGAAGTGCTCGGCACTGACGTCACAGGTCATCATAAAAATGGCTGAGCTTTTTCTGACACACCCAGGAATTGGTAGCTTACCACCCCTAAACGCCGGTCTTCTGTCATTCAAACTGCAAGAGGACTGCGTGAGGTACACATGCGCAGTCATTCGATAATGCTCGATTTGCAAAATTCTCTATTTAAGATGGATATTAAGCCCCAATTTTGTTAAGCACTGTTCTTTGTTAGGTTGAGAAATGTTTGGAGACACAAAATGCTTTCATATACTTTATGTGGGCAGTCAATTTACTTTAAAAGTGACACGGGTATTAAGTCTACTTCCAAAACACCTAGGGCATGATTCAGATTTGTACACAATGCTGATGTTCACACAGCTGAGCATTGATCGTTCGATTGTGCATGCGCCAAGGTACAATCAGGAACAAAAATATAGTTTGACCCTAAACCGGTAACTTGTTTAGGGCCCCATGAGGTCTAATGGCCTCATGTAGTATGAGTTGCAATTTTTCTAAAAACACAACACTTCCAGCATCACACAACCTGCAAAAAAGGGTTGTTCCCAACCTACACAGCCTGGCTCCGAAGGCAGGCACACCCCTATTTTTTCCTTTGCAGCAGATACTTGTGACATCCTGCAGCTGCCCCCAAAAATGGTCTGGGTACACCTGTATTGTCCAGACTACTCTCCAAAAATGCAGTGTCCCCACCCCTCTGACAGCCGCCACTGAGGACAATGCATCTATGCTACACCACTATGAATGTGCTGAAGTCCAGAAATCACTTGTTTGTCATGTTTTACTTCTGCATGTGATACTGAATAAGGACTTAAATCTGTCTCTGCCTTGAGTACATTTTGTCTGCTTACCTAAGAGAATGACAATGAAAACTCCATTATTGACTGCAAATGTCTTTCTTTTCCATAAAACCTTAGAACAAAGTCTCTTCAAACAGGAATTCACATTACTATATATTCACACTACTGCATAGTCACTTGCTGTATGATACAATAGGGCCAATTCAAATCTGACTGCATGACTGCAAATGTGCAGCGGCCAGAGATCAGGTAGCTTCAGCCCTGCTTTATTGAAATCCTGCCTTCCGAATGAATGTGTACGCCACGCAAATGAATATGTATGGCTAGTAAAACTATACTACTGAACAAACAACAAATACAAATGATCAGAGATAAAAGCGTGTCACGGATGGTAAATATTCATACAGAGACTTGTCTTCTTTATAAACTGAATTTAACATCTAATCTGCCTAAACTAAAGGAAACCTTAATTAAGGAATAATCCACTGGTACCTGTCATATTAGATTAAAAGTGTGACTTACTGTATCAAATTATACATTTTATTGTATGTATATGTTCATAAACACATATTTTAAACTGTTTTTTTTATTGGTTAATAAACCTATGATAATTATCTACACCTTGGTCCTGCACTCTCTTCATTCTAAAACAGTTCTAAATTACCCTCCAATTTGAGGAAAATCCAACAATCTGATTTTTTTATTATTGGTTAGCAACTGGGGATTCATTTTAGCAAAATTAATCATAAACAAAAACATTTATAATGATTTTCACAAATACTTTATTGGAACTACACTTGTGTCACCTGATTACCAACACAGGTATTGTCAGAAATAATCTATGAGAGCCTCATCAGTCTGCTGGTGATTATCTGTCAGATTATCCCACCCGGTCTCTTCCCCTGCCAATGTTGAAAAAGAAAAAATTTGACTGCACTTTTAAAATTCACAGTGTCTTAGGGAAAAGAAAACCATAGACACCTAGAAGCAGTTTTCTAATTTGGGAATCATTATAAAAATGACACCTCTGGAACAGGTTTCACAGTCCCCGCTGCTGTGCAATGGCACACAAATAATTTGCATTAAAATAAAGTCTGTCTAGGTTTGTTTTTCCCATCACTTAGTATTGGTGAATATTTCTGCCCTTGTTTTGACCTTGCAATAAAAAGTAACCTATCAACCTCACAGTGAAGGAAAGTGCAGGATTCTAAATTCAAAAATGTGGCTTTTAAAAACATTTGTGGAATTAAGATGTGCAAATATTAACTATGATGCTTATTATACATGTCATGAAATGCAAATAGAGAGAGATAGGCAGGAATGGTATTCTGCAAGATTGTGAAGCAAAATTAAACTTGATTTGCTTATACAGTAATATTGTTGGGATTTGGCTTTGATTCACTATCTCTGGTAGGGGTAGACTCAATGATTCAAACATGCCTTATACTCATTTACTAATATTGCATGAGACATGATCTATCATTATTTAACTTTTACTAGACGGGGTAAATGTATTAAAGCTTCTAAGCAGCAGATGTATTAATCATTTGAGTGCCAACATCTATGTGAAAGATGTGCAAAAAACGCCGCTAAAAAAAATGTTTTCTCTTTTGCAATTTTCATACCTGAAAGGGGACCCGGAATACATGTAAAGTAATCCGCGTCCCCTCGCGGGGCTCGCCATGCTTCGGGCTCACAATATAAAATCAACTCCACTCCGACGTGGATAGTGGGAGTATGAAAAGGTCGGAGGACGTGTTCTGCTGCACTCGCCACGATTCGGGGTGGCACATTTCCCCGCTTACTTGTGTCAGCGGCTTTCTCAAAGATCACACTTGATCTTTGAGAAAGCCGCTGACACAAGTAAGCGGGGAAACGCGTTAGTTCACAATTCCTACTGCCATTTGAAAGGTATTGCCGGCCGGCATATTGGAGCTCCAATCGCAATTGTGCTGTGCCTCCAACTACTCGAGATTTACACCAAAGTGCTTTCTCTGTAAGCCTCTGATGCTAATAGCACCTCCCTGATGCCACTCAACCGATTATAAGCAGGAATGCGGTAACTGTACCAAACTCCAATCTAATATTACTAACATTGGACTGATTGCATAAGACTATTTACCTTAGTAACAATATTGGACTGCCTACTTACCATCATTACTAAACCCTTCACAAGCTTGAGGTTGTCGAAAGTGGATTTATCTTGTCTCATAATAAAAGACGGCTTCTGTCTTCCCCTCTGCAATATACGAGTTATTTTAGCATATTTAATCACCTCTCAGGTTAACCCTGATTTTTTATTTTTTATTGCTATTGGTAATTGTACATGTTTGGTTTCGGCCGGTTCCTATGAAATTGATTATTACATTTTATTAATACTGTTACTAAAATTGTTTCTGTATCTTTAAATGTTCTAATTACTACTAGAGATTGGCTTTCATTTATCCCTCGAATCCAAGCACTTTCTTTTCTTTTGTTTTTCTTGTTTCTCTTTATTAGGATTGGTGATCCTATTGAAGTTAGCAGCTGGATCAAGTGGGTTTTAAATATAATCTGTCATTAGCGCTACTATTCCTTTTTTCTTGCCCCTCCTATAAGTGGTGACAGATTTTCTGCCCTATAAAGGATGAGGATGTGAGGATGGCGGCACTCGAATCAAATAAAGACCAGGTTCCTTAGATGCAAACGTTTCTGAGCCCAACTGGCTCCTTTATCAAGGTGCAGGAGAATCTCGCCCAGCTCTGTTTCAAAGGTCCACATTTTGCCTGAGAGAAGCTGTAGCGTGTTGCTGCAGCTCCCCCTACAGACAGCCAGCAGCCATACAGCCAGTATATTTTCACCAGCCAATTAGATCCTAGCCAAGCAGCTCTTAACTGTCATATTATAGGCTGTGTTTGCAAAATGTATGGCTTGCAAGGAACCACATCATTCTGAGACAGGAAAAACTTAACCAGTACTGTCACCGCCTGCTAAGGACTAATGCCTCATGGATATTCCTGAATTAGAATAATATTAAGCTTCCCTTCTCCCATTCACCCCATGTGTTACTGTTTAACAAAGTATTTGGCCTGCTACTCTCTATACTATAGTTCAGGATATTTTATAGTGTAGGATTTCTTATACCATATGACTTGTAAAGCGCTATAACATATAAATGATTACTGTATGTTTTTGGTGTATTGTGCTTTATTGCTATCTTTATGCAAATAAAGAATATATTTTCTAAAAAAAACTCAAAAGAATCAGTAACTGCAACTATAGAACCAAGAGTCTAAGGGGGGGGGGGGGGTATTCAATGTTCAGGTCACGGCTGTGACCCTGTCCCGTTCTCGGTCAGCTCGACCAAGAACTTGCAGACAGGATTCAATGCCCCACCTGCCGAGGAGCGAGAAGGGGGCATGGTCACGAATTGCGGCCGGGAAGAGGCGAGCTGCAGCCTCTTCCCCGTGGGGAGATGGTCGCCAGTGATTGAATACCCCCTAATTCTGAGGTGGTCGCTGCTCCATCTGCTCTTGTATCTGTTGCCAAAATCATGGCTGTGATAATATTTAAATGCTAGTTTCAGTGTTCCCCTACCATAAAATACTGTTTGTTAATGTGACAGTACTGAGGCACCCACTTTTGGTGTCTCTGTATGCTACAGCACAGAAGGTGATTCTTGACATACCACCAACAGTTCACAATCACACACCATCAACACTTGCACCAGCATTATGACAGGGGCAGTTATTCTATCTTACTGTGTCTGTGGCTGATTATCTGGGAACACATCCATTTCATAGACATGTCAGTGACACTCACATAATATGCCCATGAGACACACTAGGAATGCTCCTCACTTTACCTCCCCATGTCTGACTCATCTACAACAGCACTTTTGTTCATATACTCTGATTAATGATGTGTTTTGTGTGTGTGTGTGTGTGTGTGTGTGTGTGTGTGTGTGTGTGTGTGGGGGGGGGGGGTGTTTCTGAATATTTTCAACATAAGACATTGCAAATATCATGTAACTACATGAACATGGGCATTAAATGCAAACTGTGTGTGTCTCTGAGTCAGGCCCTAAATGTGAAAAATTGCCTGTTTGTAGAATTGTAGACATACTGTATCTCATCTCATCATCCAACCAATCCAACCACTGGGATGTCCATGTTACTCTACAAATGGGAAGCACATGAGAGAGGGACATACTATTTTTTTTTTGAGTCTGAGGGGATCTGATGAAATTAGATCAGGTGTGGTACTGGATGTTAGCTTGACACTTATCAGATATCAGCCACAATCAAATCCTCATTCTTTCATCTGAGGAACATAAACTCTAGAATCCTTCAAAAACAGACTCTCCTATTTACTCAAACATTTCCATAATTCCTTTAAGAATAGTTTATGAAAAGCTTTTCTGTACTTCATTGTTCCTGTATTGTATTACATTCATTCTATTTATCTGTTAAGTGCCTTGAGTCCTATTGGAGAAAGAGCGCTATATAAATAAAATAATAATTATTATTCTGCTATAGATGCTATGCTGGTGTTTTAGAATTATGATGGCAGCCTTCATATTTTAATAATAATATTTACCTAGTGCACAGTTTAGTGGGTAGTGTCTATAGGATGTTGGACGTGTCACTTTTATTCTAAGAAAACAACAACTGAATTATTCACGTTACATTAGAGATGTCCAAAACGGATCATTAAGCTGAGCCGGGATCCGCCAGATCTCTCAGTGGAAAGATACAGATCTTTTAGCCAGATCCTCGGCTCACTTTAAAAAAAAGGGGGAATATACTGTACATGACCGAGTAAAAACACTGATCGATGGCTGGGTGCAGAATCGCCATCGATGGCAACCATCGATGGCGTCTGCACCGATGGCCATCCCTGACAGCAGCAGCTAATCTTTCTATCACTTGTAGTCACAGCACTTTACTCAGTCTCCAGAGGTAGTACATCTCAGCTGCAACAGGTGGCAGCACTGAGATCAGGAAAATGCATTGTAAAGGAAAACGAAACTGAAACGGATCACCTTTTTGGGATCGGCGGCTCACTTGTTCTTGAATGGGATCCGTTCAAAAAATTTGGTTTGTTCGTGAACGACCCATCTCTACACGTTATATTATAAGACAGTTGCTTCATTATTATTATTATTATTATTATTATTATTATTAATAAACCCAGCAGGTCTTGTTTTCCTAATTTCATCAAATGGGGTTAGGCAAGTTCAGTTTAGTGGCTTGATTAGTAATATTCCCCTCACAAAAGGAAATATTTAAAACATGAACTGTTGGGCGCACAGAACATTTTCCGGTGCTTTTAGTTGGGTGTAGGAAAAAGCAATTGTCCCTTCTTACTTTAAAGGAATATTGTAAATGAACCAGTTTGCAGTTTCCAGGTCTGGCTCTTTGATGAGTTTTTCACGCCATGATGATTGCAAAATAACCGTACATAAATGGATTGCACGTGCAATAAATTCCTTTCCAAGGACTGAAATGATACAGAGGATAAAATTAATTATGTTATTCATTAAGTGCATTCAATTTTCATTCTTGAGTTATGACATTTGACTTGCAATAATTTGTAAATTAATGACATCTTATTTTCTTTATTGCCTTTTAGATGTTCGCTTCAGCTCTTATAATGTTCGGCACTCATTAAATTTATTTCTCATTGCACCAAAACCTCACAGACTAATGGACAAACTTTGCTGTAACACTCAATGATTTTTGCAAGTTTATAGATGACATTAAGCGATACTGAGCATTTGAAACATCATAATTATTTACAACCTAGATGTTACATAGTAAGGGTAAAAAAAGACATGTACATCAAGTTTAACCTCTCATAAATTCTACTTGTGTTGTGAAATAGAAGGATGAGGTTTATATACTTTCACCATTAATAAGGCTGTAATTGGTCCTCTGAGTGAGCCAATCATTGGCAAGTTCACAGGATAAAGCACACAACATCTAAGTCACAAATCACGTGTGGCGATAGCCATACAACCATGGTCACTTTGAAACATTTTTCGCAAAAGGATTGACAGTCATGGAGCATTTGTGAATGGTAATGGTACTGGCAACTGAAATGTCATCACATCTCCACCATTTTGTGACATGTGTACAACTTGCAACTGCAATACCCAATGCAAAGTGATTGATACAGATGGAGCCGGCCTCATGCTTGCTGGGGTGGCGATAGAATAGCTATCCCCCACCAGTCGCAAGGCCCCTCCAGCCATTGGAAGGGCGTGTGCATGCACGAGATGCTTGCACGGCTTACTGCTGCCGTCCGCCACCTCCCTGGTCCCCATCTCTGGTCCCCACTGCCTTTCTGCACCCCCCTAACCCTGCCCCTCTCCCTGAAGTGGAGACAGGCAGGGTCAAGCCGCCAAGTGACTGGGACGCATGTGAGTGTGAGACGCTCGCTCGTCCAAGTCTAATGGAGTCAGTGTCAGAGATACCGTAAGGCAGCCCCCGCCGCTGCTTGGGGAAGCGGGGGCTGCTTGGTGCGCCTTGTGCCGGACAAGTGAGTGTGTCACAGCACTCTCAGAGCCTGAAGCAGGTATCCTGCGCAAGCTCTCTCCTCTGCTGCGGCTGCCTGCAGCAGCCATTACATCCTGTACTACTCTGCTTCTGACTGTCTGTGTGAGGGTGCTCAGTGACCCGGTCACTGAGAATCCCCACACAGACAGCCACAGAGCTCCCTCTTCCTCCGTGCCCACTATTTCCCCTGCACCTGGGAGTCCTCCTGACTACGCCAAAGAGCAGCGTCACTCAGTAAGCAGTCGCTGGGCTCACTGCTCCCCTTAGCCGGAGCCCACTCACCTTGGCCCGCCCCCCTCAAGCTGCAGCGCATCCCTGCGTCCATCCTCTCACCATCCTAGCCGGCTTCCAAAAGTCCCGCGATTCGCAGACATTTAGGGGGTGTGGCCTAATGTTGTGAAGTGCCCGCCCACATAAGAAGTCCCTGGCTGACCTGTGCTCCCACCGAGGCTGCTGTCTGGTATAATGAGGTATTATAGGTATAGGTATTATAGTATTATATGCCCACACTCTCATTTTCTGATGCTGCCCCCTCCCCCTCTCTCTGACACTGACCCCTCCCCCTCTTTCTCTGGCACCATCTCCCCCCCTCTTTCTCTTCCTTCCCCTTCTCTGACTGTCTCATAGAAACATAGCCGTCTCCTTCCACTCTCTCTGACGCTGTCTCCTCCCCTCTCTCTGACGCTGTCTCCTTCCCCCTTCTTTGACGCTGTCTGCTCCCCCCTCTCTCTGGAGCTGTCTCCTCCCCCTCTCTCTGATGCTGTCTCCTTCCCCCTCTCTCTGACGCTGTCTCCTTCCCCCTCTCTCTGACGCTGTCTCCTTCCCCCTCTCTCTGATGCTGTCTCCTCCCCCTCTCTCTGATGCTGTCTCGTCCCCTCTCTCTCTGACGCTGTCTCCTCCCCCTTTTTTGTTTAACATATAAAACCAGTCACTGAGAACATTTTATAAACAATTATTTTATAAAAAAATACTCAGACCTAAAGACTCGTTAAGACCTCGTGGCCGCAAGGTACCAGTTTTAGACATAACATGGCCATGCTTAAATATAAAATCATAGACCATGTGCCCCCATCGCTAGAGGGGGAAACAGAGCAAAAAAGTTGCTACAGTTAAGAGTCCCATTGGATATATCATTTAGACACCTTGCGGCCGCGAGGTCCTAGCGAGGCTTTAGGTCTGAGTAATTTTTTTATAAAATAATTGTTTATAAAATGTTCTCAGTGACTGGTTTTATATGTTAAACAAATTATAACTCTGAACCGTTCTCCACATAGGATCATACTGTGTCCCTCAAGGTGCTTTCCATGATTATTAGGATATACAAGTAATGTCAGCGTTAAGTGTAATCAGTTTGTCTTTTTTCAAAACATTTTTTTACCTATATTATAATCACTGTAAATGGAGCATGTACGCTCCTCTTCTTTAAAGCACTGTACACACGTTTTTTGCAATTTTTAATTCACATGTTATGTGTGCACTCTTGTTAGATGCTGCCGAGGAGACGCCGGGAGAAGCGTCTCCGTATCCCTCACAACGCAGCCACCTCCTGCACGATACAGCCGCCGGGTTATGACGTCATCGGCGCTGGACGGAGACGGAGGCAGGCAGCACGGATGGGCGGACGGATGGACCGCTTCCCTGGCATTGATTGGTGAGTATTATATATATATATATATATATATATATATATATATATATATATATATATATATATATATATATATATATATAGCAAACAAGAGTGGGGTCTGAAGCTAATCAGAGACCACACCACGGCACTCCAGGGATTTTTGAAGAAATGCAAAAAGCTGTTTAATGACGTTTCGGGGGTCTCAGCCCCCGTCTTCAGATAACAGTACAATGGTGGCATAATGTTTAATTGCCATTAAGGTGTGTGGTATAATGTGCAATGGGTATTTCATTGTGGCGTAATGTGTATTTGGCATAACTGTGTTATGGGCATTACAGTATGTGGCATAATGTGTAAGGGTCATTATGGTGTGTGGTATAATGTAATTATTTATTTATAGTTTCTTATATAGCGCAGCATATTCCATTGCCCTTCACAATTGGAAACAACAGTGATTAAAAAAACTGGGTAGATACAAACCGATATGGAGGTAGGAGGGCCCTGCTCGCAAGCGTACAGTGTATGGCATATTGTCTAATAAGAATTTGTTCTTCATAAATTCTTTGTGTTTTTCTTTAATTTGGGGGGGGAGGGCATATTTTTACTGTTCGCACTGGTAACCTAATTGCCAAGAAACAATCCTGTTTTTCTTTTAACAAAAATGGGAGGGGGGCGCCAGAATTTTTTTTGACAGGGGGGAGCAAAATTTCTGGTTACGCCACTGAATGGAGTCCTTCTTTGCCAGTGCTCGCCACCGGGGACATTCTGGTGAGCGCTGGCATTGAATGAGAGGAGCTCCTTCTGTATATTGGTTAACAAAGATTTTGTCCTATGCAAGATACACTCAAATATAGTTTCAGAATTTTTCTATCACCTATAGTTTTTTATTCCAACAAAAGCACTGTAGATCATTTGGAATCAAAATAGTAGCAAGTAGCTATTATTGTAGTTTGTTTAATTTACTTTAATAAATTAAAGATTAGTCAACTAATGATAATCCTCTTTAATTGGTTACATTTGTAATTATTGATTATAATCAAAGAGAAGTATTATTAAATGCAAGAGCTAAGATAAATGATTAGACACCTGCATAAACACGACTGGACATGTTGAGACGTGCAAACAGCCCCCAACTGCTTGATGGAACTTATGGATGATTTAAAGTTAAACTAGAGCATGCAGGGTGATCTCCACTAACAGCACCCCTGTGACACCCGGTGTGGCTGTGAATGATGTAAGTGTGATGAAGCACATTACAGTAGGCATGGTCTTGCAGAGGGAATGTGGCCTCGTGGCCTTAATGCCCATTTTCAGCATTAACCACCACTTGGCCCATCTAGTCTGTCCCTTTTTTAAATATGTTACCTCAAACCATATTTCATCCTTATTTATTCTAAGACAGAAGAAAAAAAGGGACTGTTATGTGGGGAGCGCACTGAGAAAGGGATTCTTAAAACGTAACCTTTATTATTTTATCATTAGAAATCCCCTAATTTTACTGTATGGGGATTGTGGTTTGCAGCGAAAAATAGAGGTTAAAAAGACTTATACACACTCAGTGTGCTCAAAGATAGGAAATAAAGTGTTTAAAATCACTCGGATCCAATTTGAAAGATGTTTATTTAGTATTAGCCGATAGTACTGGTACTGTGTAACATATAATTGTTTTCTTTATTGATAAGCGTTTCCAAATGTGTGATAGCCTCTATACTGGCCTTGATAAAGCTGAGTCAGTCAGTGAAACGCATGTGTTGGCTTGTGTATCCAATTGAAATGTTTTGTTAGCCTAAATATATTATAAATAATGTGATATTAGTGTAACAGTGCGCCAGCAGAACCTCCCAGGTGTTAGAAATAATACAACACCTAGGGTGAGAAAGGCAGTGTCCATCTACCCAGTGCAAATCCATCAGAACTAAAATGTCTGAGGGTGGTATATGAGTAACTTAACTCTACCACACTTTTGCACAGGAGACACCTACCCAGGCGCACCAGTACATCTGAATAATATCTCTGTTGGAACATATAAATATACCAACAGACATATTCTGTACTCCATACATTAATGTTGTTTTTTTTGTGTGTGGTTTTCTTTGCCTCTCTAAAAGAAATCACCCTCCCCTTTTCTTAATAAAGAATTTGACTGTGCGAACAAGTCCTTTTTGATTTGAATGCACTAAATATAAACATAATACAAGTAACCACCAGTAGCTGGCACCAAAGGACTAATTATAATTAAAGTGGACAAATATATAAACACTTCCAATAGATGTCTTATTTGGACTAATTGGTGTAAACCTGGTTAACCACCAGTAGGTGGCATCCAAGAACCACCATTACAAGTCCTATTGAACTAACTGGTGTAAATCCGATTAACCACCAGTAGGTGGCACATATAAATTTTCTATAAACAGATGGTTCAGGACCATTTGTACCACACCAGAACATCAGGCAGTGTGTAAGTCTTGTAATATTTGAGTTTAGTGCAAAAAAACCTATCACACATTTGGAAACGCTTATCAATAAAGAAAACAATTTTATGTTACACAGTACCAGTACTATCGGCTAATACTAAATAAACATCTTTCAAATTGGATCCGAGTGATTTTAAACACTTTATTTCCTATCTTTGAGCACATTGAGTGTGTATATGTCTGTAAGTCTTTTTAACCTCTATTTTTCGCTGCAAACCACAATCCCCATACAGTAAAATTAGGGGATTTCTAATGATAAAATAATAAAGGTTACGTTTTAAGAATCCCTTTCTCAGTGCGCTCCCCACATAACAGTCCCTTTTTTTCTTCTGTCTTAAAATACTATATACCCGACTGTTGGGAAAAGCACCCCCTTCGCTTGATTGAATCATTTGGGGTCTTTTTTCAAAACATTATAAATATTTGGTGTGCAGATGTGCAAAAATAGCTCCCTAGTGGAGCTAGTACCATCCTTATTTATTCATAAGGATATCAATATGCTTATCCCAAGCTTGCTCAAATTGTTCTACTCTATTTGCCTCTACCACCTCTGATGGTAGGCTATCCCACTTATCCACTACTCTTTCTGTGAAGTAATTCTTCAAATTTCCCCTGAATCTTTCTCCCTCTAGCTTCAGTGCATGTCCTTGTGTTCTATTGCTCCTCTTCCTGTGAATCATGTCCCCCCTTTCCCTTCTCTGCTCTAAACTATACATATTAAGATCTTTTAGTCTTTCAGGGTAAGTTTTGTATTGTAGACCCTGAACCATTTTAGTTGCCCTTCCTTGTACAGTCTCTAATGTATTTATATCCATCTGGAGATATGGCCTCTAGAACTGAACACAGTACTCTAGATGAGGTCGTACCAATGACCTATATAGTGCCATTATACTTATTGTTTTCTACTGTTGATTCTTGTCACTCTGAAATCAAGCATCTGACTTGCCTTCTTCATTGCTTTGTTACATTGATTATCTGCCTGTAATTCCCCTGAAATAGTGACACCTACTGTAGATCCCTCTCTTCCTCAGTAGTTTCCATTATATTGCCATTTATACTATACTAGGTGATTCATCACGCCCTACCGGTGCTCTTCACACCGTCGTCAGGGGCTGCGCCCCCTTAAACTGTGAATACAGTTATTGCATGAGTGAGGGTTGGGTGATATGGGTGGGTGGGAGGTGCTTGTGGGTGGTGTGGGTGTGTGAGTGGTGGGTTTGGGGTGGGGTGGTGTAGGCTAGTTTGGCTAGGTGTAGAGTGCAGGGGTTGTTGCTATAGTGGTGCAAAGATAGTGTGTGTGGTTTAATTGTGTGTGGGGGTGGGTAGGGGGTGCGGTGTTGTGAGGTAGGGGTATGTTGGGTTAGGGATTTTGTTGGAGTGGTGTAGGAAAGTTTAGGTAGGTGTAAAGTGCATGCGTTGGTGGTATAGTGGTGGAAAGAGAGTGTGTGTGTTATTAGTTTTGGGTGGGGGGTGGATTGTGGTATTAGATATGTATTTGGTTTGGTGCAGGCTAGGTAGCATATAAACACATTGTAGGCGTTGGTCGAATAGGAAACCAATGTTACCTGTGATCCGTTGATGGTATAGTGCAAAGTCTGTTCTCCTCGTAGGTCCGGGGCTGGCGTCGGCAAAGAGGCAGGTGTGAGGGTAGTGGGAGGTTTGCGGGCACGACAGGAGGGGGTGGCAGGTATTGGGCACAGTTGCAATTATTAGGCGCCTGTGCGAGTGTGAGCGGGTCGCGGTGGTGGCGGGAGGAGCTAGCAGGCAGCGGCCACACTTGTCAGCACTGTGCATAGCGTGTTGGGGCGGCAGTTCCCACGAGAGTGGGAGTCTGCAGCCTTGAACCTTTCTGGCCTGTGCATGTTCCTGCTATACTTCTGGGAGCGCAGGTGCTGGGCAGGGTGTTCTCTTTATAGTTTTCTACATGAGGCATATGTTGGTGGTGTGATTTTAGGTGTGTGGTATAGCAGACAGGGGGGCACAGGGTGGTTGGGAGGGGACAGTGAGGCAGGACGGTAGGAAGGGGACAGGGAGGCACAGGGCAGTTGAGAGGGGACAGGGAAGCACAGGGCGGTTCAGAGGGGACAGTGAGGCAGGACGGTAGGGAGGGGACAGGGAAGCACAGGGCAGTTGAGAGGGGACAGGGAGGCACAGGGCAGTTGAGAGGGGACAGGGAGGCACAGGGCAGTTGAGAGGGGACAGGGAGGCACAGGGCAGTTGAGAGGGGACAGGGAGGCACAGGGCAGTTCGGAGGGGACAGTGAGGCAGGAGGGTAGGGAGACGACAGGGAGGCACAGGGCAGTTCGGAGACGACAGGGAGGCACAGGGCAGTTCGGAGGGGACAGTGAGGCAGGAGGGTAGGAACAGGGAGGCACAGACACAGGGAGTGAGATCCTTGTACATCTTACAGAGCTGTGCTTGCAACATTTTCTGAAAGCAGTGGAGGGGGTGGATTTGACCATCTGTAGAAATGGTGACACCTCATACACAGGTGTGCCTGCAGCAGTGCTCCATCCTGGCCCCCAGATTCATACACACATATATATCAGTGACTCATACACACATATATAGCAGTGACACACTCACACACACACACACACATATATATATATATATATATATATATATATATATACAGTATATAGCAGTGACTCATACAGACATATATAGCAGTGACACACACACACAGCCCCTACCCTGTGTCACACTCACTTTTAGGCTGTGCTGCCGTCTCTGAAGCTGCTGGCTGGCATGGCACCAGGCTCGGACTGGCCTGGGGGGGAACCGGGGGATTCCCGGTGGGCCCCTGTCATCTGAGACCCCGCCCACTTTTACAGTGGGGCGGGGCCTAACGCTTCCTATGCCGCCGGGTAGTCAATAGCTAGCGGGTGACTTACCCGGCGGCGGGGCAGGCAGCTGGAGGCGGAGGGTGGGGGGCGTGCAGCTGGAGGCGGAGGGTGGGGGGCGTGCAGATGGAGGCGGCGGGGCGGGCAGCTGGAGGCGGAGGGTGCGGGCAGTGAGACGTGCTGCTGCCAAGTAAAATTCACGTCTCATGCTGGACCGCTAGCCAATGGGCGCTTGCGGTCCAGCAGCCAATCAACTGGTGGCTGCTGGACTGCGAGCGCCTATTGGCTAGCGGTCCAGCGGGAGATGTGAATTTTACATAGCAGCAGCACGTCTCTCCCTGTCAGTCTCTCCCAGACACAGCGGGGAGCGGGGGACTCAGGGGCCGGGCCCAGCACGCAGCACGCAGCACACAGCACGCAGCATGCAACACAGGCAGGGGTAGAGGTGAAGTGAGCAGCTAACCGGCGGCTGGCTCACCCACCCACCCTGCTGCAAGCTGCACCCACCCACCCTGCTGCAAGCTGCACCCACCCTGCTCCAAGCTGCACCCACCCACCTACCCACCCTGCTGCACCTACCTACCCTGCACCCACCCACCTATCCACCCTGCACCCATCCACCTACCCACCCTGCACCTACCCACCCTGCTGCACCTACCCACCCTGCACACATCCACCTACCCACCCTGCACCCACCCAACTACCCACCCTGCACCTACCCACCCTGCTGCACCCACCTACCCACCCTGCACCCACCCACCCTGCTGCACCCACCCTGCACCAAGCTGCACCCACCCTGCACCCACCAACCCTGCTCCAAGCTGCACCCACCTACCCACCCTGCTCCAAGCTGCAACCACCCACCCACCCTGCTCCAAGCTGCACCCACCCACCCTGCTGCACCCACCCACCCTGCTACAACCCACCCTGCTGCACCCACCCTGCTGCACATGACTGCAACCCACCCTCCCTGCTGCACCCTCCCTCCCTGCTGCACACTACCGCTCCCTCCATGCTGCACACTACCGCTCCCACCCTCCCTCCCTGTTGCACACCACCACCACTACCACCCTCCCTCTCTGTTGCACACCACCACCGCTCCCACCCTCCCTCCCTGTTGCACATCACCACCGCTCCCACCCTCCCTCCCTGCTGCACACACCACCGCTCCCACCCTCCCTCCCTGCTGCACACCATCCTCCCTCCCTGCTGCACACCACCGGCGGTGCGCTGAATTGAAAATACCGGCCGGGAGCAGGCTGCTGCACAGTTCTGTCCACCTTGGCAACAAGCAAATTCAGACCCCCTTGGCATCGAGCATGAAGCCCCTGGCATTGAGCATGTAGGTAAGTGGCACTTATGTGTCAAATGTGTAATGGGCGTTGCGGTGTGTTATATAGTATGTCATGGGCATTGCGGTGTGTTATATAGTATGTCATGGGCATTGCAGTGTGTTATATAGTATGTCATGGGCATTGCAGTGTGTTATATAGTATGTCATGGGCATTGCAGTGTGTTATATAGTATGTCATGGGCATTGCAGTGTGTTATATAGTATGTCATGGGCATTGCGGAGTGTTATATATAATGTCATGGGCATTGCGGAGTGTTATATATAATGTCATGGGCATTGCGGAGTGTTATATATAATGTCATGGGCATTGCGGTGTGTTATTTAGTATGTCATGGGCATTGCGGTGTGTTATTTAGTATGTCATGGGCATTGCGGTGTGTTATTTAGTATGTCATGGGCATTGCGGAGTGTTATATAGTATGTCATGGGCATTGCGGAGTGTTATATAGTATGTCATGGGCATCATGTGTGCGACATATTGTGCAATTGACATCACAGTGTGCGGCGTAATATGTAATTGACATCACAGTGCGTGGCGTAATGTGTAATTGTCATCACAGTGTGCGGCGTAATGTGTAATTGGTATCAGGGATAAACAGTGTATAATGATTTAAGTAGCATGTCATTGTTTGGTCTTTATCTGTGAGGCGTACTAAGTCACTGTGTGGCCTTCAGCCCGCCAACTTAAGTGCGGGAATTACGCCAAACCCCCTATTTTGCAATTTCTTCACTACCATGTTATGTGTTTGGGGGGGGGGGGGGGCATTTTTTTTTCTTCGCCCTGGGAGCTGAATTGTCTAGAAACGGCCCTGGACCTATGTGCTGTATTATATGTGGGGGGACCTACGTGCTCTACTATCATCTGTGTGTGGAGGACCTATGTGCTGTAATATCTGGGGGGGCTATTTGCTGTATTATTATCTGTGGGACCTATGCGCTTTATTATCAGGGTGGGGGATTTACGGATTAGATGTTACACACCTGCGATTTTGGCCCGATTTTGCCTGATTATCGGCCCAAAGTGCCGAAATCGGATGAAATTGGCCCAAAATCGCATAGTGTATAGCCACTCCTCTCTGGTCAGGTGGCCACACCCCTTCAAAAAAGCCACGCCCCTTGGTGGGCCCCTGTGAGTGCATTTCCCTGGTGGGCCCTTCATGCCCCAGTCCGACACTGCATGGCACTGTATGTAGCACAGTGCCGTTAAGCCACGCCCCCTTTTCGGACCTCCGGCTGCCTCTCCTGCAGTTCAGCTGCTATGATTTATTTATTATCGGTAGTGGGGGAGGCTGGGGTAACTTGTCCCCTGTGCCTCACTCTTACTGCAAAACACGTTGGATGAAAGTGAAAGTAAGCCACTGCTCCGGGCAGGAAGGGCTGCTGGGAGCTGTAGTTTAGTTTGTTTCATCTAAGCAATGTGGATTCTGGCTGGGAGTGTGTGCATATACTGTAGCTGGGTGGGGTGAGGGTGGAGTTTCATGTCTGACCCTGCCCAGCGTTATATACACACTCCCAGAATGATTGACACATGTAGCCAAATATATAAGAGATTTAGTCTCTGGATTTTTGAGACCCAAGTGCATGATTTTGCATTTTTTGGCATTAAACTGTAGTTGCCATGCTCTTGACCATTACCCTGTTCATCAATCTTTTTTTACCCCTCCTGGTGTGTCATCCCTGTTGCATACCTTTGTGTCATCTGCAAAAAGGCACATTTTACCCTCAATTCAATTTGCAATATCACCGATAAAGATATTAAAAAGCAATGGTCCAAGTACAGATCCCTGGGGTACTCCACTTGCAACCTTTCCCTCATTTGACTGTATTGACTGTTTTCTGTCCTGCAACCAAGATTTTACCCATTCAACTATCTTAGAATCCAATCCCAAACTTTCAAGTTTATTTAACAGTCTGCGATGTGGGACAGTGTCAAAAGCCTTACTAAAGTCTAGATAAGCTACATCTACAGCCCCAGCTTGGTCTTTTACTTTAGTCACCCAGTTAAAAAAGTAAATAAGTTTTGTTTGACATGATCTTCCCCCAGTAAACCCCATGCTGTTTTGGATCCTGTAACTTGCTGGTTTTGAGATATTCTCCAACTCTTTGTTTTAAGAGTGTTTACATTAATTACATTAATATGATCTACTATTACATTTTACCTTTCAAGAAGTCTTCCACTCTCTGGGCCATATTCTCTAAGCTTCAAAAGTGATAAAATGGAGAGTGATAAACAGCCAGCCAATCAGCTCCTGTCTGACATTTTTCAAACACAGTCTGTGACATGGCAGGTAGGAGCTGATTGGCTGGCTGTTTATCACTCTCCAGTTTATCACTTTTGAAGCTTAGAGAATCTAGCCCTGTGTCTTTAGTCTTAATCCTCCACTCCAGGGGTCTGGTAGATGCAGGGTGCCCACAGGGGAAGGTTGTGACTGCAGTGCCATCTCCTACACAGTGACAGGAGCTGGGTTCTGCATGTAATATTACAGTGTAGAACATCCCCTGTCACTGAGCATCCTTGGTGGAAGACACCAGGATGCAGCCCGCACAGCCAGCACCCCTCTTGTAATGCCAGACTAACAGTAATGAGTACTTTATGTATCTGACAAATGTTAAGATGATTTTAAGCAGCTCTGCAATGACTAAACTCTTCTCTTTTTGATACACATCCCTGCACATCTCAACCAAAATGCAAGGTTCTAGGTGGGCTTTATGAACCAGTTACACAGGGACGTTGGAAAAGGGTCAGGAGGAAGTAAAAGTAATGAAAATGAAAATATGACATATTATGGTCGTCATTGTGGATGACTCGCAAGGCTGTGAATCTCGCTGCCCCCCCCCCCTCCGAACCCCCACAGGCATGTGAAAAGATGATTTAAATAATTATCCATTTGCAGCCTTGGGTGCAGGGGAGAAATTATGCGATGGTTGGCAACCATTTCTTCAGTTGTATATAAGGAAATACACACTGCACTGTCAATCAGGACAGTAGTTGCAAAAGATAAATGGAATATATAGCACGCCTAGCACAATGAAGGAAGGAGGAAGAAAAAGAACTCAGAAAAGCGAGGTTAAAATAGGGACAGCCGGTATATTCAATTTGACTGACCATGAGATCTCAGATGATGAAAAGAGATTATTATGCAAAGGTTTAAACTTTGCCCCTGCAAAAGAACCCAATATTTTTGATCTTTTCTTGGATCTCAATAAATTTCTCAGAATCCTGTGTAGAAAACGCTACTTCGCCATTAAAGAACTTAATAACAGTAAAAATAAAGACCATCTTGGGATTGACCCCACCCCGATTCTTTTGGATAATAGTGATAAAGAGAGCCTACAAACTCTTGAATCTCTATGGAATGAAAATAACACATCAGAAATTTAATTATTTGACATCAATGCTCATTCTGAAACCAGAATCAAACCCGTATTCAAAAAGAAATCAACTTTCTTTCCGATTGAACAGAAAAGTCCAGCTATTACGCAATTTTACAATAAAACATTAGAAGACTTTAAGAAAATTTGCACTTATTCTCAATCAGCTAGAGGCCATAAGAAATTCCCATATCTCGATAATTTGACTAAAAAAGAACGTTCTGCTACAAAACAATTTAAAAAAGATTTTTCGCTGGTTATCAGACAAGCGGATAAGGGGGGGGGGTAGTTCTTTTAGATAGACAATACTATATCTCAGAAGCTTTGAGGCAATTAAATGATAAAAATTACTATCTACAATTGCCCTCTGACCCTACCACCTCTTTCCAAGCTGAATTCAAATGTATGCTTGATGAAGCGCTACTGAAGGATGTGATATCCAAAGATGAACTTTCTTTTCTTTTACCCCTTCACCCAGTCACCCCTATATTTTACCACTTACCCAAAATTCACAAATGTTTACATTCACCTCCTGGTCGTCCCATTATTTCGATGTTGGTTCCCTCAATTCTAATTTGTCACAATTTGTGGATTTTTATTTACAAAAATTTGTCACGGCACTCCCTTCACATATTAGAGATATGTCACACATTCTTAACAAAACACTGGATTAAAATTGGTCGGAGGACTGGGCATTCCTCACCTTGGATGTCCAGGCCCTTTACACTAATATCCCCCATTCCAGGGGTCTTGAGGCCGTCAGTTACTTTCTGGACACAGATGCCAGTCTTTCTACAGACAAAAAACAATTTATCATAAACTATTCTATATATACTCAAACATAATTATTTTACTTTTGAAGATAAATTTTACTTACAACAGTTTGGGACAACCATGGGGACCAGATTTGCACCTAGTTTTGCCAACCTCTATATGGGTCGCCTAGAGGAACATTTTATTTGGGGCAGCCTATATAGAGAGAATCTGGTCCTCTATGGCCGTTTCATAGACGACCTTTTCATCATCTGGAATGGGGGACCCACCAAAGCCTTAGAATTTGTTAATTTTTTGAACACCAACACTTTTAATTTAGTTTTCACCCACACTTTCAGTTCAATCTCCATTAATTTTCTGGATATCACATTCTCAGTACTTCAGAATAAGCCTATTTCTACCAATTATATAAAACCAGTAGGTACAGGGAATTACCTACACTTTAAGAGTGGCCATCACAAGCCATGGATTAAAAATATCCCAAAAAAACAGATCCTTAGATTGAGAAGAAATTGTACGACCGATCTAGAATTTGAGACTCAATCAGAAATTATGCTTGGCCACTTTAGGATTAGAGGATATCCGGATGAATTACTAGATGAAGCCCTAAAAGAATCTAAACTGGTCCCTAGAACTAACCTTCTGACAATCAAAAATAAAAACACAAACAAAAATAAAAAAACCCTCCCACAACTACCCCTAGAAACAGTTAGAGAATCTCCACTCTTCTAAATACATCTTAGATCCAATTCTATAAAAAAAGTTATCCAAAAGAACTTTGAAATTTTGAAATATGATAAAATACTATCTAAATGTCTCAACAAACCCACAATAGTTTTCAAGAGAAACCAAAACCTCAGGGATCTCATAGCACCCAGTATGCTACGGCAAGAACCCATGAGCTCCACAACAGCTACAACGTCATGGCTACCGTCTAAACCTAATGGTAATTGCAAATGTGGTAAAACCGTCTGCCTTACATGTAATTTTATGAAAAATAAAAATCATATGATCACTTCCACACATAATTCTAGTGTGTACCCTATTAAACAATTCATGAATTGCGATACAATTTACTGTATTTATATGTTGCAATGTTCTTGCAACCTTCAATATATCGGTCGAACTACTCGCAGTCTAAAAAGTCGTTTCAGAGAACACAGAAATAATATTCTAAAAAATTTCAATTCCACAGTGTATCGCGTCATTTTTCTGAAGTACATGACGGCAATCCTAAAGACATCATATTCACAGGTATTGAACATATTACATCTACCAAAAGAGGAGGGGACAGATTTAAACGATTATGTTTGGCTGAATCTTCCTGGATATTTAAAATGGATACTCTCAGTCCTTCAGGCCTGAATGAGGCTTTAGACTTCTCCTGTCTAGACTGAGTTCAGTGTGGTTAGTGATTGATGAGGCGATGTATAAGTTGGGGTCCACCACTATACACTCGCCTCATCGCTTACTCCCTTCACCTTCTCAATCCTCCCCACTGCTTAAAATATCTTCCCTCGTTCAAAATCTATTATCCGTAACCTTATATCCCCTAAAGACCATCAATAGTATTATAATGTTTTAATATCCATGCCTATTACCATCTCAGATCACTGTGGAGATCAGTGACAGTGGACTACCCTGATACAGGGTTTGCAGTCTTCTCTCCTTCTGATCTTTTTAAAGAACTTCACATGGTTTGACACATATATATCTAGATTGAGGAATTTTATTGAATTATATCTATACCTTTATTGTTTAACGCAATTTGCATTAAATATAAATTATGAGTATTTAAAACTATAAAATTATGGAACTATATACCTGCTGTTTTTTTGCTCCATCCTTATTGCCTCTATATTGGAATAAATAATGATCGATGTGTACACATATACTTTTTGATGTGATATTATGAAATATAAAATCGAAAACTAAGAAAATCACTCAAGAAATAAATAATTAAAACTCAAAATTTCTTATATGATCTAATGTTTAGATTAACTTCAATTCTATCTTGTCCCATTTGTCTGATATAGACAAATTTAAAATATTATTAGCACTCTCTCTTCCTGCTCCTTTAAATGTACCAAATTGTACCAATTATATTCTATCTCATTTAATGCCATATGACCTTTCTTTCCGCTCCTTTAAATGCACCTAAATTGTACCTACTATATCCTATCTCAATCAATGCCATATTACCTAATGAGTTGATTATCTCCAAAAACCATTGTATTTATCATCTATATCCCTCTCATTCCCTCCCCCCTCCCCCTTTTCCCTTTTTCATCACCCACTTGTTTGTTATCTTTGTATATCTGTGAGTTCAGAGGACACGCTGAATTGTATATGTTTATTTTTAACTGTTTTGAACACTATTAAGTGGATTATTGACTAATTATCCAATCAACATAGGCCTATAAATATGAAGTACTAGCAATGGCTAATTACAGCTTGAAAAAGTCTCCAGTCGTTTGGGAGACGAAACGCGTTGCCCCACTTCCGCCCCACTTCCGCCCCACTTCCGCCCCACTTCCGCCAGTCCATACAGCAGACTTGTGACAGACTTCCGCCCTCAACTTCACCCCCAGGGATTTCTGCCGTTGTTGTTCCCGGCTGGACGTCCGCCGCTACTTCCAACGCGCAGTTTGGCGCCCAACACCACACAGGAAGCCGCCATCAGCGTGCATACCCTCGGCACGCCACCTTCAAGCAGCCCACCGAGGTACAACATCAATCCTCAAAACGCAGTGAGTGTTTCTATACCCGTAATCCCAAGCGTATACTCGTGACTCCTGCAGTCTGGGCTCATCACTAACTGTGTTTGTCTGCTACACTAACACGCAGACGCCTGCTACCTGCCTTACTTGCCAGCACCTGCATGAACTTTTGTGCATGTCAGCTTACTCGCTAAACCCAGGTCCACTTGGCTTACTAACTCACCTGCTGCTATAAGGCTCCTAACAGTGTGTACTTTCATCGACAATCCTCTGAGGGGACTATCAATATTTGATATCATTTCACCATTCTTGCTGGGATGCCAGCTAATTGTGTCACATGAAATATACCTTGTCTGCTGTTTTTAACTATAAACCACTTGTCCAGATAATAATATTTTTATTCATGTACATGTACATGCAATTGTGCTGATTATATTCCAATTTTAGTTTATTACCCACCTAATTCTTATTATATTATTTGTGTTCATATATTCATGTATATGTATATGTATTTGTGCTAATTATACTCCAACTTTAGTTTATTACCTACCTATATTCTTAAAATATTGTTTGTGTTTATATAAAAATGTTTTATATCTAATTACAGCGTGTCCTCCTTCATTGTGCTAGGCGTGCTATATATTCCATTTATCTTTTGCAACTACTGTCCTGATTGACAGCGCAGTGTGTATTTCCTTATATACAACCATTGTGTGAAGAGAATCCTTTTCTTCCTTTTTGAAGTCTGGCAGACTTCTCACTTCTGCAGCAGCCAATCAGGACACCCTTTATATAAATTTATTTAAATTCTAAATACAGATTAAAACCTTTTCACTAATTAGCGCCGGGGCTCTTGGGAGACTGGGTTATTCCCTTTCTCTTAGGAACAAAAATCTCCAACCATTTCTTCAGTGCTCGCAGATCTGAGACACCTCTATGGTGTCTCAGACTTGCGAGCTCCCTGTGTGGGAAGCAGGCGGGCAGCTGACATCCGCAGACATCAGCTGCTTGCCCCCTGCACCCGTGTCATTGGGGAATTATTTATTTATTAACAGCTTCTTATATAGCGCACACATATTCCGCAGCGCTTTACAGAGAATAGTTATGAGCAAAAACACAAACCAAATTACATCGCAAGACAGTTTATGACAAGTACATGGTAAATATGGATAATTGCATCAGGGGACAGGACACTGCAACAATCATCAGGGTGGCAGAGGTTTATATATTCTAAGAAAGGCACATGAGGAGAGAGGGCCCTGCTCGTGAGAGCTTACATTCTAGAGGGGAGGGTTAGACAGACTGGGGTGACACAGAAGGCGAGGAAGTGAGCATAGACAGAAGGTTAGGATGAGAGATGGTCAGGTTTTATGCGGGAGGTTGGGAAGAAGATCAGCTTAGTCTTTGATATTTTAAGTCTAAAAAAGCACTGGGTCCTCCAGGAGTAGATAGCAGAGAGACAGTTGGAAATAGGAGTGAGGATAGAGGGAGAGAGATCAGGAGAGGAGCGGTATATACCAGTATTATCAGCATAGAGGTGAAAGTGGAAGTCGAGTGAGCAAATAAGCTCACCCAGAGAGGACATGTAGAGATAGAGAAGAAGAGAGCCAAGAAAAAATGTTGGGGGACACCTACTGTCAATGGAAGAAAGGCCATGGGAATGCCCATGAAATGCTGGGCGTTCCCATAGGCAAATTCCCAGGCTCGCCACCCCATGCCCCTCCACACCCCCCACCTGAACTTCTGTGTGCAAGTACTGTGAGTGCTCACACACAGCGGCTGCACATGTGCATAAAAACCTATGTGCATATAAAGTTGTGAACAACCATTCCCATGTGCGAACGCACGGGGACCGATTGAATTAGAATAACCCACTATGTGCAGACAATATACAGTATCCCTTATCCAATATGGTCGGGACTAGAAGCATTTTGGATAACAGATTATTCTGTATTTTGGAATATTTTTATATTTCAATGAGGTACATCATGAGGATGGGACCCAGGTGTGAAGACAAAGTGCACTTATGTTGTATGTCCCCATTAGTGCCAGTTGAATATAATGACACCATTAGTGTCAGTTACAATTAACACCCCCAGTAGCCACAGTTTCATGCTCACCTGGTTGTGCATCCCCAGTGTCTGGCTTCAAGAGTGGGAGACCTCCCTTGTGTCCACAATGTCCATCATCAGAGGCATCTCCGGTTCCAATGAGGCATTGCATAGGTGTGCAATGCCTCATTGGGACAAGGATGCTGAACAGTGAGGTGGGCAGCGGCCATGGGATCATTTATCTGCCAGGTGGCACATTGGATGTATGATCTAAGTACCGGTTGGGCAGCAGCACATGGAGCGGGTGGGCAACACCAAAGGAAAAAAGTACATTCCAGAAACTACGGGGTTTTCGGAATTATTCAGATAACCGATATAGAGATTAGGGCTACTCAACCTTTATAGTGATGCAATTAGGTGGGAAACTTACTGAGGTTATGAGGTAGGTACTGGAATGGGTTGGGATCATTTGGTCTACAGCATGATGGTCGACAGTCATCAGTTCGACACCATTAAGTCAACATGGGTCTAGGTCGACATGGGAAAAGGTTGACATGGTTCTAGGTCAAAAGGTCGTTAGTTCGACAGGTCATTTGTTCGACAATGTCTAGGTCGACAGTCAAAAGGTCCACATGGGGTTTTTCACAGTTTTTTTTACCTGAATGTCAACACAGTCAACATGGCCCCAGTTTAAAGTGCACCGCATCTCCTGAGTCAGGCATGGTGTCTCGCTACGCTCTGCACACTATTTTATTCTCCCACCATGCCACAGTGGATGGAAGGGCATGAAATACCATGTCGGTTCACAAAAACAGTGAAAAACCCCATGTTGACATTTTGACTGTCGATACAGACACTGTCGAAGTAATTACCTGTTGAACTAATGACCTTTCACCCTAGAACCATGTCGACCATTTTCTTTGTCGACCTAGACACATGTCGACCTTTTCCCATGTCGTTCTAATGGTGTCGACCTAATGACTGTCTACCATCATGCTGTAGACCAAATTATCGCATCCCACTGGAATGTGATAATCTTTTCTGAAGAAGTAAGTTATAATGGATCATCAGCAGAGAAATCTTATTGTGAATAGGAGGACATTCCACAGAGTGGGAGTAGCTGGAAAAGTCCTGAAATGTGAGCAGGTAGAATAGAGGCTGAGCTTGTGCAGAGCGGAGAGGTCAGGTTGGGAGATAATTTGAGATAAATGAGGAGAGATATGATAGTGTTGTTTGGTTAATAGTAAGTAAAAGTATTTTACATTAAATGTAGTAGAATAAAGATAAACAATGGAGGGACTGACAGAGTAGAGCAGCAAATAATAAACATTTAGGGCCTTATTCTAGTTCACTCTTTCTGACAAAATCCTTCTTAGATGGACAAAACCATGTGCACTGCAGGGGGGGGGGGCACATGAAACATGTGCAGAGAGAATTAGATTTGAGTGGGGTTTTACTTCAAAGTGAGATCTATATTGCAGTGTAAAAATAAAGCAGTCAGTATTTACCCTGCACAGAAACAAAATAACTCACCCAAATCTAATTCTCTCTGCACAAGTAACATCTGCCCCCCTGCAGTGCACATGGTTTTGTCCATCTAAGAAGGATTTTGTAGGAAAGAGTGAACTAGAATAAGGCCCTTAGTGAGAAAGGCCAGCCTGCTCTCTTCCTTCAAATGGCTTGTAGTGGTGAGCATCTATGGTGGGAAGATCAGTAAGAAGACAATTGCACTAATCAATGTGGGAGAAAACGAGTGCATTGGATTAGTTAAGTTAAGGGACCTTAGAAAAATCAATTAATAGCTATAGTAATCAATTTTCTTTTATAAGGTAGCTTTTTTTGCAGGCACACCAGTCAAGAATAATTAACAGTGATATGCTGGGGACTGCTGTATGTTAACTACTTATTGTTTATTGCCAGAATCCATATTCTAAATTAGATTTGGTCTGATCGAACATTTGGTTTACCATTGAAATTAAAATGGGATAGTGGTCGTTCCAAAGTGTATTACTGTAGCTCGTCCATACTGTGGTTACGCACAAAGAAGATTCCATACTGTATCTGTGTACAAAGTGCCCAGATTGTTCGCTCTAATACTGAGTACATGTTATACTTCAATCTTTCAGTGTTGCAAATTAGATCCTAAATGCAAAGCATTGCAGTTGTTGTATTGTTCCACACGGCACATTACCAGCCCATTAAAGCTGCCCTCAGAGGATTTCCCAGCTCAGTGCTGACACTGGAATTCTTGATGAAATTGCAGATTACGTTTGACCACAGATGTTTAGGCATATCTCTATCTTTTGACATCTCAGGCTTACTGTGGATATACTTTATAATTATCATCTTGTTACAGTTTAATTGGAGTAGCGCAGACAGGCAGCCACAGTGACAGGATTCTAATCTCTAAAGATGCATCAGTGGTGTCACCAACAGCTATTGCCTCAATAGTTTTTGTTTGATTTTAGTCAACTCAAAATAAAAAGAGAAAACATCTAAGTATTTTAATGGACATTAATAAATATTTAATAGTGTACATATAAAGTTTATAGTAGAGCTGAGCTGTTCAGATTTGGAGAAATCCAACATAACTAAATTTTCCCATGCAAAAGGATGCAGTACACTTAGACGGCGTCCATGTTGATTATGTCGACATTCAGTTAAAAACCTGTGAAACCCCCATGTCGACCTTTTGACTGTCGACTGTGCCATTGTTGATCTAATGTTTGTGTTGACCTTTCAGCCATGTCCACCTTAGGCATGTCGATCTATATCATGTGTTGACCTAAGCCATGTCGACCTTTAGTGGTCAACATACTGCATGTCGCCCTAATAGTGGTCATCCCATACCCGGTTGACAGTGATGATCAGTGAGCTCTTTATTGTAGAAATCTTTCTAATCTATACACAGACCATGGTACGCTGGAATCGGGTAGCTGTGAGAGAGAACACGGGTAGCTGTGAGAGAGAACACAGGTAGCTGTGAGAGGGTGAACAACCTGTGACTAATAGTAATATTAGCTATTCTGCTTGCCGGAAGCCAGCAGAATAGCAGCAGAGAATGGGCAGGTAGGAGCAGTACAAAAAAGGCAGATGATGCTGCATTTCTCATCCACTAGGCTCCGCTATATACTGTACATACAATTGGAGCACCGGCGGGCAGCTCCATCAGCTCCACCTCTATGAGCGCTCCATCTCATGCTGTAGATAGCATTGTGCATGATTATTGATCGCAATGGCAATTTGCTGCGGGGGAGGTGTTTCCGATGCTGCGGAGGTGGCAGTGGGATTTATTGGAGGTGCTGGGGCGGAGGGGCACTGGAGTTGGACGTTGAAGGTTCCGGGGGTGCGGGGAAGGGGGGGAGGTGTTGTTCTTTTATTCACCCCTGAGTGCTGCGGTTTGTTTGTGACTAGATATATTATATTAGTATTAGAGATGAGCGGGTCCGGATTCCCGAGATCCGACAGATCCGAATATCGGGGATCCGGGCCAGATCCGAGCCGGCTCGGGAGTTCCCGCCTGAATTCCGGACCAATAACGAGGCCGAACGTCATCATCGCGCTGTCGGATTCTCGCGGGAGCGGAATCTTATAAAAGACGCACGCGCGCCCCGCCATCTTCACTCCAATCTTGGAGAGAGAGAAGAGGGTGGTTGGGAAGCTCCGTGTGCTCCGTGCTGTGCTCTGTGCCATGTGCTCCGTGACCTGACCTGTGCCCTCACTGCCCTGTGCTGTGCTCCGTGCCATGTGCTCCGTGCTGTGCTGTGCTCCGTGACCTGCCCTCACTGCCCTGTGTTGTAGAATTGAGAGTCAGTGACTGTTTATAGGCCTGAGCCCTGTAGTGTGATTTAACTAACTAGGTGCTGCAGTGCTCACACGCAGGGGCTGCAGTGTCCACTGTCCAGGGGCTGTCCTGTGGCCCGTGCCCTGTTGTGATTTATTTAGCCCTAAGCCCTGTGTTGTGATTTATTTAGCCCTGAACCCTGTGTTTTTTGTGATTTAACTAACTAACTCAGTGCTGCAGTGCTCACACGCAGGGGCTGCAGTGCTGCTGAGTAGTACACTGTGTACAGGGGCAGCATTAATACAAGGGGCTGTGTCCAGTGTGACGGCCTATATCTTATCCATTGTCCAGTGTCACAAGTCACTCACGACATATATCCTGTGTCCTGTCCTGTGTGACGACTGACGACATATCCTGTGTCCAGTGTGATGACATATATCCTGTGTCCAGTGTGACGACATATATCCTGTGTCCAGTGTCACAAGTCACAACATATATCCTGTGTCCAGTGTGACATGTAACCATTGTGTGACGGCATACAGATGTGGCCAAGTACATCGTGGTTTACAACGCGCTTTTGAGGTCTCTGAGTCGCGAGTTGTAGATTGCGTTATGTCCTGCGTTATGTCCCACACCATGTAATACATAGTTTAACCACTGGGTGGCAAATGTTCCACGTTAAGACTACGGTGCTGAATACAATGATGTTGCAGTTGACATTGATCTGTGAGAAGCTGGCTAATCAACATTCTTCACTTTATAAAAGAAAAAAAAACTCTGTCTTCTACAAAACGAAATGTTAGGCTGCCACGCAACTTCCCACTACAGATTTTGTCCAACTTCCCACTTCAGATTTTGTCCTTACTTTAGGGAAAAAGTACTTACAGTACTTTAGAGAAAGAGTACTTGGATTAAAGCAGATCTGTTTGGTTTTGGTTATACATTTTGTTGGTACAGATTGCTATATGGAATACATGCTAACCTTTACTAATGCTGGAAACTTTCACATGGTATATTATTTATGGAGGTGTCTATCATTTCGCTGTACTGCGCCATGAAAACAGCGCAATCTACTGGGCATGACTCATACTTGACTGTACAGTATATTGTACACCGATGGAGCAGCTGAAATCACAGGTTTCTGTGGCCTAGTGGTTAAAGACACAGTTACTGTATAGGGTTAGCAGCAATACTGGTTCGATCCACAGTGTGGTACGTTTTTGTTTTTTTTAAACGTACTATTTTTTTTTTTTTCATTTTTAATCAGTAAAGTAATTTGGTGCTTTGCAAATTCCTTTTGCACAAAAAAATTAACAATGGCAGGCTGCAATTTACATAATACAGTTATTGTCATTACATACTGTAAGTTACAAAGAACGTTTTTATTTTCGCAAGAGTAAATTTTCCACTTCAGGTAAAAATCCTTAATTTAGGGAAAGAGTACTTACTTTACAGAAAGAGTTCTTGGATTAAATTCGCAGGAGGAGATATGATCAGATATACATGTCATTGGTACAGATTGCTACTGTATAAATATGGAATCCATGCTAACCTTTACTTTTTTTTTAAATGCACTATTTTTTTTTTTTTTTTCATTTTTTAATCAATAAAGTAATTTGGTGCTTTGCAAATTCCTTTTGCACGAAAAAAATAACAATGACAGGCTGCAATGTACATGATACAGTTATTGTCGTTATATACTGTAAGATACAGAGAACGTTTTTTTTCTTGCAAGAGTAAATTTTCCACTTCAGGTAAAAGTCCTTAATTTAGGGAAAGAGTACTTACTTTAAGGAAAGAGTTCTTGGATTAAATTTGCAGGAGGAGATATGTTATACAATTTGTTGGTACAGATTGCTACTGCATAAATATGGAATCCATGCTAACCTTTACTAATGCTGGAAACTTTCACATGGTATATTATTTACAGAGGTGTCTATCATTATGCTGT
Source organism: Crinia signifera (assembly GCF_055691185.1). Classification (NCBI taxonomy): domain Eukaryota; kingdom Metazoa; phylum Chordata; class Amphibia; order Anura; family Myobatrachidae; genus Crinia; species Crinia signifera. The sequence goes on from NC_139223.1 coordinate 113,598,136, forward strand.
ACTGTGCCATGAAAACAGCGCAATCTACTGGGCATGTCTCATACTTGACTATACAGTATATTGTACTCCAATGGAGCAGCTGAAATCACAGGTTTCTGTGGCCTAGCGGTTAAAGACACAGTTACGGTATACTGCTAGCAGCAATACTGGTTCGAGCCAAAGTGGGGTACAATTTTTTTTTTTTTTAATGTACTATTTTTTTTTCCATTTTTTAATCAATAAAGTAATTTGGTGCTTTGCACATTCCTTTTGCACAAAAAATTAACAATGGCAGGCTGCAATTTACATGATACAGTTATTGTCGTTACATACTGTAAGTTACAAAGAACATTTTTATTTTCGCAAGAGTAAATTTTCCACTTCAGGTAAAAATCCTTAATTTAGGGAAAGAGTACTTACTTTACAGAAAGAGTTCTTGGATTAAATTCGCAGGAGGAGATATGATCAGATATACATGTCATTGGTACAGATTGCTACTGTATAAATATGGAATCCATGCTAACCTTTTACTTTTTTTTTAAATGCACTATTTTTTTTTTCATTTTTTAATCAATAAAGTAATTTGGTGCTTTGCAAATTCCTTTTGCACAAAAAAAATAACAATGACAGGCTGCAATGTACATGATACAGTTATTGTCGTTATATACTGTAAGATACAGAGAATGTTTTTTTTCTTGCAAGAGTAAATTTTCCACTTCAGGTAAAAGTCCTTAATTTAGGGAAAGAGTACTTACTTTAAGGAAAGAGTTCTTGGATTAAATTTGCAGGAGGAGATATGTTATACAATTTGTTGGTACAGATTGCTACTGCATAAATATGGAATCCATGCTAACCTTTACTAATGCTGGAAACTTTCACATGGTATATTATTTACAGAGGTGTCTATCATTATGCTGTACTGTGCCATGAAAACAGCGCAATCTACTGGGCATGTCTCATACTTGACTATACAGTATATTGTACACCAATGGAGCAGCTGAAATCACAGGTTTCTGTGGCCTAGCGGTTAAAGACACAGTTACGGTATACTGCTAGCAGCAATACTGGTTCGAGCCAAAGTGGGGTACAATTTTTTTTTTTTAATGTACTATTTTTTTTTTCCATTTTTTAATCAATAAAGTAATTTGGTGCTTTGCACATTCCTTTTGCCCAAAAAATTAACAATGGCAGGCTGCAATTTACATGATACAGTTATTGTCGTTACATACTGTAAGTTACAAAGAACATTTTTATTTTCGCAAGAGTAAATTTTCCACTTCAGGTAAAAATCCTTAATTTAGGGAAAGAGTACTTACTTTACAGAAAGAGTTCTTGGATTAAATTCGCAGGAGGAGATATGATCAGATATACATGTCATTGGTACAGATTGCTACTGTATAAATATGGAATCCATGCTAACCTTTTACTTTTTTTTAAATGCACTATTTTTTTTTTCATTTTTTAATCAATAAAGTAATTTGGTGCTTTGCAAATTCCTTTTGCACAAAAAAAATAACAATGACAGGCTGCAATGTACATGATACAGTTATTGTTGTTATATACTGTAAGATACAGAGAACGTTTTTTTTCTTGCAAGAGTAAATTTTCCACTTCAGGTAAAAGTCCTTAATTTAGGGAAAGAGTACTTACTTTAAGGAAAGAGTTCTTGGATTAAATTTGCAGGAGGAGATATCAGTTATACAATTTGTTGGTACAGATTGCTACTGCATAAATATGAAATCCATGCTAACCTTTACTAATGCTGGAAACTTTCACATGGTATATTATTTACAGAGGTGTCTATCATTATGCTGTACTGCGCCATGAAAACAGCGCAATCTACTGGGCATGTCTCATACTTGACTATACAGTATATTGTACACCGATGGAGCAGCTGAAATCACAGGTTTCTGTGGCCTAGTGGTTAAAGACACAGTTACTGTATACTGCTAGCAGCAATACTGGTTCGAGCCAAAGTGGGGTACAATTTTTTTTTTTAATGTACTATTTTTTTTTTCCATTTTTTAATCAATAAAGTAATTTGGTGCTTTGCAAATTCCTTTTGCACAAAAAAAATTAACAATGGCAGGCTGCAATTTACATGATACAGTTATTGTCGTTACATACTGTAAGTTACAAAGAACGTTTTTATTTTCGCAAGAGTAAATTTTCCACTTCAGGTAAAAATCCTTAATTTAGGGAAAGAGTACTTACTTTACAGAAAGTGTTCTTGGATTAAATTCACAGGAGGAGATATGATCAGATATACATGTCATTGGTACAGATTGCTACTGTATGAATATGGAATCCATGCTAACCTTTACTTTTTTTTTAAAATGCAATATTTTTTTTTTTTTCATTTTTAAATCAATAAAGTAATTTGGTGCTTTACAAATTCCTTTTGCACAAAAAAAAAATAACAATGGCAGGCTGCAATGTACATGATACAGTTATTGTCGTTACATACTGTAAGATACAGAGAACGTTTTTTTTCTCGCAAGAGTAAATTTTCCACTTCAGGTAAAAGTCCTTAATTTAGGGAAAGAGTACTTACTTTAAGGAAAGAGTTCTTGCATTAAATTTGCAGGAGGAGATATCAGTTATACATGTTGTTGGTACAGATTGCTACTGCATAAATATGGAATCCATGCTAACCTTTACTAATGCTGGAAACTTTCACATGGTATATTATTTACGGAGGTGTCTATCATTATGCTGTACAGCGCCATGAAAACAGCGCAATCTACTGGGCATGTCTCATACTTGACTATACAGTATATTGTACACCAATGGAGCAGCTGAGATCACAGGTTTCTGTGGCCTAGCGGTTAAAGACACAGTTACTGTATACTTGTAGCAGCAATACTGGTTCGAGCCAAAGTGGGGTACAATTTTTTTTTTTAATGTACTACTTTTTTTTTCATATTTTAATCAATAAATTTATTTGGTGCTTTGCAAATTCCTTTTGCCTTTTGCACAAAAAAATTAACAATGGCAGGTGGCCATGTACATGATACAGTTATTGGCGTTTCATACTGTGTTGCAAAGAATGGGAAAGAGTACGTACTTTAGGGAAAGAGTACATTCTTTAGGGAAAGAGTACTTGGATTAAATTCCACACAAGCAGATCTGTTCGATTATGCATGTCGTTGGTACAGATTGAGTTTGAAAGTCAATGCATGCTTCTGCACCTTCCCCCATGATCACTCATTAGCATTAATTCCCATTGAGCCCACTGTTTACTGTATATAGTATGTCTGTAGCAAAACACCTCCCCCAGCCACTCTGTGCATGGTCACATTAGTGCCATGCAATCCATGCAATGCGATCTCAGTAGTAGTACTGATAGACATTTTTCAGTTACCATAGCTATGGAATAAGCTTAAACTATGGAAATAGCGCAGTCAGTCAGAACTTGCGTAAGTTCTCCCGGGCACCAGGGCCGGTGCTAGGGTGTCCTTCGCCCTCATGCAAACCATAAATTTTGCGCCCTTTCACATTGCCAATGCAACAAGCTGCAGCCCGATTGTGGGAGCGTATGCAACATGCAATCCTATGGAGGATCTCGGGTGCATGTACATGTATGCATACACCATCTCAGTTCTGTGTCCGCAAAATGTTGCAGGCACTAATGGTGCCCATACACGCTGCGAGAATCGCATACGTTATGGCAGCATTCGCCAACCCGTCGCTCGCGAGCGACGGGTAGCTCGCTGGGTGTTTTAGAGTAGCTCGGGGCTGTCAGTGACCTCCTGCCGTGCAGCGGGTCCTTGCTTGGCGGCAGTGTGACCTCCTGACGTCCCCAACATGCCGCACATGCTGCACTTATCGACGCCACAGCCTCTGCTTAACTCCTGTGCCACAGCCTCTGTTCAACTCCGTTAGGTAATTTTTTTTTTAAACTGTGTGTGCGCAACTGTTTACTGCTTGAGGTATAATGGGCATCATGTGTATGGCATATGTTTAATGATTCATTAAACATATGCCACACAAATAATGCCCATTAAACATATGCCCCACACCTTGATACTCATTAATTAATAATCATCAAGGTGTGTGGGGCATATGCCACACACATGATGCCACACACATGATGCTCATAATACAAATGCCCCACACCTTGATGCTCATTAATAATGAGCTTCACGCTGTGGGGCATTTGTATAATGGGCATCATGTGTGTGGCATATGCCCCAGATACCTTGATGATTATTAATTAATGAGCATCAAGGTGTGGGGCATATGTGTAATGGGCATCATTTGTGTGGCATATGTTTAATGAGCATCACGGTGTGGGGCATATGTGTAATGGGCATCATTTGTGTGGCATATGTTTAATGAGCATCACAGTGTGTGGCATATGATTAATGGAGCATCACGGTGTGGCATATGTATAATGGAGCATCACGGTGTGTGGCATATGATTAATGGAGCATCACGGTGTGGCATATGTATAATGGAGCATCACGGTGTGTGGCATATAATTAATGGAGCATCACGGTGTGTGGCATATGATTAATGGAGCATCACGGTGTGGCATATGTATAATGGAGCATCACGGCGTGGGGCATATGTATAACGGAGTATCACGTTGTTGGTCATATGTATAATGGGCATTTTGTGTGTGGCATATGTATAATGGAGCATCACGCCATGGGGCATTTGTATAATGTTGTTTATTTGGACGACATTCTCATCTTCTCTCCCAATCTCAGTACTCACCGGCACACCGTCCCTGAGGTGTTAAGTCGCCTTCGCTTTTCTCCAAGCTTGAAAAGTCCGTCTTTGAAGTCTCTTCAGTTCCCTTCCTTGGTCATATTCTTTCAATAACTGGGTTGGAGATGGATCCTGAGAAGGTTTGTGCTATTCAAGATTGGACACCTCCTACCACCCTCAAAGGGGTGCAAAGATTCCTCGGCTTCTCCAATTACTATCGCCGCTTCATCTGAAATATCTCCACCATAGCAGCACCTCTGACTGCACTCACCCGAAAGGGGCCCAATCCTGCCCAATGGCCGCCCGAGGCCTCAGAGGCCTTTTGACAACTAAAACAGGCCTTTATGACCGCCCCAATCCTTATTCAGCCAGATGTGAATAGGCCCTTCATCCTGGAGGTCGATGCCTCTTCAGAAGGAGTAGGGGCAGTCCTTTCGCAAAAAGGAGAGGATTCAGAGCTTCACCCTTGTGCATATTTCTCCAAAAAATTTCTTCCGGCAGAGAAGAATTACCCCATTGGAGCTGCTAGCAGTTAAGTTAGCCTTTGAGGAGTGGCGGTACCTGTTGGAGGGGGCTCGTCACCAGATTACAGTCTTTTCAGATTCTTTCTTACGTCATGTCCAGTGTCTCACTTCTCGACAAGCCCGCTGGGCTATGTTCTTTGAACGATTTAACTTCCAAATCAAGTATCGTCCAGGGGTTTTAAACAACAAGGCTGACACTTTATCTCGTTCCTTCGATGCCAGTTCAGACTCCGAACCTCTAAAGCAGCCCATCCTGAAACGAGTAGTCTTCGCTCATGTCACTCCTCATCCTACACCTCCTTCAGGCGCAAGTTCTTTGTGCCACCCAACTTACGCAAGAAGCCTCCCGTTTTGCTGGACATTCCTGTATTCAAAAGACTTTGTAATTTCTCCTGCGTTCATATTGGTGGCTGACCATTCGGCAGGATGTAACAAACTTTGTGTCATCATGCGTCAAGTGTGCTCAGCACAAGACCTCTCGAAATCCTCCGGCTGGAGCTCTGCTACCACTATCCATCCCATCAGAACCGTGGACGCATTTCTCGATGGACTTTATATCCGAACTACAGCCATCTGGCGGGTATACTGTCATCTGGGTGATAGTCGATAGATTTTCAAAGATGGCCCACTTCGTGCCCCTAAAGTCCCTGCCTTCTGCTCCTGTGCTTGCTCAACTCTTCATATCGTCCATCTTCAAGCTTCATGGTCTGCCAAAAGAAATTATATCCGACCGGGGTGTTCAGTTTGTCGCCAAATTCTGGAGAGCTCTATGTGCTGCTCTTCAAGTAAAACTGAAATTCTACACCGCCTTCCATCCTTAGACTAACGGGCAAACCGAATGTGTCAACCAAGATCTAGAGACATTCATTTGACTCTTCGTGTCCTCCTCTCAGGATGAATGGAAGAATCTTTTACCTTGGGCAGAATATGCACACAATAACTCCTACCATTCCTCTTCAGGTACCACACCTTTCTTTACAGTTTATGGCAAGCATCCACGGTCCCCTGACTTTACAAGTCTGGCGTCCCCAGAGGTTCCCGCAGCTGCTTCTTCTCTTCATGGTTTTGCAAAAATATGGGCTGAGGTCTATAAAGCTCTTCTTCAAGCTTCTTCCAGATATAAAAGGGCAGCTGAGAAGAAAAGAAAGGCGGTTCCACCATTAAAGGTAGGGGATCGAGTATGGCTGTCCACCCGCAATCTTCGTCTTCGTGTACCCTCCATGAAATTTGCTCCACACTTTATTGGGCCATTTCCCATCACTCAAGTAATCAATCCGGTGGCTTACAGATTGCAACTTCCATCTTCCATGAAGATATCCAATTCCTTCCACGTATCTCTTCTTAAACCTTTAAAATTGAGCATCATCCAAAGGAAAGTACCCAGACCCTCAAAAGTCAATACAGAGAAAGATGCAGAGTTTGACGTCAATCGAATCATAGACTCTCGTTATCGCAACTCCCGGCATCAATTTCTGGTGGAGTGGGCTGTTTTCGGACCAGAGGAGAATTCCTGGGTAGATCAAGCTGATTTACACGCTCCAAATCTCGTTAAAAGCTTTTTTTCTGAAGAATTCCCATAAGAAGCACAAGCGTCCTGAGGTTACCCGAAAAGAGGGGGGGTACTGTCACACGCCGACACGGTGGTACACGGCGGGTACTGTACTCACCCGCCCGTGGCCGCCGCCGACGGGCGTGTGTAGGCCTCCATGTCAGGTGAGGCGGCAGGCAGAGGTCCGGCAGTGTTTGAAGGCAACATGGGAATCTGCAGTATGGTCCCGCTCTAAGGCTAAAGATGCCGGGAGGCCAGCGCCGCCATCTTGCTTGAGGGCAAACAGGGGATTGGGCCAGGTCAGGTATTCTTACCTGTTTCACTGTGACAGCCAATGGCAGCCGCCCTCTTTGCATGAAGGGGATCTGCCTAGGTAGCTCAGTGTCAGTGCAAAAAGTCTTCTGTGCCGTGCACTTCCTAGAAGGCTCCTGACTCCTCCTGGAACTTCCAAGAATCCGTCTCCAGCATCCTCAGGTCAGCCATTCCTCATAATTCTTTCAGTCACCGGATCCACTATTGTTGCCATCTTCCCACTTCTTTATCAGGACATTTCTCATCATTGTTATCTGGACATTCATTCTCATTGTTATCTGGATAATCCTCCTCATTGTTATCTGGATATTCCTCATCATTTTTATCTGGACATTCATCCTTGTTATTTATTATTATTTTGCCTGTCTTTTCCTCAAAGAAGTATTTGAGTACCTGTATGAAATCTTTTATTAAACCCGCTCGTTTTAACCCTACTGCTGCTGCCTCGTCTCCAGTCCCTGATCACCACACGACCCCATCAGAACCTTTAACCGTGACAGCTGGAGATGAGGGTCCATATATTGATGCAAGAAAAGCTTTGGATGCTGCAGTCTGCTGTAACAGCCAGGAAGAAAAAAACTCCTGTGAACAGCACTAGACATCTGCAGATGCTGTGGGCCTTTTTTGGAGGTTTATTTGCAACTACAGTAATTGTATGCTGACTTTTAAATAAATAAGTTAAAAATTACTTTTTTTATTATTGAATGTAGCTTATTTTAACACTTTTCATGCATATTTTAAGTATTTTTCATGCATATTTGCATGCATATGTCAAGCTTTTTATGTTGCATATAATCCTGTCTCTACTAATGAGTGATCATGGGGGAAGGTGCAGAAGCATGGTGCAGAAGCATGCATTGACTTTCAAACTGTACCACAGGGCAGCAGGTGCCTACTGTAGCATGGGAACAATACAGTACCATGTGAATAGCGCATACTAAATACAGTGGGTGAGATTTAATAGGATGAGATATTCAGAAAGTGAGAGATTTTGGAAGAAATCTCCAGTTTTTTTAAAGCTGTAATCATCTACACTTCAAAATCAAACTGGTTTTGCAGTGTAAATGATTGCCGCTTTAAAAAAACTGGAGATTTCTTCCCAAATCTCTCACTTTCTGAATATCTCATCCTATTAAATCTCACCCAAAATCTTTATTAAGTTAAAACTCTGCAGAAAATGACACTGCTTTGTCTGCAATTGCAATCCCGGATTTGAGTACACAATGTAGGGACAAACACACAATAGGGTGAACAGTCATTTTGCAACATTTATAGTAGTTCTTCACTTACTCATGTGACTATGCACAATGGAGCTGGGGGAGGTGTTTTGCTACAGACATACTGTTTACAGTAAACAGTGGGCTCAATGGGAATGATCGTGGGGGAAGGTGCAGAAGCATGCATTGACTTTCAAACTCAATCTGTACCAACGACATGCATAACCGAAAAGATCTGCTTGTGTGGAATTTAATCCAAGTACTCTTTAGATAAAGTACGTACTCTTTCCCTAAAGTACGTACTCTTTCCCTAAAGAACGTATTCTTTCCCTAAAGTTAGGACTTTTACCTGAAGTGGGACATTTACTTGTGCGAAAAAAAACCCGTTCTTTGCAACACAGTATGTAACGACAATAACTGTATCATGTACATGGCCACCTGCCATTGTTAATTTTTTTGTGCAAAAGGCAAAAGGAATTTGCAAAGCACCAAATAAATTTATTGATTAAAAAATGAAAAAAAAAGTAGTACATTAAAAAAAAAAATGTACCCCACTTTGGCTCGAACCAGTATTGCTGCTAGCAGTATACAGTAACTGTGTCTTTAACCGCTAGGCCACAGAAACCTGTGATTTCAGCTGCTCCATTGGTGTACAATATACTGTATAGTCAAGTATGAGACATGCCCAGTAGATTGCGCTGTTTTCATGGCGCAGTACAGCATAATGATAGACACCTCTGTAAATAATATACCATGTGAAAGTTTCCAGCATTAGTAAAGGTTAGCATGGATTCCATATTTATGCAGTAGCAATCTGTACCAACAAATTGTATAACTGATATCTCCTCCTGCGAATTTAATCCAAGAACTCTTTCTGTAAAGTAAGTACTCTTTCCCTAAATTAAGGATTTTTACCTGAAGTGGAAAATTTACTCTTGCGAAAATAAAAACGTTCTTTGTAACTTATAGTATGTAACGACAATAACTGTATCATGTAAATTGCAGCCTGCCATTGTTAATTTTTTTTGTGCAAAAGGAATTTGCAAAGCACCAAATTACTTTATTGATTAAAAAATGAAAAAAAAAAAAAATAGTACATTAAAAAAAAAAAAATGTACCCCACTTTGGCTCGAACCAGTATTGCTGCTAGCAGTATACAGTAACTGTATCTTTAACCGCTAGGCCACAGAAACCTGTGATTTCAGTTGCTCTATTGGTACTCCATATATACTGTATGGTCAAGTATGAGACATGCCCAGTAGATTGCGCTGTTTTCATGGCGCAGTACAGCATAATGATAGACACCTCTGTAAATAATATACCATGTGAAAGTTTCCAGCATTAGTAAAGGTTAGCATGGATTCCATATTTATTCAGTAGCAATCTGTACCAACAACATGTATAACTGATATCTCCTCCTGCGAATTTAATCCAAGAACTCTTTCTGTAAAGTAAGTACTCTTTCCCTAAATTAAGGATTTTTACCTGAAGTGGAAAATTTACTCTTGCGAAAATAAAAACGTTCTTTGTAACTTACAGTATGTAACGACAATAACTGTATCATGTAAATTGCAGCCTGCCATTGTTAATTTTTTTGTGCAAAAGGAATTTGCAAAGCACCAAATTACTTTATTGATTAAAAAATGAAAAAAAAAAAAAGTGCATTAAAAAAAAAGTAAAGGTTTGCATGGATTCCATATTTATGCAGTAGCAATCTGTACCAACAACATGTATAACTGATCATATCTCCTTCTGCGAATTTAATCCAAGAACTCTTTCCCTAAAGTAAGTACTCTTTCCCTAAAGCATGGGTCCTCAAACTGCGGCCCTCCAGATGTTGTGAAACTTCAAATCTCAGCATGCCTTGCCACAGTTTTAACACTCCCTTATAGCAAAACTGTGGCAAGGCATGCTGGGATTTGTAGTTTCACAACATCTGGAGGGCCGCAGTTTGAGGACCCATGCCCTAAAGTAAGGACAAAATCTGTAATGGGAAGTTGGACAAAATCTATAGTGTGAAGTTTTCTTATAAAGAAAGTTGATTGGCCAGCTTTCTGTTTCCCCCGTATTTGTACCTTATAAACGAGCGTTAGAGTACTGTACAGTATGTGTGAATTACTGTATACAGTATTACAGAAGACAACAATGACATGTACAGGCATGCGCTGTAGTGTTTAGGAAAAGTGACATCTGGTGGTCAATGAGTGTAATTGCAGCTTACATTTACAACATTACGTTACATTTATAACGCGATCTATAACGGGACTATAGCGCAAGGAGCAGGCGCGATTCATGCGCGATTTGCATAGCGCATGTTATGCGCAACGCAGCCACGATGTATGAGGCCATATCGTATATCCTGTGTCCAGCGTGACATATATCCATTGTCCAGTGTGACAACATATATCCAGTGTCCAGTGTGACATATATCCATTGTCCAGTGTGACAACATATATCCAGTGTCCAGTGTGACATATATACATTGTCTATCGTACTTCTTCTTTTGGATGGGATGTCCCGGATGGATGGCTGGGTGGGAGAGCCCCAGCAAATCTTTTTCTTGCTCTTTTTTTGTCTTTTTTGGCTCTTTGGAGCAATAAATATTTTTTTGGGATATGATGGATGAATGGTGGGGAGAGGAATTCCAAACAGCTGGGGATGGTCATCCAATTAGACCCAGTGTGCGGCTTCGGGAGGGACACACGTGAAGTTGTGAAGTGGTGAGGGAGGCAAGGGAACACATGCCTAGCCAGTCATATCAAACGAATTAACCTTAGCGGTAAATTGGGTGACAGATGTTGCAGACTGATAGACCTCACAACCTAGATAGGGGTCTATAAGGGTAGACTAGATAGGGATCTCCAAACCAGGGGTCCTAGAGAGGTGGAGGAACTCGGTTATCTGCCACCAATTACCCCCCTCCCCTCCACCCATTAGGTGATGGATAAGGAGGCAACTGGTAATGTTTCCAGAGTTCATCAACCTGATCACAACAGATAGGGGTCTTATTAGATTTTAACCTGATCAGAACAGATAAACACTTGCCGCAGATTAGAAGTCAGTCTCTGCACAGACCAGCGGCTGTGCAGGAAACTCATACAGGGGAAATTGGGCCAACTACAGTAAATGAAAACAATTTTGTGAGCTGTTGAAGTGATCAAAATTTACTAGAAATGAGTGGAAACTAATGTTATTGAGCTCAATAACACTTTAGGGGCAAAAACAGGCCCAAATTCTGTTATTTTAGCAATTTTTAGCATTTTTCCAAAAAAATCCAGATCCAAAACCAAAACCCGCAAGGTTGGTTTTGCCAAAACCAATCCAGATCCAAAACACGAAGGGAGATCCAGATCCAAAACCAAAACCAAAACCCGAAAAAGTGCCCGCCGCTCATCTCTAATTAGTATACTGTACATTTTATTTTTCCCTTTAAATTCACCCTCTGCTTTAGAGTGGTTGAGGGGGCTCCAGTGATATTGGTGTACCAACCCCAAGATTTCTGTTGCCATCCCTTGCATAGAAATTAACTTCTAGTCTACTTCTGTCCCTGCATCCCCGCCATCTCTGTCCCCACCACATGGCGCTTCGTCACCTCCATCTATGCACTTTGTCCCCACCATCTCTCTCTCTGCACCCCCCACCATTCCTGTCACTGTCCCTGAATTTTGCCTCAATCTGTGTAGCATAATGTGAATTTTGGCACAATACATGTGGAATAATGTTCATTTTGTCTCATTCCGTGGGCATAATTAGAATTTTGACTAATTCCATGTGAATTTTGGCTCATTCCGTGTCTCTAAAAACTGGATAAGCACCAGTAGCTAGGAGCAATGCTGAATAAGTGAGCACATAATAAGGTATTGAATACATACCAATATATGTATATCTGACCATACTCCAGTATTGAATATTTAAATACCTATGCAAAAGAACTGAATGCATGCTGCTTAAATATTTGAACTGTTGCTATTTGGATTACAAAGAACCCTTGCTACTAATTTCTTGCATGAGCTTATTAATTGCTTACTCAAGCTTGCTGCAAATAATGAATTGCAACAATTAAAACAATGGTGGATGATAAGTTATTGCAAACTAGCAAGTTGCCAGTTTATGTTTACTAATATGATTGCATATTGATGTAGACTATAAGGTTATTAAACATAGTGTGTGGTATTATCTTGTTGTATTTTAATGTATTTTACGTTATACCAACCAGTGTATGCTTTGCTTAGTAAATATTAAATATATGTTTTAAATATCCTGAGCAGTTTTTTTTCTCATGGTTACTATTTGAAATTATTTTAGCGATTGTGTATCTCTATGACTGTGCAGCAACCCATGACATTGAGCAGTGTGAAAGCACCCAGTTGAAAAAAAGTTTCAAACTGTGTAGCAAGCAGGGTAGAATGGTTAAGTATGGTTAATTTGGCTTGGTACCTGTTCACAGCATAGGAAGAGTTGGTGTTAAGAAATGATCGCCAAGCAATGGCTTTGGATGTGTCAGCAGTGATGTCACCAACCTGGCATAAAAGTCGGGCTGCTAGTCTCAAATGGGTCTCATCCGGCTCACACTAAAATTCTGTTATTTTAGCAATTTTTAGCATTTTTCCAAAAAAATCCAGATCCAAAACCAAAACCCGCAAGGTTGGTTTTGCCAAAACCAATCCAGATCCAAAACACGAAGGGAGATCCAGATCCAAAACCAAAACCAAAACCCGAAAAAGTGCCCGCCGCTCATCTCTAATTAGTATACTGTACATTTTATTTTTCCCTTTAAATTCACCCTCTGCTTTAGAGTGGTTGAGGGGGCTCCAGTGATATTGGTGGACCACTAAAATCCCAGGTGCACCCTAGCATAACAGAGTGAAAGGGGTATTAGTGGATGGTGTCTGGGTAACTGGGCTTTGTATGTCTAGCAAGGGTCACAGTAATTTTGGATATTTGCTGTTTGGAACCGGAAAAAGTATGGAATTGTACCATCCTGTCTTGGCCCAGCATGTCAATGTGACTTGTCATCATCTACTGTCTGTGCGTGTGTGTGTGGGGGTTTATTATATAATTATTTGTGATGATAGCATATATTATGGTAGAGAACAAATTCTGTATTTTTCAGTATGGATTTTCAGGGATCACAGTGCAGAATCGGTGATCAGGTCCATGGAATAGATACAGTAGACAGGACACAGTTGGTTTATAGTAATGCCAAATTAACCAGAGGCCCAATGTAGTGTCAAGGTAGCGGAGTTTATGTCTTTACCCTAGTGACCTTACTGACGGGTAAGAATTGATAACAAACACTGATGCTGAGCATATTGCTTGGAATTAAATGACCATTACAGTCGCATGTAGAAGCCAAGTTTCACCCATAAATAATCTTACGACAAAAGAAACTCATCTCAGCCACAAAGCAAATTGATTTTAATAAAATTATCCATTAAACTATAAATCTTGTGTTTTGTGCTAGATGTATTAAATCAATTGATTTAACTTCTGACTAGACATGTCCTAATATAAAATATATAACCAAGTTTTATGTTTTACCGTTCCTACCCCACTATTCATTATTCTGCAAACTGTTTTTAAAGAGAATGTAACTCAAATTTTTATCATCCATATTTATTTAAGGTGGATATTTGCACATTTAAGTTTTCTTGCTATTGGACTTTGAGATATAATTAGCTAGGTAATTTAATATTATTAGTATGTACAGCTCACCATTCAGTACAGTTGCTATTATTTTATATTCTCTTCCACTAATAACTTTTCTTAACCTAATGTCATTGTCTACTGTCAATCATACTCAGGCGTTGTAATCCTCTGTTAATATACAGTATATTTTCAGGAAAGACTAAAGATATTTTAGAAATATGCCCATTTCCTATGCAGGGTAAAGAGATGAGCCTTTGTAACTAGAGAATACCAGGATCTCATTTGAGGGACCCAATACCAGGACTGCTTAGAAATAAAGTATACCTGTTGTTGCTCAAGTCTGAAAGGTTCAATATTGGCCAATCATGGTCTTCTTGTTACAACCCTTCTCCCTCTCTCTGGCTTTTATTAGCCAACACAAGCAAGGAAGGATCAGTTAAACCAGTGCTCTGTAGAACAGATAAAGTCGCCGAAAAAGATACCGGAAGACATAAGCCTCAAGTTGAAAACATCAAGCTCAATGGTAGAAGGCCATGAAGCTGCGTATGATCGTTGGAGATAATAAATAGGTTAAGAACCAGAAAGGCATGCAGTTTTGTAAAGCAAAATAGTTTCACGAAGTTACCAACTGCAGCTTCTCTTCCTGGAAAGGATTAGTGCTCTGGGCTCATATTTCCTACTTGTATTCCCCCTATCCACATAACCATTGGGAATTCGATTTGAGGAGCTAGGCCCATGGGTAAAGTCATTAATGGTAGGTGATAGGTCCTTGGCTTCAGTTGCTATCTCTGGGCATTATTCATTTTTCTATATTTTTTTACACAATGCAGACTGCACGGATCTGACTGATCCGTGCAGACTGGCTATACGAATACGTAGTAGCGGCCGTATATATGGCCGCTAATACGAATGGATACACCATTGGAGGGTTACAAAGCAGTCATATTTGACTGCTTTGTAAATGACCCATTCATATTAAGAATACGAATACGAAATTTCGTATTCGTATTCTTAGTAAATTTCCCCCTATGTGTTAGTGACACTACTGTGTGCATTATTTTATGTGTAAGCGACACTACTCTGGGCATTATGTGTATGTGCCATTATTGTGGCCATTATTTGTATGTATTACTGTGAACAAAAGTGCTAGTACTTGTCAGTTTTTATTCTGACTTTTATATATATGTAGTAATCCTTCTTGACCTTTATTGTCATTATTTCTTATTTATTTTGTATGCTACATGTATGGGTATACTTATTAATTTATTTATTAACAGTTTATTAACAGTTTCTTATATAGAAAATTCCACTGCACTTTGCAACTGGAAACAAAAGTGAAAAAAACAATACTGGGCAGGAAGCCCCTGCTTCCAAGCGTACAATCTATAGGTAAATAGGCATATATACAAGGATAGGTGTCATTTATTGCATAACAGCCCATCAGATTGCAAAGGTGGGCAGTATGATGTCACACAGCAATGTTGGTTTAGGGTCAGGAGGATGTAAAAGTGAAGGGAAGAAAAATAATATAAGTGAGGATAGTGAGGGGTGCTCATTCCCAGTAGACTTAGCTGTAGAGCCCAATGTCAAGGAGCAGCAGCTATGGCCACTAAGGTAAATTATAAGCATGCATAAAAAGGGGGCATAGAGGCAAGGGAAGACAGTGAAATCTTGCCACTGTATAAATACTTGATGTTGCATCATCTAGAATACAGTGTTAAGTTCTGGTCACCACTCCATAAAAAATACATCTTTAAACTTAAAACTTTCAGAGAAGGACAACAGAATTGATTAAGGGTTTAGAGTTATTGGGTTACAACAGGAATGGCTAGCCAGGTTATGTATGTTTACATTAGAAAAGACACGACTACAATGATTAAAATATACAAGCACATTAAGGGTCAATACAAAGAACTATCAGGTGATCATCTTTTTACTAAAAGGGCAGTACACAGGACACACATTCACCGTTAAGGTTAGAGGAGAGGAAGTTTTACACACACAGGGAAGGAAGGGTTTCACTTTCTTTACTGTAAGGGCAGTTAAAATATATAATACTCTGCCAGAGAAGGTTGTAGTGGCAGATGCAATTGATACATTTAAGAAAGGGCCTAGCACGTTTTTAGCAGAATTTTATTTATTTATTTATTTTCAGTTCAATTCCGTTGCGCTTTACAATAGTAAAATGGATGTAACCATTAATTATAATGGGTCACCTTTTTGGGGATTGTACAACAGATTGCTAGAAACTTTATCTGGGTCTATTTTACAAATATAAGCTGTACAATGCAGGGAATTAAATATTGTATAGGTTGAACTGTATATACTAATGTCTTTCTTTTAACCTCCTATGTTATTATACATTTGGACTGAGCAGTTGGGATGTATCTGGTTTAGAATGTTTAGAAAGGTTATGTGGGGATTTAGTAATCTCGCCTGAAGAATTGAGTTTTCAGGGAATGCTTAAAGGCTTAGATAATAAAGGAGAGTCTTATTGTGCATCATGCCACAGAATGGGTGCCGCCAAAAGAAAGACCTGCATTTGTGAATGAGAACCAGTAATGAGTGTGGATGAGAGATGGAGGTCTTGTGAAGAATAAATACAGAAGGTCAAGTTGGGAGATATTTTGAGACAAGCAAAGAGATCTACTGTACATTGGTATAGTTTGGTTAATGGCTTTGTGTGTAAGTAACAGTATTTTATTCTGAATACAGGTAACCAATGGAGAGACTAACAGAGCAGATCAGCAGACAATGAATGTCTACTGAGTATTTAATTCAGAATATTGTTGTGTGTTTATTTTTTACAATTTTATTAAATTGTTATCTTTCCTTGAATGATCCCTAGTTTACAGATGGAGCGTCTGCCATCCTTGGCCTGCGCTCGGCAGATCCCTTGCGCTAGAGACTGGGACGCACGTGCGTCCCAATATCACGGCGGCTGGGCAGCGTTTCCCTGCCCGTCCCGCTTCAGGGAGATGCTGCCCAGTTCGGGGGGGGGGGGGGGGGGTGTCGGGGCAGCTAGGGGGACCAGCGGGGGAGACGGCGGGGACCAGCAGCAGGCTCCGTTTGCCAAGGGGCGCGTAAGCCTCTCGTGTGCGCCAGCCCCTGCAAAGTTAAGGTCGGCTCCATCTGTATATAAACATATATGTAGGCACCATCATGTATTTTGGGT
Source organism: Crinia signifera (assembly GCF_055691185.1). Classification (NCBI taxonomy): domain Eukaryota; kingdom Metazoa; phylum Chordata; class Amphibia; order Anura; family Myobatrachidae; genus Crinia; species Crinia signifera. The sequence goes on from NC_139223.1 coordinate 113,615,257, forward strand.
TTCATAATTAGCGCCATTGCCCAAGGTGCAGAGACCTGGTGACAGCACAGTAGACTTGAGCAAGGAAGTCTTAATTAATGGGACCCAAGGCTGGAGGCTGTCTAATTCCTGGGCATGGGGATGGTGACTGTAAATATGAGCCGCCGCTGACCCACACTAGGTGAGCTATTAACCCCTTGGGTGGTATGCCCGAAAATTATCCGGGCTCAGCTGCACTGCCGCAGCGGGCTGTCCCGGAATATTTCCGGGCATACCACTTTTCATTTGGTGCGTGCCAGTGGTGCCTCCAGCGGAGCACCACTGGCGAACTACCCTGTTTTACCTTCTACCACCCACTCACCCGCTCCGGCGATCATACGCCGAAGCTCCCCTGCCACTGGCCGCCATTTGCATAAGTGACGTAGGCGGCGGGCTGGGGGAGTGGTCGGCGCAACTCAGAGGGACTCGGGAGAGTTCAGGCGCCCGAGTCCTCCCAAGCCGCCGCAAAACATCTCAGAGCCTGCTGCTGTGATGACTGACAGGTGACAGGGGGAAGCGACGGCAGGGGAGCTCCGGCATAATAACGCCGGAGCGGAGCTTCCTAGGATCTGTGGTGGGTTTTGCTGGTGCAGGACAAACCTGCCCTGGTAGGTTTGTCCTGCCCCAGCAAAACCCACCACTCAAGGGGTTAATAGATAATCATTCCAATCTCCACACCTTCACATGATCATAACTTTATCCTTGCTATACATCAAATGCATATAGTTATTAGGGTTAATTCTTTTAGGCATCCTCAAACAGAGATACAGCTATTTTTCTCAATGCCGTAGATTTAACAAACAATAACATAAATGTTAAATTCCTGTGTGATACTCATTAATGCAGGGCTATGAATGTGACTCTCAAGAGTATCCTAGTGTAACAGGACAATAATCTAGTTTTCCTTGATCATAATCCACACTGCACACATGTTGGAAAGTTAAGGAGCAGTGGAACAGTTGTATTAACCCTTTGAGCGCCAGCTTTTTTGGGATAAAATATTTAACTGAACTTTAATTAAATGACTTGGCTGTATTTGTATTTACAGTATTTCTAAACATCCTACCAGAAGATGTGAGATCGCTTGCATCCCCACACATTAACTTTATATATTAATAATAATAATTGACCTCTAACTAGAAATAATGACATGGACAACTGAAATGCCATTAAAATCAGTCCCCCATTATTTATTTTACACAGTTTAAATAAGTATGGTGGCATAAGAAACCACGGCCAGATGATGAGCGACATTATGTCTTAATGCTGATCCATGTCCATGACATGCCTTTCACTCATCCAATTGGTCACGCCAATAGGCTGCTGTGGCCCCAACACTCCCCCCAATACAACATAAAGGGCTGGTCAGACAGCCATTTCCCCTTAACCCCAGAAGAGCAGGGCAGACTAGATCAATGTATTGTGAAGAGAGGGCACCTCCATGAAGCAGTGCAATTACCACTGTAGTGCCATTCTTTCCTGCCCGATATAGGATGACAAACCGAAACAAAGGCTGGAAAACATGACCATAGGCGAATCTAGAAATATGCTAATGCTTGGTCCCAGAATATAAATAATGGGCACAAAAGGCAGAGTGGCCTAATTTAAGGGGTGTGGCTTAACAGGGGCAAGTCACTCCCCCATTTTTTCACTGCTGTGAGGGCATGTGAGTGTTGTTTTTAAATTGGAAAGAAATTCAAGTTGAGAACTAACTGGATCCAGATATTGATGCCACTCAGAATTGATGTTTTACCTCTTATTTACGGTAAATAGACAACCGTTCCCCGGCCTATACTTCACAACACTTTTTAAAAAAAGACAACACCATTTTTATCAAAGTAAATTTTTCCACTTGGCAATTCCCACAGACAGCTTTGCTGGTAATTGCTTGACAGGGCAGCGCAGGTAGAGTCACAGGCCAGACGCCATAAGCTAGCAGGCTGTAGAAAGCATAAATACCTTCACCACCACCACCAATTGACACCCACTTCAGAAGGAGCGTGATCTGGTGTGGTCCCTGCTGGCTGCTGCACACTGTCACAGACGATATCCGCAGCACGTGGAGGAGGGCGTGCTGCTGCTGCAGGGGAGGAGGACACGTGAGCAGTGCACCGCCCAGGGTGCACTGCTCACGCTCCGCAAAGGACCATGGGAGGAGCTGCGTGCAATCAGGCATGCGCGCAGCCCTCCCGTGGCCATGTTTTTTATGTAAAAACGGGCAGTGGTGGTGCAGCGGCACTTAATAAATATTGAAAGGAACAAACGCCGGGCAGTCTAATGGGTGGTCCGGTGTATCCCCGGACCACCCCTTAGATTCACCTATGAACATGACTGAGGGAGGGCTGGCCAATCTGATGAAAAGAGAAAGCTCATACAGTAACTGATCCTAGCCACAAAATGCCCTAAGCTCCCTCTAAAGCTCCCTAGCTTGTTAACCCACAAACTCCTGCGTTAGGCTTAAGCAATCTCTTCCTTCCAATGAGTTTAACTCAGCTTTTCATATTAACAGAACACTCGCTGTGAGCGATGCTGGCTTGTTTAGTGGATACTTTGAGCATCTCTCACAGCAACGTTGTCACTCAAAGGGTTAAGCCTTAATAAGTGATAAATGTGAGTGTGATAAAAAAGTGATAAACATCCAGCCAATCAGCCCCTAACTGTCATGTTATAGGCTGTTTTTGAAAATGACAGTTAGAAGCTGACTGGACATTTATCACTTTTTATCACCTTCGTGTTTCTATCTTTTTAAGGCTTAATACATCTGCCCGGTGTTAGAAAATTGCAGTTGCTGATATAAACCTTAGGGTCCTCATCTGGGGCTGTCAGTCGCCTGATGCTAAGTCCCATTTAACCTTTAGGTCAGTTTTTGTTCATTTCAGTCTCTGCTTCAGTAAAACATCAATAGCGCATCAATATGGCAGTAATATCAGTGTCTGTCAACCTGCTTGCTACAGATATTGGTTAACCTTTTGTATAGGCAGAACTTTGGGTAAACATATTATCTCCTGATTGTCATATACACTTGGCAACAGTACTGAAATATTATCAACAAGCTGTTTCTAGACAATTGGGCTCCCAGCACAAAAACCTTTGAAAATGTGCCCAGCTCATAGACATTCTAGAAATGCAATATTTGTGTTTGCCACAGGCATGCACGCACCCAAAGGGGTGTGTGGGCTCTTTGCAATGGCTGTTTTCAGGTTGCAATGCATTTGGCCTTTCACCATATTACACCCTAAGGCAGGTATGTCCAAACTATGGCCCTCCAGCTGTTGTGAAACTACACATCCCAGCATTCCTTGCAATAGTTTTAGCATTCCATAATAGCAAAACTGTGGCAAGGCATGATGGGCCTTGTAGTTTCACAACAGCTGGAGGGCCATAGTTTGGACATGCCTGGCCTAAGGTGTAATACCCCTTGCACAATCTTATATCCCACACAGTAATGGCCCTTGCACCATATTATGCTCCACAATGTACTTTAATGCTCCTGGCACCATATTATGCCATGCCCTGCACAGTTATACTCCTTACTAATTATGCCACATTACCACAATACCTGCTCATTGTCAGGGGGTTCTCCTGCCATAGTAACTGCATATTGTCAGGGGCATCTATCCACTGCTGCTGCTGCAGGTATACCCACAGCCCTGTGGTGGTAAGCAATTGGGACGTCTCCTGTGCAGGGCCAACCCCCAGCATATCTGGAGTTGTGCATGCTTAGACCAGATTATCAAGGATGAGAAATGTTAGCAGGACAGCAAGTAGGGGATTTAAAAAAAATGGGAGCCTCACACTGAATGAGGTAGGGTAGGCAAGCCTGTATTAGCATAACAGGTGGTCTGTTGTTACCACAGGAAACAGGGCAGAGAAATAAATATTTATTTTTCTTTATTCACATTTGAAAGTTTAAGCACAGAACAAGGTTATTCCCTCAAGAAGTACAATACAAGTATTTTTGTAATGCAATAAATACTAAAGGCTAATTTATTTTCTTGAAGTTAAAAAAGAAAAACTATTGAAGAAACACAATTGTTTTGGTTATGATCAATGTGAAAAACATCTACAGACAGACAAAGGGTGACCTACTTAAAAACAGTATAACTTTGCTTCATTCTCAATGTAGGGAATGATATTGTTTGTGTGTTCATGTAAGGGCTTAGTAGGAATGTTACATTCTGTACATTTTTGGCAGTAGACAAATACTGTATATAACCCATTGAAAAACATTTTCAAATCCAATATACTGTAACTCCAGTTATCTAAATGAAGTATACTTACTTAAACTTGGAGAAAGATAAAGTGAAATGAGATAAAGTACCAACTAGAGCCCGCAACTATCATTTTTAAACACAACCGGTAACATGCCAATTAGGAGCTGATTGGATGGCATTTTATCTCCATCCACTTTATCTCTCCCCAAAGTTTATTATATACTGGTAGATCCCATAATTATTAGATATCTGAGAGCAGCAATAAGATGAAAAAAATGTGTTGAGAGAAATCACACAATTTAAATGCGTGCGCTCCCGGAAAAGTGGGTGTGACCTCTTAAATGGGTGTGGCCTATTCAAACAGTGGGTGTGGTGTGTAATACAATACGTAAAACAGTAAGATGCCAGAGAATTAACCCAGCAATTTATAAAGTGCCTGCATCAGAAAAGGTGATTACAGTATATATATATATATATATATATATATATACACACGCACACACACACACATATATATATATATATATATATATATATATATATAACTACATATACATACATATATATATATATATATATATATATATATATATATATATACACATGTACTACACATGTAGTCACATCTGTTTATTCACCCCATCGATAGGCATTTGATTGAGGTAACTTTGTGTAATCAATACATGACATTAGCCAAAGATTAATTATGGCAATATACGATATACAGCTATACTAATAGAAATGTTGTCAGAGTGCTGGCGGCATAGTAACAACACTATTGCACACATGTAGCCAGAATACAAATTTTGTTTTTCACAACACTTACTTCCAGTGCGTTTTATACACTGGTCTTAATTTTGTTTGCTTCTCACACACAGGAAACCCGGCAGGCGCGATGGAGCGCAAGCTTCCAGCGTTGCTTGGCAACGGCCAGACAGACAGGAAGGCGGAACCACAGCGGCAGGAAGCAGCGCACACAGTCTCCGGGCGTCCCACGCTACACACCCCAGACCTGGGCTACATAAGGTAAGAAACACATAGTCTAAGGTTCTTTTGTTTGCACAGCACTTTACCTTCCATTTGCACGCCCTGAAAAAGAGGCTCAAGGCCTCGAAACGTCGGCTTGGCTTAAGATATGGATTATTGAATAAATACCTCTTGTCACTTTCATCCGTTGGAGTGCCGCCTACCTTATTTACTACCTCTGGGCTACTAAGTAAGGACATCTTCTATATATATACACATATATATATATATATATATATATATATATATATATATATATATATACACACATATATATATATATATATATTTATATATTTACTGTCTCCTTAACTTAATTCACCTAACGACTGGCTGTCTGTGAGCGAATGGGCAGGGCATCTGGCAGCGACAGGAGGACCAGTAAGAGGAGGGCGGCAGGCTGCTGGAGCAGAGAGGACAGTACGGAGGAGGAAATGGGCCAAGACGTCCCATGAATGCAGCTCTACCAGTCCATGTGTGACCAGGCGCCACAGCCATAGGTTAGCGGGTAGGAGCAGGCCTGGGGTGATGGCAAAACATGCGCCATGTCAGCCCAGAAGGAGAGGAGGTAGAGGAGCACCACTGCCCCCCAGAGGCACTTCACAAGCACCCTGCTGCCCAAGAGCACCCCAACCAGGTGTATGGCAGGGAGGGAGCGCAGCATGGCCGCAGGGAGCTAGAGATGCGCCACCCCTAGTCCAATACACAGTGCCAGGGGCGATTAACAGATAACTGCTATGGAGCAACCCCCAGTACTGACCCAGGACACCCCTATGGGAACGAACAAACTAGCCCCTCACCCCAACAAATCACCCCTATGCTCCTGCACAGTGCCAGGGGCAACTACAACAAGACTGAGGGGCACTTACCAGATAACTGATATGAAACAGCTGCCCTGTACTGGTCCAGGCCACTGATACCCCTATAGGCACATACAGACTCCAATCATCAACGCAGCAAGTCACCCCTATGCCCCTGCACTGTGCCAGGGGCGATTATCAGGTAACTGCCATAGAATAGCCCCAGTACTAGCCTAGGACACTGATACCCCTATGGGCACCAACAGACTACCCTCATCACCCCAACAAGTCACCCCTTTGCCCTTCACTGTGCCTGGGCAACTACCTGATAACTGGTTCCCAGTACTGACCGTCACCACTTACCTCTTCTAGACTAACCCCCGTGACTCCTGCACCCATGTAACCACCGCCCTCTCCCCAGGACTGGGTGAGCACCACCCTACCAGGCGCTCTGCCCATGGCTTGTCTGGGCTGCTGTTAACCTCCTTCCAGATTCTCCCCTCCTGGAAAGGCCGGTTACTTCCACCCGACAGCATCAACACCCTTGCAGTGCAAACACCGGCACCACACATACGCCTGCATGCCACGGGGCACTCTGGGAGCTGGAGTCACTGGTCTGCACCTTCATGATGGGGAAGAGAGCTTGCGCCCAGCTACCGCTGTGAACCCTGGGAGCTGGAGGGACGGCTCTGCTGCCTGTAAGGGGGGTAATGCGCGTGCACAACACAGCAGCAGATTCAAGTGCGGCGGGGCTGCAGGAGGAAGACTTGTGAGATGATTACATTATCTCATGAGCATGGGCAAAGGAGAAGAAAAAGAATACTCTTTATGTGGGGCACTTTTGAATGTATAGATTTATAGATTTAAAACGTAACTTTTATTAATTTTATATTTAAGATAAATGGGACAATGGGCCTATTGTGCTAAAATAAGTCCTTCCTATGCCCCTTATGCAGTGAGCTTTTTATAATGTATGCTATGCACTTGGGGGGTACACTTATTATTAGGAAGGGTTATTCCCCTCTGGGAATCTTGAATACACAATTCACCCGCATCCCAGATGGGACTTCAACACTTACAGAGAACCCTAGATGGACAGCTGACTTACCCCTGTCTGCACCCTCGGCCACCCCAGGCACCCAGTAAGGTACCATGTCGCTCTCTCATTAGAGACTTCTACGCTAACTATCCCTGCTCTGTCTTTGCACAACAGGGTAGTCTGCGGCACTTAACTTTAACAGCAGAAGCGATCACTTTACCCTTTACTTTCTACTGAACAGTAGTAAGGTATACCTCTCTCATTTCTGAGTCCGCTGTGGGAGAATGACTCACTAACAGCAGAAGGTATCACTTCATTGTTACTTACAGCTATGCATTTTTCCGTCCTTGCCTATATCGTGATTATTACTGTTTTTACCTATAAATCATCTTTTTCATTCTGACACGCCTCCGACTGCTAGAGTTAAATAACAGAATACCCTGCAATGCTATTTATAGCAAAGGGCATAGCTAATATACTCTAGCAATAATAGGAGTGTTAACTCTTGTCTATCCCTCCATGACCCTGCAGTCCAGTCAGAAACCCTCTCATCTTTAGTCCGATGCACGTCTGCATGACTAATATAAAGCAGAAACTCTGATTGGTACTAAAAGGGTCAGATTGATACATAGGAGAGTGTTTATTCTAATCAGTATTTAATATCAACTGGTATTACACTAGACCTAGACCCAGACAGTGCTTTGACACACAACTCTGAGCCTCTACAGAAATCTGACTAAGAAATTCAATTATTGTATGACCTCACCGAGTGCTGTTTATAAATAGAAGGGTTGGACAGACAGAGACTGTGACCATCTGCTGTCCTCCAATATAGGAAACATAGTAATTATTTGCTTGTGTAACAGGAACACACTGTTGAGTACCTGTGATTTGTCGACTGTGATCCGTGTGCAACCAAAAACACACGCCTGTTTTTCTCAGGACATTAATCAGTAGATGTGATATTGGAATGATGTACAGTACAAGCCAGAATCTGGCATACAACTCAGAGCATTACACAAAAAAACTTGATATTGAGAGCAAGATATTGTTGCCACATCTATATTCAACTGTAAACAAAAGTACTTTGTTGCAACTTGCCAAGTGTGTCTGGTACTTGTTTCCTAGCACGGCGCCCATCGCATTGCATACCATTAGCCATACAATGGTATGCGATGCGATGTTACGCGATGTCAGCCGATGTTATACAATTTTAAATCGTATACCATTGCATTGTATGCCATTGTATGCCATATACAATGGTATACGATTTAAAATTGTATAAGCACCCTAATGGATGTTTTCAATGTTAAATGGGCCCCCTATAAGATTATTAATTGTATAAGCACCGTAAGGGGTGCTTACAATGTTAAAAGCACCCCCACGCCACCCCCACTATCAACGCCAACCCAAAGCGAGCAACCTTTTCATACCCCCACTATCCACATCGGCGTGGAGTTGATTTTGGATAGTGTGGCGAGCGCAGCGAGCCACCGAGCCTGAAGCGGCGCGAGTGCAGCGTGCCCCGCGAGGGGACGCGGAATACATGTAAAGTTATACGTGTCCCCTCGCGGGGCTCGCTGCGCTCGCACTATACACTATACACTATATAAAATCAACTCCACGCCGACGTGGATAGTGGGGGTATGAAAAGGTCGGAGGACACGTACCGCCGCCCCACGCGGGCTCGCTGCGCTTGCCACGCTTCAGGTTGGCGTTGATAGTGGGGGTGGTGTAGGGGTGCATTTAACATTGTTAGCCCCCATTAAGGTGCTTATACAATTAAAAATCGTATAGGGTGCTTAAATCGCATCGCATGCGGCTATATGGCATGCGATGCGATACAATGCATAAGATGCTATACGACTGAAAATCATGTCGTGCTAAGGAAACAAGTACCGTGTGTCTTTAGCAAACAGACACAATATGCTACTATAGACACCCATACTCTGTAGTTAAACCTCAAATATACTATATCTGCATAAATATTGTTTTGCATTTGATAGAAATAGGTAAAATGAGAAAATCCTGACACCCGCACAGGGTACTACTCTATTAGTTTCAGCAGTTAATAAGCAGTCTCCTTTTCTGAAGGAATTTAACCCTTGCTTATACTAGATAGAATTCTTGGTACTTATGTAGTATCTGGGCTGCCGATTTTGTGATTGTATGCCTTACCTTAAGGCATACAATCAGATGCGATGCGATGCGATGCGATTCGATGCGATTTTGCATAGGATTCAATGTTAAGAAGGTCCTGTTCATTTCCCCACTATCCAAGTGGGCATAGAGTTGATTTTATATAGCGTGGCGAGCGCAGCGAGCCACCGAGCCCGAAGCGTGGCGAGCGGCCGCATATTTCTTAAAAAGTATTCTGTGTCCCCTCGCGGGGCTCGCTACGCTCGCCACGCTTCGGGCTCGGTGGCTCGCTACGCTCGCCACAGGTTTATATCCAACTCCATGCCCACTTGGATAGTGGGGAAAGGAAAAGGACCCCTTTTTCCCATTGAATTCTATGTTAAAATGGACTCAGACCATTTTAACATTGAATCCTATGGAAAAATCTTGACCATCGCATCGCATACGATTTGGTCGCATGCGATGCGATGCGATGCGATCCGATTTCTAAATCGGAAGCCCAGATACTACATAAGTACCGAATTCTTTATTACTAACAGGGAATACAACCCTCAATTACCTAACCCAGGATTCTATTTTAAATCTTGCCTCCAAACGATCCCCAGTTAGTAGAGCTTCGGCCACACTGGGAACACATTGGCCAGTATTCAATGCTCCCGATTCCCCTTTTTTTTTTTTTGGGCGAATCGGGCTGTTTGTACTCCTTGCGGTGAATTTTTTTCACTGAAAATATGATTCACCCTATTCAATGTTCACTGAAAGCGAACAGTGAATGCCGGCCAGTTCTCCGATTCATGCTCGCTGCAATTCGTTGGTGTATTTCAATGGGGTTTTCACTGGAATTCGCCGAGAGTGTATTCAATGCTAGGATGGCGAATTGCTTTCTCCCTGATTTTTGCCATGATTCACCGTTTTGCATTCGAGACCTTTGTAAGGTGAACTGGAAAGTGATCTTTTAAAATAAAAGTTTTTTTTTTTGGTGTCAAAAAATCTGATTTTTTTTTTCCGTGAAGGGGCATGCTATTTTTATTCATGTGCTTGAAGTACATATATTTATATATTAAATTTTTCTTTTATTTTTTTGAACTTTTTTTTTACGCTTTCACCAGCAGGGGGCCTGGGAGCTGCTCATTAATATTCATATATTCACTGCACTCTGGTCCCGATCATTACATATGCAGGATCGGGACCAATGAGTGCAGCGGCTCCTTATCCCAGCCCCCTGCCAGCTCTTGGGGGGCTCTCCATGTCCCTGCAAGCCCTCCTTAACCCCCTCAGTGTCCGGCGTAGGCAGGGTGGCTTCCAACTCCCTGCCTGCCATCGTCCTCCAGCATCCTGCGGCATTTGCCACAGGGGTTAAATTACTGATCTGTAAAGTATTAAGTTTGGTATTTAGCAGAATGGCGCATTCCTGCTGTTATGAAAAATGAGTTGCAAGGTCTGTGGCAATTGAATATGCCTCTAGGGGTGTCTGATGGTCGTGTTCGCGAAGTGCGAATATGCACACGTGCAGTGAACGGCTTTGGCGAGTTTCAAACTCCTGTTAGCTCAATGGTGGGCAGATGCAGGGACACTGGCGTAACTACAGCACCGCAGCCCCCGCGGTCGCGGGGAGGCGCTGGGTAAGTGCGGGCGCCGGGGGGCTGCGGTGCTATCGTAATGCCCCATCCCCCGCAGCGTTACCTATATTCGCTGCGGCGGTCCCGGCTCCCCTGGCTATTGCGACGGGCTACCATAAAATGTCCGCCCCCATATAGCAGCCAGTTCTTTAAAACTGTCTGCTGTATGGGGGCGGCCATTTTGTTATGGTCCGTGTTTCATATCAGAATGAAGCCAGGATGGGAGCCGGGACCAGCGCAGCGAATACAGGTAAGTATGCGGGGGATGGGGGGGCATCGGCGTCCGGAGTGGTGGTGGGGTGAGGGGGGGGGGGGGGGGGAGGGGCGCGTGTTTTATTATCGGCGGGGGGGCGCCAAAATTATAGTTACGCTGCTGTGCAGGGACACTCCCAGCATTTTATGGCCAGATGCAGGTGTCTGCTTGGGGCAGGTGTCAGCCATCTACTGCCAGGATAAAGTCAGTTTTGACTGACTTGTATCTACGAACAGGAGAGAAGTCATTCAATGGTCGCTCACCATTGGCGGCCGCATGCAAGTGGATGTGTAAGCATCCACATCCATTGGCAGGTAATGTGGGGATGCAGCGTTTACCTGATCGCTAGGCTGCGAAAATACACAGCCTAGTGAATAGGTCTGAATTACCCCCTAAATTGTATTAATTCAGTTTGGCGATTGCTAGCTCACACGACAAACAACCTTTATAGCACAGTTTTCCAATTATCCATCTGTTCTGTTGTCTACCTTGTCACTATCTAAGCTAAAAAGGTTTAATAAGACTCTATCATTGTAAACCTTATTTTGTAGGCAGTGCATGAGCATAAAAATAAAGAACACCTGCTACATTTAAGGTAATTGTGGCGTTCTGTGGTGTTTTTCACTTAATTTACACAATTATCCTGTCATTGGCAGTCACACACAATGGCTGCTGTCTGACCTCCCGCATTTGACAGAAATTACATGTTTACCATTACTCTAAACTGCAAATGTCACCAAGTTGTATGTGAGCTCAGGAAAACAGTATAAGTCTTTCATTCACACACCTAATATGCTACAATACAATTGTACTGTGTACATGAACATTTAGCTACAGTACAGTATACAATACAGTATCTATGCAGAGGACTTGTCTGGTGTGCCGCGACCTGAAAAAGGTTGAAAATCACTGCACTACAGTGTGATGGGAGAATATAATAGTGTGCAGAGCGCAGCGAGGCTCCGTGCCCGAAGCATGCGAGGGGATGCCATACACTTAGATGGTGTCCAAGTTGACCATGTCGACATTCTGGACAAAAAAAACATGAAAACGCATGTCGACCTTTTGATTGTCAATTTTCCCATTATCGCCCCTATGCTTGTGTCAACATTTTGACCATGTAGACCTTACCCATGTCTACCTAATGCTGGGGTCGACCTAAGACCTGTCTACCTTCAGTGGCTGACCCAAGTATGTCGACCTAAATAGGGTCGACCCAATGACCCATACCCAGAGGAAGAGGTATGAAGTATTATTGCTACTGTTTATGATAGGTTGGGTGCTCAGAAAGAACCTTTTATTTCTAAATATACAATCTACTGATCACAATGTCTATAACTAATCCGACATATCAATAGTGGTCCTGCTTATATTCATTTGTACTTACAGAAACTAATTAGGAACATAAGGCCCTTCATAAAAAATGACAATAATTACATAAAAAGGTTTTTTTATAAATACTACTGGAGTCTTAAGATTTCAATTAAATTAATTAAATTAATTAAAGTTAAAATCAGTAATCTTACCAATGATACCATGAAAGCAATGTGCAATTTACAGAGGATTAGCATTTACAGTATATAGGATTACCAATGTTCTTAATACAGTATATAGGTCATATACTGTACTCGCTCACAAACAAATCTTGGAAAATAAAAAGAGACTCGTGGACATTTTATTTTGAAATTAGTGTTTTTCATGTTTTATAAGTATATATGTAGCTTTGTAAAAAAAATATTTTTAATAGATATGTATAACTATACATTTTAGGGGTATGCACCACGCATGTTTTGTGTTTTTGTTTTGGATCTGGAGAGAGATCTGTATTGGTTTTGGTTTTGAAAAAAACATAAAAATCTGTGGCTGAAATGTTTGGTTTGTTTGACCCCCACCTAAAAAAAAATGTGCAAGGAATTGTCCTACATAAACAGTACATGCACAGTTTAGCAAATCATTTCAGCAACAGGGTCTGCCATAACTGTTGCTAAAATAATTATATTGTTTGCCCCCCCCCCCCCCCACATAAAAAGAGTTGCTTTGTCTGTATAAACCAATGGGTGCTGCTAAGTCTTTTGTATGAGCCCAGGGGTGCTGCTAAGTCTGGCATATAAGTCTAGGGGTGCTGCCAGGGGCGGATCCAGGATAAAATGACAGGGGGGGCACCATGATAAAAGAGGGTTTAGGTGGGGGAGGGCCAGTGTTAGTGGTGCCAGTGTACATGCTAAGAGAGCGACAGAGAGAGGGTGGCAATGGGATTAAAAATAGGCCCACCATGGCAACAAAAGTGAAGGATGTAGTTGTGCGCGTGCCAAAGGCGCGCTCTGGAAAAGGGGTTGTGGCCACTCAACAGGGGGCATGTCCTTGAGTGTAGTGTACAACACCATATACAACTTCTACACATTATACTACAAAATACTAGACCCCATTATACTTGCCCCTTACACATGATGCCAAATGGAATGAGCCAAAATTCAAAGAATGCCACATGGATTGTGTCAAAATTCACATAATGCCACACGGATTGAGCCAAAATTTACATAATAACACACGGATTGAGCCAAAATTCACAAAATGCCAAATGGATTGAGCCAAAATTCACATAATGCCACATGGATTGAGCCAAACTTCACATAATGCCACACGGATTGAGCCAAATTCATAAGATGCCACATGGATTGAGCCAAAATTCACATAATGCCACACGTATTGAGCCAAAATTCACATAATGCCACACGGATTGAGCCAGAATTCACATAATGCCACACAGATTAAGACAAAATTCACAATACGCTTCATAAACAGGGACATTGTCCACCAAAGGGGCGCATTAAACATTTACACCATAATGTCCATTGCACGTTAAGTTACACGCCATTATGTCCATTATGTATTATGCCAAACACCATAATGCCTATTAAAAATTATGCTACATACAGTAAGTGCTGCTTATCTACATGCTCATTGCCAAGGGTTCCATGCTCATTGCCAGAGGTTCCATGCTCGTTGCCATGTGGAATTACATGCTCATTGCCAATGGGGAATACATGCTCGTGGTAAATCGGGGACAGCCGCCACCAGGCAGAAGTGATAGCCACTGACAGTGGCAGAGCCTGGCTGTATTCCGAGCACTGCAGGTCCCAGCTATTTGAAATAATACCCATTTCACACCAGAAAAATGCATTCCCAGGTTGGCCCCTTTTACACCAGCCTAGTCCCTGCATTTTCTGGTGTGAGGGGTAGAGAAAACCACCCCTCCCCCCTTTAAACAGTTATCTCATTTAACCGGCTATATCTTCGGAACTAACTGACCCATTTACATGAGACAAGTATCATATTGAAGAACTTTTGAGTGGGCTTTGAATGATTTTGGTCCAGTGAAACTGGAACGTTTGGTTCCAGAGTAATCTGCCCACAAAGAACATGAACAGCCATGAAATTACATTTAAAAAAAAAAAATCGATTTACATGCAATATCTCTGGAACCGATTGATGGATATGGACCATCCTGGTATCATATTGAAGGCCCAGCGATTTGGAATTGAATGACATCAACCACAAGCTCCTGTGATGCCAGGGGGGGACTGACAGCCGTCGGAACCGGGTGGGGGTCGGAATTGACGGGTCCCATATTATCCTATGGGGAAAAAATGTTACAGCTTTGCCAGGCGATTTCTCCGGTTCCCGGGGGGCTAGAGACATGGGGCTGGGCTCGTTGGAAAGCTCTGGTCCTCATCTACAAAATGAATGACAGGGGGGGCACGTGCCCGGGTGCCCCCCCCCTGAATCCGCCACTGGGTGCTGCTAAGTCTGTTGAATGAGCCATGTGGGGCTGCTAAGTATGTTGTATACTCACAGGGGTGCTGCTATGTCTGTTGTATAAGCCAAGGGGTGCTTTGTATTGAGGTGAATGGAGGAAAAACAATAAAAGATCAGGAAAGTGACACAAGTGGGTGGCACAAACACCTGGCACATCTAACAGTGGCACTGCAGTGACAGACAGGATGGCAGTTTTAAATCTAGGCCCCGAGCAGCATGCGGTGGACACAACAAGAGAAACAGCGTAGAGCGTGTGCGGAGAGCCAGCAACATGCAATCAGCATCTGCAACGTGGTACAAAAGGAGGGATTAAGTTTTCATTGAAATTTGTGTAGAAGACAGCAAGGAGGTGAAAGTACTGTAAACTTTAGAAAAGATAAACTAACTTTTAGTTGTGTAGGAGAATCTAATAGTCTTAAACACATAAGTTGAACTGTATCAATCTATTGACCCCAATGAATCCAATCACAAATGGGTATAATGTAAAGTTTGCATCTTACACTTGGTGTAGTCATCTTAGAAAGATGTCTTCTGGACCTTAAACACCAGACCGTAGCATTAAGACATTAATAGGGAGTTGATTTACTGCAGTGTGTAAATGGACACAGCTTTGCGGATCTGACTTTGCCTCCATCCTGCCCATTTGCGTATGGGGAAAAGGTGGCTAATTTTTTTTTTTGTTCTGTCACATTCACATTTCAGTATACAGAATGGAGGACAAACAATTAAAGATCAGGAAACAATTCCTACTACTAGTGCTGAAGCTACTGACATGCAGGTCCATCAACATCGTCTGCTCAGGCAGATGCACATTGTCTTAGAGGGAATGTAAAATCCAACAACCTAAACATAATAATAGGGAAGGTCTTTACCTATGTTCATGACATATGTTCAGCTTCTCATGAAGATGCAAATTTTCCTCCCTCTCTAAAATTTAAAAAAATAAAGCTTGTTAAAGCACAGGAACTAACTGTGCATTCAGATATCACAAATACCCAAGCAGAGTCCAAGTGTGTCTATGGTTACCGATGTCTAGTCCTGACCCTACCAATACAGTTTGGAAACTACACTTGGCTGGTGGGAAAATTATGAATTCTGTTTTGGAAATGTTGTGTTTGAGGTGGCAAGATGACATCCAAGATGAAGTGGCAGAAAGATATTTAGAGACATGCAGCAATACTGATGGTGGCAATACCAGGGGAGGATGGATAGATTTTGCACATCCTCTGCAATTGTAAGCTGACTGCGCGCACCTGGCACCAGCCAGACACTGGAATGCCACAGAGCAGACCTGAATGACAATCTCTGAGCAAGCCTAGAGAAACCCCTGGAATGCAAGTAAGTGTTTCTTAGACCTTGAATCATGGCTAGTGGATGCCCTTAGAGACTCTTCTTAGGGATTTGTGACATATGTGAACACAGTTTCTTATTTGGACTGTTTTTTTTTTCAACACTAATTTTCCTTTTTATATATTTGATACCTCTTCTAAACTGAGTCAGAAGGTGTTGCATTATCATATGAGGTTACAGAAGAAGATGACTTATTGACTGCAATTCTACAAGCACCAGTTTCAAATAAAGGCCAATACTTCAGCCTTTTCTTGCCACTGGGTGTAGTGTGTGTCTTTTTTGGCAATTTTTATGTTTTTTTGCCACTAACATTTCACTTTCTAAGTGGTAGGGATGAGTGCATTCGGATCCTAGAGACTTACCTGATCTGAGGTGTTCCCGAGCTGTTCGCTTCCATCCGGCTGATAATTGCAGTCGAAAACGAGGCCAAACATCATCTTCCCGCTGTCGGATTCTTGTGAGACTGGAATTCTATATAAGTCCCCGCTTCCGGCGCTATCTTCATTCCGCATGTGAAGTTCAGACAGCACAGATGTGTCCATGCTGTCTGCAGAGAGAGGCCTGCAATATTACAAAATTACACTAATAGAGAACAAACTAATGGGGAAACTAACGGAAGCTGCCTAACTTAATGGGGCTGCTTAAGGGGGACAACTACAGATCAGAAATCTACAGGGTACAGCTACTAAGGGGGAACTAATGGTGCAGGAACTTTTGTACATCTACTAAGGGGGAACTACTGAGGGGGAATCTATAGTAAGTGGAAAACTACTAAGACTACTATTATGGGGGTATTACTAAGGGGGGCTGTTATATGGGACTACTGTGGGGGACAACTAAGGGGCTCTATTTAAAAAAATTTTTTTTTACTACAGTGCTGAATCAGTCCAGCTGTGCTGCCCAGTGACAAAATGGGGGGCAGGACTTCATTTTTTTATTAAAATAAAAAAGTTTTTTTTTTAACTGCAAGGGCTGTTAAGTGTGCCATATCATACCCAGAGGTGTAGCTAGCTGTCACAGGAGGTTATTCTGATCGGAGCGGCCAAACGTGCGTACGTTCACTATTAACGTACGCTAGCCGTACGCGGCCGTTAGGGTTAGGTCCACCCACAAATCAGCCGCTTACGTACGGGCAGAAATACCGTAGAAGGGGAGTGGCGTACAAATGAGCGTACGGCACCGTACGCGGACGGGCCAGCCCTTGCACTCCGACAACAGGCGTACAACTGAGCGTACGCCGCCGTTTACGGACGTCTTTCGTCCGTCTTCCCACCGACTTCTTGCGGAGATCTGAGCGTATGCCAGCTTGCACGGACGGGTCCCTATTGTTTTCAATGGAAAACACAGGTTATGTCACCGCTCGTGAGAGTGAGCGTACGTCCGTGTACGCTGCCATACCCTTCACATATATGGACCTGCAAATCTTGCCTCTCAACTACTAATCTGACAATTGATTAATTAATCTATTTGTTATTCAACTATTGTTTTCTATTAACTCAATAGAAGATTGTGTGCAAAATAGTGGGCATGGGCTTAAAACATTGCTGAAACATCCTTTGTAGGTGTTAGATGTGGTTTATGTTATTGTATCATAAATACAAAACCTATGTTAGTATTAGAGTGAACACGTTGACACATGTCGACTTGTGTAGATTGAGTGTGCTACTGCGTAAAGTCTATGAAAGCACGTAGTGAATGTGTCTAACTGTTTAGCAAATACCTACCTTAGCGTATAAAAAGATTCTTACCTTAAATTAAACAAACCTTTAAATGTGGAGAAGTATAGAAACATAAGCTTCCAATGTGTTTGCGTGCTGTGTGTGTGGCTTGCAGGCAGTGAAATCATGGTTTGGACTTAATAGACTGCAGCATTGCTTATTACGATCAGGTGTATGTGTTTGAGTAGTAATAAGCGTTAATTAGCCAACTCAGCCGCACGCTGGCATGCGGTATCTGTAGGGGTGGTTTGAGATGGCGGTTGGCGGCCGCCTGTTTTGTGTCCGAAATGAACGGTGCCTTAGTCGATCGTGCGGTAGTAGCACCGCTCATTTTTGGTGCACACCCCCGTGTACGCCCATATTTACGCCCATTTTCCCTCATTATTTCGGCCGCTCCCATCAATACGCCCCTATGCCGCCCCCATTACCCGTACACTCGCGTACAGGTTTTTTCGCACGTTGAGACCCGGCCGTAAGCGTTGTGGAGTGTTCGCGCCGGCGCATTAGCGTATCTGCACATGCGCAGATCATGAAAAACACCGGGACGTACGCGTACGGCCCGGCCGCTCCAACCAGAATAAGGCCCACTGTGCCCAGAGCAAGGGCATCGCTGGGTATGATATGGCACACTTAACAGCCCTTGCAGTTAAAAAAACAATAAAACTTTTTTATTTTAATAAAAAAATGGGGGGGGGCAGCTCCCCTGGACTGATCCATATCAGTCCAGGGGAGCTGCCCCCCATTTTGTCACTGGGCAGCACAGCTGGACTGATTCAGCACTGTAGTAAAAAAATTGCTCTAGGTACTGTGACACCTAGCCCTTGCTCTGGGCACTGTGACACCTAGCTACACCACTGGGTATGATATGGCACACTTAACAGCCCTTGCAGTTAAAAATAAAACAAACTTTTTTATTGTAATAAAAAAATGGGGGGGCAGCTTCCCTGGACTGATCCATATCAGTCCAGGGGAGCTGCCCCCCATTTTGTCACTGGGCAGCACACCCTCCTACATTACTGGTCCTGTGGGATGTAGCGTTACAAACATTTGCAGATCAATTAGAGGTAGGCAGGTCTTCTGATAGAAGGGGTGGGGCCTAGTGCTGAAAACATCCAATGTCGCAAATTGGGGACGTGTCCAGCGCTCCCGGAAGTGCTGGGCAGCTGTACAGATGTTGTGCGAGTTTGCACGGCATCTGTTCAACAATCAGGGGCTGCTCTGCAGTAGCAGAACAGTGCTGATCGTCAGCTCCCCCAACTGTCCCCCTCCCACAGAACACTATGACCCGCAGGAGGGACAGTGAGATAGTATGCAATTAGTGGGACTGTCCTGCTGTAATCAGGTCAGTTGGGAGGTTTGTAATGAACATCATATCTAAAGGCCATGATGATTCCTGGCAAATATACATGAAGTAGCGATGGTCACTATGCTTGGGATTTGTGTATTTATGCAGTTTCTGATTGAGAAGTTGAAATGTAGCAAAATACATTTATAAACTAGAAATGATTTTCTGCATAATGTTGTCAGGGTTTTCATAGCACAGGACCAATGATTGTGCCCAAATCCAATAATTAATAAAAAGACCATCTATGCTATTAGTTAATTGTCTGAACATTAGGCATACATACCGACTTTCTGGCTGCTTCATGCGGGAGGGGGCAGCTAGTGCAGCGGAATGCGGAGGCACTATCTCAAAATGGATGGTTGTGCAGGGGCGTGGAAGCATGATTGTGTCGTCACAGGGATCATGGCCTCACAGAGGGTGGGTTGTACAAGGGCACATATTTGTGTCATTATGGTTCTGCTCCCTTCTGTTAAAGCCCAAATTACTGTCATTTTAAGGCATGCAAATCTTGTCATCTGCCTGAATAATTCATTATCTCCAGCTCATACTGTATACTCTAGAGACTGTTACGGAGTTCTGATTTTTGTAATTCCGTAACATTTAAAAATCTGCCTGTTGACTGTTTTGCATAGACCACCATATATTTTCTTTGTGTTTTATTATCATTATTTGTTTATGTTTTTGTTTTCTTTTTAAAGTGCAAAAGAAGCTGACATGAAACAACAATCGAGATTCAGGAAAGGCAACAACTAAACATGTCATAACTATTTAATTACTCAATTACCTCACCTATGTTCCCTCTATCTGCAACAATGTAAAACCCAAAATCGTTTCCAACCAAAACATTTTTGCTTTTTTAAAATGTGTGTTTAAAATTGGATAACAATGCTTTTTACGAGCTACAGACTGAAGATACAACAGTTATAAATGCTATGTTACCCATGCATAATAAAATAGATTGATCTCTATAAAATGCATATTGATTGCTATAAAATGTCAGTCTTACTGCCCTCAACGTAACATCCAGCAGTCATTAAGCAGCAATATAGTTTATATGCAATCATTTTTCTTTTCATCCTTTAATTAAGAAAGATCTTCTGTGAATAACGCATATTACCCGCTGGATAAAAAGTCACTTTCAATGCAGACATTATACAAAATATCATCACAATAAAAATTTGGAACACAGAGATTTTTAGCAAAGTGCATTAGCTGTCCTATTAACTGTGATGAGATGCCATCCGATACATTGTGCCAAAATTTTCTTTACATGTTAATCCCCAGCAATCATTCTGAGGCTAATGGAGTATGACAAAATTATGGACAATACTCCAATCAGACCCACAGAACATAATGAATTTCCCGGGCTTTAAAAATTACGTAATATAGGTGTGTTCAATTGTTGTTTGTTTTTGAGGCTTTATCTGTTATCTGTTAATGAAAGTAAATGTTTTAAGCCATACAGTGGGAAGATTCTGTAACATAAAAAGAAGAGATGCGTGTAAGACCATTTTTGGATCAGGATTTGATTAGCTGTCCGGTGTTGGATATAGATTTGCCAAACTACCGTGACTGGTTTTGGATCAGAATTTTTTTTAAATAAAAAAATTGATTAAAAAAAGCTAAAATCACAGAATTTGGGCCTTTTGTTCTAAAGTATTTTAACTGCAATAACATTAATTTCCAGTCAATTTTGTCCACCTCAGAGGTCACAATATTGTTTTTTTCATCAATATTGGTCAAAGGCTGCAGTGAGCTGGCAAGTGAAACTAAGTGTTGGAGCAGTGGTACAAATACACAGCACATTATGCCACACAGTAGTGTCCATAAGTCACATTACACCACACAGTAGTACCCCTTTTACATGTGACACCACAGTAGAGCAGCCTATACACATTGGGCCATATTCTGGTTAGGTCGGTGCAACGTAGGTACGGTCCGTTTCACCGTACGTTTCCTGTACGCGGACAGTGAGCGTAAATCCGCCCACAAAACATCTGCACACGGACGGTCACAAACACTGACAAAGGGGAGTGGCGTACACTTGAGCATACGCCACCGTACACGGACGGATCTCCTCTTAGCCACCGATAACTGGCGTACAACAGAGCGTACGTCACCGTATACGGACGGGTCTCGTCCGTTTTCACACCGACATCTTCCGTATATCTGAGCGTACGCCACAGTGCATGGACGGGTCTCACCTTTTTTCAATGGAAAACTCAGCGTGTGTCACCGTTCGTGAGAGTGAGCGTACGTCCGTGCACGGTGGCATACCCTTCACATATATGGCACTGAAAATCTTTCCTTTCAACTATAATTAAGACAATTAATTAATTATTCTAACTGTTATTCAATAATTGTTTTCTATTAACTCAATTGTTTACCTTAATAAACACCCTAATAAAACAACATTTTAACCCTCATTACATGTATATTTATTATGTTCTAATGTTTCATTTTAATCACTATCTGTGTGTCCCCACATTGGTTTTACTTTTAAATAAAGTTATGTTGGTGTTACAGTGAAAAAGTTGACACATGTCGACTTCTGTGAATTGAGTGTCCTGCTTTTTAAAGTATACAAAAACACTTACTGAATGGGTGTAGATGGTAATAAAATAACTACCTTGACATATATAAGCAGGTCTTAGAATAAATCTTACCTAAAATTAAAACAACCTTTACGTGTAGACAAGTGTAGAAAGATATGCTTCCAATGTGTTTGAGGGCTGTGTGTGGCTTGCAGGTAGTGAAATCATGGTTTTCACTTAATAGGCTGCAGCATTGCTTATTACATTCAGGGGTACTT
This sequence comes from Crinia signifera, assembly GCF_055691185.1. Lineage (NCBI taxonomy): Eukaryota > Metazoa > Chordata > Amphibia > Anura > Myobatrachidae > Crinia > Crinia signifera. The sequence continues at coordinate 113,637,406 of NC_139223.1, forward strand.
GTGTACAATCACGATTTTTAACAGAAATGCACCAAATGCATTGAAATTAGTATCAAACATGTTCAATGGCCCCCAAATGCCATTTTTGAGGCTGTACCACTCCCACTATCAACGCGAACCCGAAGCATGGCGAGCGCAGCGGTACGCGTCCTACGACCTTTTCATACCCCCACTATCCACGTCGGCGTGGAGTTGAGAATAGAAAGTGTGGCGAGCGCAGCGAGCCACCGAGCCCGAAGCGTGGCAAGCGCAGCGAGCCCCGCGAGTGGACACGGATACCTTCACAGGTATACAGGTCCCCTCGCGGGCTTCACAGGTGTCCGCATCCCCTCGCGGGGCTCGCCACGCTTTGGGCTCGGTGGCTCGCTGCGCTCGCCACACTATTCTCAACGCATGCGATTTTAAAAAAATGCTGAAAACCTGCAAAAATCGCATGCCATCGCAATGCCACTACATTTGGCATGCGATGGGAGCAGTGAAAGTACACAAGTACCCATTCAGGTGTAGTAATCAGCGTTAATTAGCAGACCCATTAGCAGACCCTTCACAGGTATACGCGTCCCCTCGCGGGCTTCACAGGTGTCCGCGTCCCCTCGCGGGGCTCGCCACACTTCGGGCTCGCTGCGCTCGCCACACTTTCTATTCTCAACTCCACGCCGACGTGGATAGTGGGGTATTGAAAAGGTCGTAGGACGCGTACCGCCGCCCCTCGCGGGGTCGCTCGCTTCGCTTCGGGTTCGCGTTGATAGTGGGGGTGGTACAGCCTCAAAAATGACATTTGGGGGCAATTGAACATGTTTGATACTAATTTCAATGCATTTGGACGCATTTCTGTTAAAAATCGCATGCAATTTTTAAAAATGCTAAAAACCTGCAAAAATCACATGCCATCGCATTCCATCGCATGCCACTACATTTGGCATGCGATGGCATGCGATGGGAGCCGTGAAAGTACACAAGTACCCATTCAGATGTAGTAATCAGCGTTAATTAGCAGACCCAGGCATCCGCTCTCATACGGTATCTCTAGGGGTGGTCTGGAGCTATCTTTGGCATCTGTCTGTTTTTGGCCCTAAATGCACGGTGCATTCGCAGATCGAGCGGTTGTAGCACCGTACATTTTTGGTGCACACCCCCATGTACGCCCATGTTTACGCCCAGTTTTCCTCATTATTCGGGCCGCTCCCCTAAAAACGCCCCCATGCCGCCCACAATGACCGTACTCTTGCGGACAGGTTTTTTCGCACGGAGAGAACCGTCCGTGAGCGGTGTGAGGTTGCCGCACCTGCGCATTGCGAAAGCTACGCATGCGCAGATGAAAAAAAAACCCAATCCGCCCGTATACGGTCCCACCGTACCGAGCAGAATAAGGCCCATTATACCTTGGTAGATCTCTTCCTCATTCCTTATCGGTCCTTCTCATCATTTTTCTTCCCTTTCCTAGACTGCACCAGCACACAAACAGGGTTAAACTTATTTGCATTAGCATACACACAGGGTTATACCACACAAAAACAGAGTAAATTTACTATTATTCGTTGTCATAGGAGAATGCAATCTCAGCTGAAAAATTGGTATCGGTAATGTACAGATTTTCTTTCTGTATGGACATTGCCTAAATACTTGCAACTGTGTAGATGACTGATCAAGTCTGAATCAGGCCCTGAGTGCAACAAATTACACACACATTGAGGTGCAGGTTTTGCATCTCAAAATAATGAGTGTTTTCATTACTGCTTCATCCGGACTAATGCCAGAGGGGTGGCTGCTAAGTACATAACTATATCATTCTCTCTGTAACGTGTACACACAAACCACTATGTCACTCTATACAGGTTGAGTATCCCGTATCCGAGTATCCGTTATCCGAATTATTTCAAAAAACCATACATTCCAGAAAGTGAAAAAAATTTTTTTTTTGCTAAAAACTCACTGGGGACATTTGTAACAGCATCACTGGTGACATGATATGTAACTGGCACTATATATGTGCAAGAAAATGATTGCTTAGCATTCAAATTCAATATCTGAGATAGTACACAAATTTTGTTTCATGTTTTGAAACCTTGTTTTTTGAACAAATAATATATATTTGTGTGTATTTTATGTGGTAATAAAATATATTTGTGTGTATTTTATGTGTTTATACAGCATACATGCAAGATACTTCAAAATACATAATTGAAATATTAAAATATTCCGAAATACGGAATAATCCGTTATCCAAAATTCTCCTGGTCCCGAGCATTTTGGATACGGGATACTCAACCTGTACTATATAACACTGTGTTATAGTTGATGCTGGATATGGCTGTTTTTTCCTGGCTTCTTGCTCCATTATTGCTTCCTAATTATCTACTGAACACAGTTACAATTATGCACCCAAGATCACTTGGTCAGTCAGTTATTGAAAGATGTTTTGGGGTGCTGAAATCTTGATTTCACTAGCTAGATAAATCGGGGGGACTTTTGCTCTATAGTCACTTAAAGGTGACTAAAATTGTGTTCTGCTGCTGTTTTATTCATAACATGAGTTTTCAACAACACCTGCCATATGAAGTTGAAGACAGTCAGCAAGTAGTGGAGTTAGTAACATTTTGCTACACTTGGGGGGTCATTCTGTATGATTCGCCCCCCCCCCATGCGTAGTCGCTGATCCGTTCGCACGTGACAGTGCGGGAGGTGGGCATGGGGCGGCAGGCAAGGGTGTCAACCATGGGAAAGACCATGCATTCCCATGAAAACTCTGCGCAATCTCATGGTAGGGTACTTGTATCCTAGCACGGCGCCCACGATTTTGATTGTATTGATAGGGCCGGAAAAATCGCGTCGATCGCATCGCATGCCAACTAAATCGCATGCGATGCGATCGACGCGATTTTTACATTGGAATCAATGTAAAATGGTTCCTGAGACCCAATTTTACATTGATTTAATGTAAAAAACCTCAAAACCCCCCATTTTAATAGCAACCCCCCCCCCTGATGGGTGAAATGGCCCTCCATTGTTAATGCCACCCCACTATTGACGCCAACCCGAAGCGTGGCGAGCGCAGCGAGCCCGCGAGGGGCGGCGGTACGCGTCCTCCGACCTTTTCATACCCCTACTATCCACATCGACGTGGAGTTGATATTATATAGTGTGGCGAGCGCAGCGAGCCCGAAGCGTGGCGAGCACAGCGACCCCCGCGAGGGAACGCGCATAACTTCACAAGTATACGCGTCCCCTCGCGGGGCTCGCTGTGCTCGCCACGCTTCGGGCTCGCTGCGCTCGCCACACTATATAAGTCGGATGGTGGGGGTATGAAATGGTGGGGGGATGCGTACCGGCGACCCTCATGGGCTCGCTGTGCTCGCCACGCTTCGGGTTGTCATCAATAGTGGGGTGGCGTTAACAATGGAGGGGCATTAACCATATTTTATAACCATATACAATGAGAAATTAGCCATATTGGCCCATTTCTCATTGTTCCCTATGTAAAATCGCGTTGATCGCGTCAATCACATCGCGGGCCATTATAATGGGCCGCGACCGACGCAATCAACGCGATTTTAACTTTAAAAATCATTTAACATTATTCTCTATGGGAAAATCGCGTTGATCGCGTCGGTCGCATCGCGGCCCATAATAATGGGCCGCGATGGACCCGATCAACGCGATTTTCTCTTTTACCGGCAAATACACTGGTGATTGACAGAAAATCGGGTCCATCGCGTCGATCGCATGCCTTAAGTACCTTAAACTTAAGGCATGCGATCAACCCGACGGGCGCCGTGCTAGGAAACAAGTACCCATGGTAGTTTGCTGATGACACGGGTGCAGGGGACGGGCAGCTGACATCAGCGTATTTACCAGAATATTATACATATAATTATGTTTATCAATGCAAATAAGACAAGGTGTGCCTTGGATACCTCTATTTGGACCTCTTAACTGATCAATCACTGGACGTTTAGCTGTTAGCTGCTGTGAATGTGATGGTTTTCCTCCATAATACACATAGAACTGTCATGGATTTGATTCTGATACTGGCACATAGGTCTACTGCATTGGCCAGTTGTGTGTGTTTGTCAGCAGACATGTTTACTGATTCTTCTGGAAAACTGGCCTGGCTGCCAATGAAGCCACTTGTTTTTCTCACCATTCAGATGTGTGGTTTGCTGGTTAGACCATGTTTACCAAAAGGCCTGCTCCTGAATAGATTGGGGTATATCTTCTGGACTCGTTTGTGGATGGGCCCTAGGAGCTATAAGTGGTGTAACAGCTTTTAAAGTGAGGGTGATTGTCTCCTCCATGTCCTTATCCACCAACTCTGCTTGCACTAGAATGTCCCTGTAATATTGTCCTCTTTATTAGAACTAGACTGGTGTATAAATGTGAATAGGTACTGTTACCTGCTTTGTTGTGTGCAGTGTTTCATTGTCTTTTAGCCTACAGGTAATACAGGTACAATAAATGAGAAGCGCTGATGCTTTCCATAGGAAATATTTTTTAATTTTACAAAACATTGTATAATTGTTGTCTACAATACTACATAACCACCAAAATGTATGTGTTAGACTGTTTTAAAATATTTAGGACTAGGGGTATTCATTCTAAGGCTTAATTTTAATTGAGTGGAGATGTTTTCCATATTACTCAATAGTACTCAACTTTACATTTACCTACCACCTTCTACACTAATCTACACTAACTATCTTCCGATAGTTTCCTATATGCTACAACTTTACTTAAAAAATATTAGCCTTAGGATTAATATACTCCTGCACTGCATTTATTGTTTGCATGTGTGATCCCATCTCCCCCCCCCCCCCAACACCCCTTTAAAGTAGTAACACTCATAATGCTATTGAGGATAATATTGTATTGGAGTTGACAAAATCCAGGACTTGACAGGACTTGTTGCCACCTGTGATCTCTGGTGTGGGGGATGGCTGATGGCAGCTGAAGGGCCTAAAGGAAAGGTGACAATAATTATATGTGTTTTATTCAACTTTCATAAATTTACAAATATTGTCAATTTCATTACCTGCTACTAAGTCATCTGACATATAGAGCGTAATTCAGACCCAGTCGTATGATGCAAATTCCCAGAGTTTAGGAAATTTGCAAATAAATGTGTTTGCTGTGCGCATAGATGTGTATGGCTGCCAATCTATTTGCAGCTGTGCAAATATCAGTAATACCATTCATTAGCCGGTGACCATCTAATGATTTTTTCATTGGGCACCAGTCATTGCAGGCTCAGAGAAGCCAGAAACTTACTTGGTGACTGTGATGAAAACAGGTATATCCGGCCTGTTGCTAACATCCCACCACCTCCGCATGTCTATCAATAATAAGCCACCACACTAATTCGTGGCTGTGTAATCAGGTCCGAATTAACCCCATAATGCAGGACAGAGACAGATGCTGATGTTCCGCCAGACTTCGGGCGGTATTCAATGTGAATACCGGCAACGTGCAGCGAATCCTGTTTAGGATTCGCTGCACATTCGCCACTGGTCGCCGCGTTCCGGAGCCTCGCCGGCTCCGGTATTTAACGAGTCAGGGGCTCGCTGCCCCTGACTGGCAAATATGAGCTCCTGCAGTGAACGCCGCAGGGAGCCTGAGGACGGTGGCAGGCAGGGAGATGGAAGTCTCCCTGCCTGCCCCACAACGTTTGTGGGGGGGAGGTGGGCTCCCCGGGTGCCAGGCAGCACAGGCTGCCCCCCGTGGGTGCCATCAGGGGACCGGGCATATTCACTACACCCGATCATGCATATGTAATGATCGGGTGAAGTGAATATATGAATATCTAATGAGCGGCTCGGCTCCGGCCCCCTGCTGGCTGCTCTGTGTAAAAAATAAATTAAAAAAATATATATTTTTTTAAATTAAATATATATTCATGTGCTTACAGCACATGAATAAAAATAGCATGCCCCTCCTCAGAATAAAATTCCAGATTTTTTGACACCAGTTGTAAAACACAAAACACTTTATTTTAAAAGTTCACCTTCCACTTCACCATAAAAAGATAGTGATTGCTACTCGGTGAATCATGGCGAAAAAAACCTTGAAATGTATTCGCCATCTGGTCATTGAATAGGGTGATTCACCGTTTTAGTCAGAAATTCGCCTTACAGCACAAAATCGCCATAAAAACCTGGCGGATCAGCCTCATTGAATCCCGCCCATCATCTAGGCTGAAGTAGAGAAAATGTACAAATAAAGGATAAGATATGTTTTTCACATCACTTGTGTTTCTGCAACATGTCTGTATAATATTAAGTTTAAATATTTATATTCAAAATTGATTATTTCGACATTATATTTTAAAATATTGTTTTTGTATATAACCAGTAATAAATGAATTGATGAGCTTCCTCTTAAGGAATTTTTAGAAGAAAAAAAAAACATATTCTGCAGTATTGAGCATTTTTCCGACACATTGCACAAACAACCATAGATGTTTAAATATTTAAAACTTTGCCAAAATCTATATACCAACATAATTTCAATACAATACATAACAAATGTAACTATTGTAATCCCAAAAAACAAACAATAATAAGGTAGACAAGCACATTCAGTTCAATAAAAAAGGTTGAAATTACAATTCCCAGCATGCCCATCAATAACATTCAGATATGATCACCTTGATTTTGCGTATAGACATGCCTTAATATGATTCCATACACCATTTAAGAAAAAAAAATGGCGTCAGCAACTACTTTCAAGGAGCCCTCATTTTACGTTGTTACAACATATAATATTTAGCTATATGAATACCATATTTTACTTAACTTTTTAAAAAAGCCTTCCAAATCTTTAAAAAAAAATACTGTTATCATCATACTGGTATGTCAGGTGAGCCAAAACATCAGCAACAGGGCCATTGAAATATACACTCTGCCTAACTTGATATCACCAAATGAGGCACAAAATTAGACAACACTAAAACACTAACACTAATATATTGTTTACTTACAAGACCATTTTGAGTCCCTGATGTAAGTTACCTCAGGAGGTATGTGACTAAAGTGGGTTATTTAGTTTTAAATGAATTATCACTGTAAGTTGGCCGGGAACCTCAAGCGGTATTAGTGACTAAAGTGGGCAATTTTTATGTAAGGGGTTATCACTTACAAGATAATAAAAAAATGTGTATTATGCGCTCTTAATTACCAGCTTTTGAGTTTAGGTTTAACGATAAAGTAGAAAAAATCGCTTGTCTAGTGTGATAAATGTGCGTGGCCACAAGTATGACAAAAAAAAAAAAAAAATAGGATATGCAAAGGAAAATGGCTAAAATATGAAAAAAAAAAACAATTATATGTTTACAGCTCTTTCTTCGAGCAAATGATGGTGGGTCCACGAGGCGGGATGAAGCAGGACAGTGTCCGGCACTTGAGTCCAGGCGGCCCTATCTGTCCCTAATCTCACCTTGGTACTCTGGCCTTCTGTCTCCTCTTAAGATGTTTCAGAGTCCCTTCTTCATGGCTCGGCCGTCTGTGACTTAAAGTTTGGCAACGCTGCTTCCGGTATTGCGGTCTGAGCGGAGGCCACTTCGCCCTGCTTTGTCCAATGGAGGAGACCCCAGAAATGCATCAGAAGCCAGTGGGAAGCTGCCACCGCCTGGACTCCCCATCATTTGCTCGAAGAAAAAGCTGTGATCCTATAATTGTTTTATTCATATTTTAGCCATTTTCCTTTGCTTATCCTATTTTATTTATTTTTTTGTTGTCATACTTGTGGCCATGCACATATAACACATTTATCACACTAAACAAGCATTTTTTCTACATTATCGTTATCACTTACAAGGCATTACTGCTTCCAGGAAGAGTTCACAGATAAGTCCAGTTGGATATTTGCAGTGGCGTAGCTACTTTTTATGCGCCCCCCCGCCGCTAAAAAAAATTCGCCCCCCTCCCCTCGGCAGCACCCTCTCCCCCCCCCCCCTCCCCCCCCATGCCTATACCCGCTGCTGGCTGCGGTACCTGTATGCCCGGTCCCGTAGCGCTGGCTCCTGCTGCTAATAATGAAACGTGACTCTTAGAAAATGGCTGCCCCCATACTGCAGACAGAAAACTGTCTGCAGTATGGGGGCAGCCATTTTCTAAGTGTCCGTTTTCATTATAGAAGCAGGAGCCAGCGCTAGGAGAGACGGGACTGTGACAGCAGTCACACAGCACGGCAGGCAGGCAGGCAAGTACCGCAGACGGCAGCGGGTAACTATAGCCCCGCAGACCCCCGGCGCCCAAACTTGCTCTGCGCCTCCCCGCCACCGCGGGGGCTGCGGAGCTATAGTTACGCCAGTGGATATTTGTCTGATTTAGCATGATCTTCAGGAAATGCAGGTAAAGTTGGGGATGATGAACACTGCATTTCTGCTTTTGAAGATCTAACATCCAAGATGCAGGGTCAGATTACACACATTTGATTTTGAATGCCTGTCTGCAGGTCCAAGCTGTTAATACTCCATGGTAGTCAGATGCATGGCTTGAGATACACCAAGACCACATCGATTATGTGTTTATTTGAGGACTTTTTTATTCATCTTCCTATATATGGGTTCCTGTATTTGTAAGTTCATTGTTTTGTGCTTCTACTTAATCTGTTCTATTATGATGTGCTGCTTTCTGTGTTTCTTTGTTTTTGCTAGGATCATTATCCCATTACGTATAGTAGGGCATTGCTAGTAATTAGATTTATGTGACATTTTTGTTTCTATTTGCATTTATTTGTTACTGCTGACTTTACTTGTGCTATGGCTGCTGTGTTATCCTGGTTAGTTAGCAGTCATTTGCTTATCTACTTTTTCAGTTTAGTTTGGGTAGTATTTAGGAGAATAGGCGTACTTTAGATTTGTAGGATATTTATGGTTGGTTGTGGGCTTGGGTTAGTTTATTACTTTTGTTATGTTTTGTTTTGTCTGTCCATTTTAATCCATGACATTGTTTTTTTCAATATTGCTGATAAGATGTGCTTTGTCAGCCTATGGGACTTTGCCTCCCTCTTTATTCACATTTTCCTGTTTGAGTTGTTTTGATTTTGGTATTTTAATCTCTTCCTTTCCCCCAAACTTTAATAAAGGGTGATGTCATTGGGAGGCGGGGCTGGGGCAGCACTGGGGGGTATTATTTACTTAGTTACCTATTATCTACCAAAGTAAAGCTTTTGGCTGAATTGCTGGCTGTTCATCAGCAATATAGTACATACTGATCAAGCATGCTCTATGAAAAGTAAATCCACTACACAAAATCATTGGCTTCTTTACCACAAGCAAAGATCTTTTTCGCATGCCCTGAGGCAGTGATGGTCTATATTGATGCTTTGACTCTGTTGAATGAAAATGTCTTTGGGAAATCCTTGCCAGATTTGGTTTTGGACCCCATTATATTGATTGGGTCCACCTCTTTTATTGCTGCTTCGCAACCCAGGTATTTCTTAATGATCATACTGCTTTCTCTTTAAACTAGGTCAATTACCAAGAGGTAAATTTACTAAGATAAAAGTTCTATTAAAGATGGAATGTTTCCCATAGCAACCAATCAGATTCTACTTCTTATTTATTTAGCATCTTCTAGAAGATAAATATAATCTGATTGGTTGCTCCCATCTGTGTCTGGATTTAAGGTGCAGATGTCCCCTGGCCAGAGTTGTGAGCAGTTGGAGTGGTGTTGTGCTTAAAACTGGGTGGTCAAATATAGATCCTCTCAGCCAATCAGTGGCCGGCCAGTCTTTTGACAGTTTTTTTTTTAAATTCTCCTTCCCCCAGCCGCTTCTGCAGCTCCCTGGGAGTCTTTACATGTGATAAATAAAAATAGCACATCAATGCCAAATCGTAAGTGAGCCCACCCAGGGAGCTGCTTAAGGCCCTCAGGACTAGTCATTTAATATATGGGGGCCTTTAGGCTACATCCTTAAATGCATTGCTTCAGCCCCAACCAGTGGCAGAACTTGTGGGTTGTAAGCCTATGTGCAAAAATATAATTTGGGCCCCTCTCCTCCACCCCAGCCCTAGTTCACAATATGCAACACAACAGAGGGTGACAGTGAGAGACAGGGGGAGAAAGGGGGTGACAGGGCAAAAAGTGGGTGACAGGAAGAGGGTGATGGGCAGCTGTGAGCCTTAGTCCTCAGTGGCACCATGTGCACTGCTCCTGCTGCACGAATGGTTGTTCCTCCTCCGGTCCCGATCCTTTGCCCAGCAGACTTGACTTTGCTTTTTTGGACCTTTTAATACTTTATCATCATTAATATATCCATGCATTGAAGCTTCATTTTGGATTTGTTATGAGTGACAAGTGACTCAATAAAGAGGTCAATGTTTATTAATGAAAGAGCTGTTTACAGTGTGGATTAAAAAAAACACTTGTTTGTAGTCTGTAGATTGCTGCATCAGTCTCTCAAAATCAGTTATTTACTACACGCTGACAGCTTCAACATCTACTCTAAAAAAAAAAGTTTCTAGATACCCAAAGTATTCCTAAAAGTGTATGCATAAACTTATGGTTCATAAAATATACAGCATTTTAAAATATTGATCCACCAGTGCAAAGGACCAAATGATATTAGTGTAGCATAGGATTCCATTTGTAACACTGGGATTAAAGGCAGAGAAGTGGAAAATTGGAATAAAGCAGAATTCAGGTGGAGTGGAAAGTGCATCTGGCAGCCTTACTAAGGAAGGAGAATGACAACGTGGATGAGCATTATTTAAGAAATCAATTTTCTGCAGGCTCAAATGAAGCAAAAAAGAACATATTGAAATGAATACTGTTATCTGATTATACTTAATTTATCTGGGTCTGATCTATGCATGACAAGGCTTTAAAACAAGACAAGCAGCATTCAGACATCCCTCCCTTATACCGCATATGTCTTACGTGGATGGTTTAATGGATGTGTATAAAGGGAATATTAAAGTTATTTTCTGCTAAAAAAAAAATGGGCTGCAGTAACTTATACCTTGTACACAGAGACAGTCTAAGATCTATAAAAATCTATCTTAATTGAATTGTTTACATCAGATTAATTCTCAGTTGGTATACATGATATTGTGATACTTATCGATATTGAACAAGTCATTTTTAATTTGTTTTCCTTAAACTTTCATGAGGTTGCTCATATAACAGAGGGATAGATAATACGGAAATTAGATATGGAAATGGACACATGTAGAGGTTATCGTAGAACTTTTCAATAATGACTACAATGTTACAATTAAGGCCAGATGATAAGGGACGCACCAACAGTTGCTGCTCGGTACTGCCATGATTAAGTACAAGAAATATTTGCCTACTTTACAGTAAAGGAAGAACATAACACTCTTTTTAATGGGAGCACTGTTGTTATACTATAAAATGTTACTTTTAATTGATATGTATTAAAATATATTTTTGGACATACAGTAGCAACACACATAACACAACAAAAATAAAGATCAAAAAAATAACACATTTGATCAAATCAAAAAGTATTTGAAATAATAGTACATGGTTCCCAGAACTTTGATATCAATCCCATGATTTCAGATAGGGCTGTATTGATCAATTTATTATTAATTACCTTGCCAAACACCAAGATTCTTTTACACGAGAAAGTCAGCAAAAATATGTAAATCGTAAATAACATGAGAACATATTTATGGTCTCTTATGAATTTTTGAGACCAAAAACAAATAGACTGCATTTTAGTCAAACATCCACTCCAATTACAGTCGTTGCAGAGAAATTCCTGATCACTTAGGTCTGACAAAATGACACCACCCTATAAAAAACCGTGACCATGAATCCGAGTATCCTCAAGACTCCTCAAAGTGCGTTAAGCAGAATTCAGTATTAACAATTACAATGCATATAAAAGGGTATGGGTCATAAGATCAACCGTAATAATGTCGACAGTCAGTAGGTGGACCAATATTGGCCGACAGGCAGTACGTCGACACCGAAAAGGGTCAACATACCTAAGGTCCGCGTAGTCAAAGGTCTGCATAAGCAGTAAGTCAACAATTAAAACGTCAATATGAAAAAGGTTGACGTGAGTTTTTTACGTTCAACCTAGGTAATCTAATTCTATGTCCACTTGGATGGTAAAGAATAAAAAACACCTTATTTTAAATTTTAAAAAATGAAAAATTCATGTTGACCTTTTTCATGTAGAACTTTTCCATGTCAACCTATGACTTGTGTGACTCTGACTATGTTGACATTTTTTATGTGATGACCAATGGTCGGTCAACCAATAGTGATTGACCTATTGACTGTCGACCTTATTACCGTTGACCTTCCGACAACATCCCATATAAAATACTCAAACAAAACCTTCAGTTGGCATTCTCCCATATGCATCCTTTATAATGAGAGAATCAACCAGGGCAGTAAATTGCACTAAAATGTAGGTATATAATTATTATTATTATAATAATCATCCACACACATGTATTGTTCTGCCTGGAAGACGTAGTAGGGGGATGACAGAGGGGTAATGTCAATAGACCCACACAGAGTGTGAAGCTGCTTTTCAATCACCTATTGGATAGCTGTAATTGACTAGGCGTATATTTACTCAATTGTACCTTAATATAATATTGTGGATAACCATTGATCGTCACAAATGTCAACCAGTTGGGCGGAAGGGGATATAATGCCTAGAATTGCAGGGTCCAATATGACACATTTACAGTGCCTAGTCTAGCCCACATCACTAGCTAACTACATCTCCCAGAGGAGAGAAATCACATGTAGATAAGTATGGCACACAAGAAGCCGGAGTAGGGGGAATCTAAGCAGGGGGATGCACTACACAGTCCTGTACAGTTTACAGGGAAAGTTGTCCATGATCAGAAGTTGTCCGCTGGTTCATTCGCAAAGGCAAATTCCTTCTCAAATGGACAAAACTATGGGCCTTATTCTAGTTCACTCTTTTTGACAAAATCCTTCTTAGATGGACAAAACCATGTGCACTGCAGGTGGGGCAGATTTAACATTTGCAGAGATAATTAGATTTGGGTGGGGTTTTACTTCAAAGTGAAATCTATATTGCAGTGTAAAAAATAAAGCAGCCAGTATTTAGCCTGCACAGAAACAATATAACTCACCCAAATCTAATTATCTCTGCACATTTTACATCTGCCCCCCTGCAGTTCACATGGTTTTGTCCATTTGAAAAGGAATTTACCTTTGCAAGTGAACCAGAATAAGGGCATGTATGTAAAACTGGCAGAGTGCAGTGAATAAGGGTATGATTAATATTACCCCCTTACCACCAGGTCTGACCAGGGATTTGGAACAGTTCAGGAAGTTCACACTGCACACAGGTGCATTGCTGTTGCTTGGAGATTATGGGCCTTATTCGAGTTCACTCTTTCTGACAAAATCCTTCTTAGATGGACAAAACCATGTGCACTGCAGGGGGGCAGGTGTAACATGTACAGATGGAAATAGATTTGGTGATTTTTTGGTGATTCTTTGCAGGGTAAATACTGGCTACTTTATTTTAACACTGCAATATAGATTTCACTTTGAAGTAAAACCCCACCCAAATCTAATTAGATCTGCAGAAGTTACATCTGCCCCCCTGCAGTGCACATGGTTTTGTCCATCTAAGAAGGATTTTGTCTGAAAGAGTGAACTCGAATAAGGCCCTTAATCATATCCAAATACTGGAGACTCCAGGGGTGAGATTTAATAGGGTGAGATTTTCAGAAAGTGAGAGATTTGGTGAGAAATCTCCAGTTTTTTTAAAGCGGCAATCATTTACACTGCAAAACCAGTTTGATTTTGTAGAGTAAATGATTGCCGCTTTAAAAAACCTGGAGATTTCTCACCAAATCTCTCACTTTCTGAAAATCTCATCCTATTAAATCTCACCCCAGGTCTTCCATAAACACTGGATCAGCAACCTGCAGTGTCTGGTCACCAGGGAGACAGGCAGGGAGAAATTACATCCTTCCCATGTGGAAGCATGGATGAAGTGAAAACTAGAAATCAAGTTTTCGCAAGGAAGTGGAAACAGGGTATGGAGTCTAATTCAGCATGGATTGCTAATGTGAGAGTTTGCAGTGGACTGCAAGGAGAAAGCTGCTTCCCAGACAGAAAGATAAAATGCCCCTTGCTAAATTGCGAGAGAATTGCAAATGAATCGCTAATTTGCAATCCTTTGGAAATCCATATGCAATTCCCGATCCATCAAAGAGTTTTTGCCATCTGTGCAATTGTAAGTACTTAGGTCTGAGGCTTCCCCTAATCTGCGGCTGAGGCAAGCTGGAAGTTGTCAACGCAGATATTAAAACCTGGGTACGGCTGCAAACTTTAGATTTCAACCCCCAAATGCTGGCTTCCTGTCAGTCATTCATTGCGTTTACGAGCTGTTTCCCCTCGTGCAAGCACAATGCGTACATTACGCATTCACATGTGTTTGATCGCTGCATTTGCAAATTCTCTGATTAGCAGTCCATGCTGAATTAGACCCATAAGACACCGGCTAATCATAGCATGCATAGTCATCTGCTGGTGTGTGCAGGGCCGGTGCCACCACTAGGCAGGACTAGGCATTTGCCTAGGGCACCGGCCACTGGAGGGCGGTACTGAGCCGCCGAGGTACCATAGAGAGGTACCAGAAAGCATCCCATCCTGACCGGCGCTGGATCAACGCTGCCCCCCCATGCGCGCCGCCCGCTCCCTGCTGGGGGGATTTCCAGAAAGCATCACATCCCGCCCGGCGCTGGATCGACGCTGCCCCCCCGCGCGAGCCGCCGGCTCCCTGCTGGATGGAGAGGACGATTGGGACTCGCAGCACCCGGAAGCTGCTGTAGTAAGTGTCAACCACCAAAAAACCACCCCACCCCCACCCCGGGTGGGCGGGCGGCGCTGGTTTTTTTTGCCTGGGGCGGGTGGGGGGCTTGCACCGGCCCTGGGTGTGTGCCTATATATATCAAAAATAACAACACCTGGAAACACATCATTGCTAGCAATTGCCATAGTGCAGTGGCTGGCTGTTTTTATTTTTGGACATTATTATGTATGCAAAGATTCTTTAGTAAATCGTATTATTTTTCAGGAGATTTATGAAAGATATGCTGGGATTTGTAGTTCTAAAACAGCTGGAATAGCCACAGGGTCTCTACAAGTACTTCTGTTTTCCAAAGCTGCTCATAAAAATGTAATTAAATTCTTTGCAGAGGACAAAAAGTTATTATTAAACGGTGAATATAAAAGGAACACACGGTCTATATAATTTAATTTGCTGTGATAGAGGCTACTCATCTTCATTAGGTAGTTTAAAAATCATTTTTGGGTTGGGATCCTGGCTATAAAATCCCAGCTTGCTGGGATTGTGCCATAGAGATCTAAAGCATGTGTCCTGTTCCAGCATTTTATCATTAACCTTTATTTCACTCAGCAGACATCCAACTGGCTACAGCGAAGCTATTTATTTATTTAGCTTGTTGGCTCGATGAGTGGAGCGTATGGAGCAGAGTCAGGCAGGAATTGTGGGGCTTGGTTACAGTAATAGAGCATTTCTGCAATTTATAAATGCAACTGGTTATCTAAAACTTGCTATATGGTTTGATATATCGTTGGCTTCTGCTTCACCTCCTGAGGTAAAAATGTACATTAAATAATCATGTCTTGTTTCCTTGTCCTACTTTTCTTCATATTATATTATATGCTATTTGCCCCTCTGTAAAACATTAAGGGGGAAATTTACTAAGAAGAATTCCTAAAAAAAATAATAATCGTATTTTCCAATTTTTGGGGGGCGTATTCGTATTTTTGGAATTTACTATGCCAAAAATAAGATTTTTCGTATTCAAATTGATGGGACATTCGTATTTGTATTTACAAATACGAATTAATACACCATCGATAGAATACGACAGGAATCACCATTCAAAAGAATGATGATTCCTGATTTACTAAGCTAATTGGCGTAAAACGGCCGCGAATGGCCGGGTAAATACGCCAGGAAAATACACTTTATTTTCCTGTCATATTTGGCAGAAGCCTGCACGGATCAGTCAGATCCGTGCAGGCTTCAGTGTAAAAAAAAAATAGAAAAATAAATAAATCAATTTAAAAAACTGCGTGCCCCCCCCCCCCTAGTTGGGGTCCCAGTATTTTAAGAACCAGCCCCAGGCCCAACCAGCCAGCAGGGTAATGTCACAGCTGGGGGACACTTATTTTATAAGGTCCCGCGGCCAAAACATTAACCCTACCGACCGAGGGTGCAGGGGGTGCAGCTGCTATGGGTCCTGACGAAGCTCCTTGGCGAAGCGTACGCCGACCGTACACTTCGTGGCTTCACCCCCTGATCCCCCTCCCCACATACAATGCATTTTGATCTGTAATTAACAAAAAAAAAAATTTCAGCGACGAAGTGAGCAGCTCCCCTCACTCGCGGGTGTATTAGGCATAGACGCGTGGTACATGCCGGCTGCACCACGCATATCTAGC
Organism: Crinia signifera; assembly: GCF_055691185.1. NCBI lineage: Eukaryota > Metazoa > Chordata > Amphibia > Anura > Myobatrachidae > Crinia > Crinia signifera. The sequence continues at coordinate 113,653,854 of NC_139223.1, forward strand.
CCTTATCTGAGCTGACTGTAATTCGGCACTGTGTTGCCCTAAGAGCGTGCTGCCCGCTAACATAGCAAGCAGCTTGCCTCTCTACACGCGAGGCAATCTGCGAGTCCATTAGTCTGTTCAGTTACACCACTGCTGCATTGACCTAGCGAAACCACACAATATTTGTGGTGAGCGCGGTGTAATCTTTGAATGCCGTTAATTTCATTATCAAGTTCCATAGCAAGTATACCTTGCCCATAGATCGGTCACAAATATATGCACACTAATTTTAGGTGCATTTTCTCCAGATTCATGTGCTAATTAATTAACGAATATTCTGCGCATTTGAGAAAACTACCATTTTGAAGGTCAGACTACTCTAATATATAGAGAGCAAATTTGTGATTACATGCAAATTGCCCAGGAGAGTCTGACAGACCGACTAGGAATAAACCAATTTGTGGTATACACATCAACCACGGCACAATTTTGAAAGCCGCAACTTAAGGTCACATATGCAGGCTAAAATTTCAGGTGTACTCTCCAGAAAGATATGTGTGCCAATTATTTGTAGATGCACGTAATCATACGTATCTGGATACTGTATGAGACAGCAGGATTATAGTATTCTCCCTTTTCTACTCAATAAAGGGATTCTCACCTCTATGTCGCACCCACCAAGGGTCATTACAGTTAAAACACACTGATCAAAAAAGCAATTTCACTTGTACTAATAAAGTTTAATTACAATTCAATTCGGACAGGGGGTCCCACGTTGTGAGGATTCATTATCCTTTTTATATAATTGTACACGTTTGTTTGTATATGTATTGTGTCTGTTTTTATTTCGCCTTTTTTATCTAGACTTAAATAAAAGTTATATCTTATGTATCCTTTATTTGGTGCACCACAAAGAGGCATACTTTTCTTTTTTTCTATCTAGAAAAAAATCCCTGTTTGCTGCTATGGGGCCCCCCTAGCCACCGGGCCCCATAGCAGCTGCACCCCCTGCACCCTCGGTAGTTCCGCCACTGAGACTATCCCTTAATCCAGTGTGTGACTGTGTGTGAGCTCTAGCAGAACTGAGAGGACGGGACTGGAGACAGAAGAAATAAATCAGCGCAGCTCCGTGACCCAAGCACAGCAGCAGAGAAGGCAAGTCAGGGAGAGCACCCCACAGAACCCCAACGGTGCTGGCTCCTCCAAGCCACCGCGGGGTTTGCTGCATGCTAATTATGCCACTGGAGGGCTACCTACAGGCTCAAGATAGGTAAGTATCAGTATGTATGGGCTATGTATGTATTAAAGTTTTATTTTTCTTATGTGTCAGTGTGTTTTTATTTAACTATTGATTTTGCTGTGGAACTAAAAGTCACAGCAAGCCCATTAATGGTTTATTCAATATTTTTACACTTAATCAACCCGTCACCGGGGACAGCACCAGGTCACCGGGGACAGCACCAGGCTTCAGCCTGGTCAGGTAAGTCCTGGAGGGGGGGACCCCTTTATTGGTGGGGTCCCCACTCCCCCAGGGCCCCTGGCCAGGCTAACTGGTCGGTAGGGTTAATGTTTTGGCCGCGGGACCTTATATAATAAGTGTCCCCCTGGTTGTGACATTACCCTGCTGCCTGGTTGGGCCTGGGGCTAGTTCTTAAAATACGGGGGACCCCTACTCATTTGGTCTCCCGTATTTTGGGAACCAGCCCCGGGGCTGGTTTTAAAAAATCGGGGAGCCCCTATTTGCCGGGTTTCCTGATTTTTTATTACTAGCCCCGGCTCTTTCAGCCTGGTGCTGGTTACGGCCGTGGGGTGGTACCCCACGCTGTTATTTTAAATTAATTAAGTAATTTTTCTATTTTTTCTACACACTGCAGCCTGTACGGATCTGACTGATCCGTACAGACTGCCTATATGAATTCGTAACTAAAACTAATTTGCATATGCCTGAAACAGCTATATGCAGTCCTATTCATTCGTTTAAAGAATACGAATATGATATATTGTATTCATATTCTTAGTGAATTTCCCCCTAACAGTCATCGAGTACTGTCATCATCTCAGTTGGTTTGATGCAGGAAGTAATTTATGAAGTAAATATTAACCCCTTCAGTGGTGGTTTTTTTTTAAGGGGGCGCTCCCCACTGGGTGAGTTTATTAGGGGGAGTGCTCCCTATAAAAAAAATAAAAAACACGCTGTCTCCCGGGCTGGGCCACTGAGCACTATGTCAGCCGCTGCCCGGCCCTGCCCCCGGCAACCCGGCGTATCAGTACCCAGCACCACAGGACGTAACAATGGGGTGAGGAGGAGGCGCGGTGGAGCGCTAAACAGTGGCAATTCCGAGAATTTTCCAACCTAGCCAGTCTGGGCACTGAAGCATAGCCCAGAAAATTCTCGGGATTACCATTGATGGGGTTAATATTGCACGATGCAAAACCAGCTCCTTAATCTGCATAAATTTGTATTATGCTGAGGCACATGAGTTTATGGAGCATGTGAGTTTGTGGAGAAGGAATTGAAAAGATGTTGGTTGCTCATTGCCACGGGCAAATAAGGCATAGTGGTGTGTCATATTCTACAGAGCATAGCCGCAGCATTTCCTTTTTTGGAACAGGATTATAAAGGGTGCAGAGGAAACATTTTTTTAGAGGTGTTCCTTTCTGTACATAAGGGCTCGTGGCCATTTCCACTACTTATGACAATATTTGGGTCTCATCCAATGGTTTTATTCATACCATATACATTGACCTCAGAGTTTTTCACATTTCGAGCAATTAAAAAAATGCTTGACCAAAAAATATTAGAGCAGGCAGTAAGGACAGACCTAGGCATGAATTTAAGTATGTGTTTAGAAGTGAGAGATGTTGCCAATAGCAACCAATCAACTTATCACTTATCTAGCACCTTCTAGAGCAGGCATTCCCAACCACTCGAGTGCCCCAGCTCAGTCTTACACTAGGACCCAGGGATCTTACCTTACATCATTGAAACCAACAATAAAATATTTACTGGACATAGAACTATGTGCATAGAACACCATCCATACTAATACAAAAGTGGAGTTTGAACACTTTGACATCGTATCAGATAATATTACAATGAGATGCTTTTATTACAGGAACACAGTGTCATTTTGTGCTTTACTTGCTGGATCTTAGCAAATTATATCATAAAATCTCTCAGACTGGTGTGTTTTTAGGGGACTGATCATTACTATTTATGTGATACCTCAATGCAGTTGTTAAACAGAATCTGTAGCACAATCCAAGTGATAACTGGAAAAACATCTGTACGAACAGCAGGAGATTTAGCTCCCGCAACTCATTTACAAAGTATCTACTCCTGACTCAACAATTTATCACAGCCTGGCCTAACTAAATCCAAAACTAATTAGTGGTTAATTGACTCTAATAAAGTATGCAGTCATTCAGCCCCATAGGTAAGAAGTTAACCCCATTGCTGCTTAAGGCCCAATATCCAATAAGAAACTACTGTATGGACAATTTATATTATAGAGGGGGGGGGGGGGGGATTAATTTGCAATAAAAAAAATAATAATAATTGTTTAGGTTTCTTATATACTGACTTTAAAACTGTGTTGTAATAGTGTATTTTTAACACAATGATTCCAGTTACTATTTATTTATTTATTTATTAACAGTTTCTTATACAGTACAAGTTCTGTAGCTCTTTACAGTTATACATTTGTGCCTGACATCAACAGCTGTGTCAGCTTGTCAATCATTTACACTGAAAAACCAGGTTGATCATGCTACAGATGAAACCTCTCTCTTTCATTGCCGGTTCTCGCCAGAACGTCCTCGCTGGCAAGCGCTGGTGGAGAGGGATTCCATCAGACTGGGACGCGTGTGTGTGTCTCACATGCACGCACGTCCCAATCACACAGCAGCTGGGCGGAGTGACCCTGCCCGTATCCACTTCAGCAAGACAGGCAGGGTTAGGGGGGCTTGAGGTGGCGGTGGGGATCGGCAATGGGGACCTGGGTGGCGGCGCATGGTGGCAGGGTGCTCCGTCGGAATGGGGCGCACGAGAATCTCGTGCACGTGCGCCCCCTTCCAACAGCTGGTGGGGCCTGGTGGCTGGCGATAGCATGATGCCGGCTCCATCTGTATGTAATTCATTGCCGCTTTAAAAAAAAGGGAAAACTATCCCAAAATCTGACACTTTCTGATTCTCAACCCCTACTACATTTGGGGCCTTATTCTAGTTCACTCTTTCTGACAAAATCCTTCTTAGATGGACAAAACCATGTGCACTGCAGGTGGGGCAGATGTTACTTGTGCAAATATAATTAGATTTGGGTTGGGTTTTACTTCAAAGTGAGATCTATATTGCAGTGTAAAAATAAAGCAGCCAGTATTTGCCCTGCACACAAACAAAATAACTCACCCGAATCTAATTCTCTCTGCACATTTTACATCTGCCCCCCTGCAGTGCACATGGTTTTGTCCATCGAATGCCCCCCATACACGGTCCATTAATCGAATCCGTTGTGTGCTTAAACAGCACACATCGGATCGGATCGCATGCCTAGTGCATGCAGTGTGCATGCACTGCGATCCGATACGATGTATAGCTAGTACAAAAAGTATGTGCAGCACATACTTTTTGTACCGTACTATGTGATGTGCGGGAGCGCGCATCACATAGTACAGAACGGAGCCATACACAACGGACCGTGTATGGGCTCCTTAAGAAGGATTTTGTCAGAAAGAGTGAACTAGAATAAGGCCCTTGGTCCCTTGAGTTAATTTCTATATGTTAGGTTGTGCACTCTAGCTAGTTGCATTTACAGGTCTACCATGTATAGGTATACATTTTAAACCCATACTTACCTATATTTTTTACTCCTCTCCAGGTTTCTTCCGGATAGGAAATGCTCATCTACAATTCAGGAAGTGGGGATGGAGCATGATAATGTAATGTGCTGGAGGAACTGTACTTATACTATAACCATTAAGCTTATTGTGATGTGACAGAACTGTAAATGTACAGTATATGACTTTGCAATGCAGCTGTGTGGCCAACATGTTTGGTAGGTTCAGTATGATTTCCTAACCTACAAAATACAGAGGGTCAATATACCGACAGGCATTAGCAGACAGTTAAAACACTGACATCAAAATGCCGACATTCATTTTGCCAACATGGTCAAAATTATGATACAATCAAAATGCAGACATTTCAAAATGCCATGGTGTCCGGCTGCTCTCGGCACACTATTATAATCTTACTCTAATCCACTTGGATCATGAAGTAAGAACAAGTCAGTATCAAAGAAAAAATCATGAAAAAATTGTCAACTTTTTGACATGTTGAAATTTTAAATGTTGGCATTTTGACCGTATCAGCATTTTAACCATGTCGACATAATGAATGTTGGCATTTTGAACGTGTTGGTATGCCAATGGTTTTTAGTATTCTGACTGTCAGTATTTTGTCAGGTAATTGTACTAGGTGCTATGTATTAAGCAAGGATGACATAGATAGATATATAGATACAGTAGATAGATAGATAGATAGATAGATAGATAGATAGATAGATAGATAGATAGATTTGATATTACTGGATACATAGATATAAATTATATTGGTATAAACAGGGCTTAAAATGGTCCCAGAGAGGTGGTGGAACTCATGCCCCTGCCACGCCCCCACCCCCTCCCAATTAGGTGGAGTCCCGGGCAATGTTCCCTCTAATTTTACGAAGGCTGTGTGCGGCTAAAGATTTTGGCTGTGCAACTTTGGAATGAAATTTACATTTTTGTGCGTCACTTATATATAACTGGAAAATTACATTCAGCATTTGTGTTAACTTTACTTCAAAATGATATTAAACATTTAAACATTCAAAATACAGTACACAATGTAGTTAATGGGTGAAACACACATTAATTGAGACCACAACTGCAAAAAGGGACCACTGCTGCTTTGTGCGCTCAGTTGTAATGTCTGTGCGCACGCTCGTCAAGGTGTGTGCGCGCGCACGTGCACACAGCTTAGAGGGAACACTGGTCCCGGGTACTGCCAGGGTTTTTGGCACCCCATGCAATCTACGAAATTTTGCCATATCTCTGATACTTTATAAAGGGACAGTGATCTCAAAATAGTGCTCCCAATTCAAATATGCAACACAGTTGCACAATCATATTCACATTACACCACATGTAGTAACCCTGATTCATATTACAGCACAAATTAGTGCCCCTTATTCATGTTATGACTCATAAGTGTTTATTTTACATATATGCACACAGTCGTATCCCTTGCACATAATGCCTACAGTAGTATTGCTTATACACATAATGCCCACAGCAGTAGTACCCCTATCAAAAAATTTCCACAGTAAGTGCCCATATCATATATCTGACATATGACACATATCTGTCCCTCTTCATCTAGAAGCTACCTCTCCTCTCATCTTCACCTCACCTGGGACTTTCTTTTCTGATGGAATTACTGTCCAGGGCTGTGGTGGAGGTAGAACGGAGTTCCCCCTATCTTTACGGGTGGTGGAACTTAGTTCCACTGAGCTCCCCCTCACTTTAACCCCTGGGTGTAAGACTGTTCACTAGTTAGATAGATACAGAATATTTAGCCTTTAAAAATATCCACTACATAATTATTTTCTGCTACATTATTTGAAGATAGGCTCCAATTCCCCATTACTTATAGAAAGCTACACCTGTAGTAAAACATGATAGCTCTGGGTTTCTGCACACAGATTGTCGGTATAAACAAAGCGGACCAAAGGAGAGTGCACATTAAAATTTCATCTATGAAAAAAAAATCTTCACATTTCAGTCTACACCAAATCTCTTCTCTGGGACCAATATAACAAGCGGCAGCTAAGAAATGTATAAGTTTTAGCACTTACCAAATGCTGTAGATATGGATTTAATGAGTAAGAAGTTATCTGGTTTGTCCGCCTGCGGTAAGATCAAGAACAGGTATATAATGGAAGACTATAGATTTACTCATTAGCTTTATGATGTGGTGTATACATTACGGTTAACTGTTGTGAATAATACAGTTCTTTATTGATCGAAATGCAGAGTAATCTCTAGTTAACGTCTCTTTTTCGTTGTATGGTTTCAGTTGCTTTACATAATATTTTGTAATAAGAAAACAAGCTGATTAACATTAAAATGTTTATGAACCATAACAATGAATATGAAAAATAATAATAAACAATTTAACTATTGTATTAAAAAGGATTTATGTTTTGTAGCGGAAAGTCTCCAAATTCTAGACCTGTGAAGATCAGCGATACATTTCACCTATGAGCTTCAGGACTGCAGCCCTCTCAAGATAAAATCTGCCACTCAGTACCAGTGTCAGTGAAGCAAGATGCAGTCGGTGACACTGCACTGGCTTCACTGTGACAGGCAGTCAGGGTAGGACTGGACCACAGGGGGCTCATCTCTTTTTTCAAGGGATCAGGTTCCAGACTATGCACTTAAATAACACATTATACATATGTTACATTACACTATACAGGGCTATGGTGTATTTCCTACATTGCATTGCTGTTAATAATCTGGTATAATTCCCTTGGCTACTCCGGTCTGTTTGCGGGGCTGCGGGAGGAGGGGAACTCTCTACCATATCTGGTGGACTTGCCCTGTCATAGTCACCTTTTGGTCCCAGTTTCTAGACCTGCTGAGGTCTCTTTCTGGCATTACAATTACCCTGGACCGATGGTCCTTTTTACTAGCCCGTCCCTTTCAGAACCTAGACCCTCACATGAACAAACTGTTCTCTCATGTGCTAGCCGATGCAAAATCACTTATAGCAAAAAAATGGAAATCACCCTCTCCCCCTACCCTACAGGCACTAAATAACTATATTGGATATATATCAAATATGGAAAAGATCAGCTATTACCTCCACGACTGCCCCCATAAATTTGCCCTAATCTGGAGCCCCTGGATATTAGCAAACCATCCTACCTCTAACCGTGTCTATCAGGCCACATGAGAGCTGTCGATGCCCTTTTGACGTCCCGCCCTCGGATCCTCCTCCTGCCACTATGTTCCTGTTGATATGGTTAATATAACATTTGTATGTCTTCTCATATGCAGTCCTCAGTCCTATTCGTATTTTATTACTCATCACTGCTCTCGAGCTTTCTAGCACCTGCGAACTCATCATATCATACTTATTGCTTTCATTCACGACCAGACCCTCCCCCCTCCCCCCCTTCTCCTCCCCCCCCTCTGTCTTCTTTGTCCGTACAACTGTTGTATCTAAATGTTCGAGCTATCTGCGTATAGCTATCACTGTTCTAATATGCAAAATGTTCACTTAGCTCTACTTGTCTAAATAAATAAAGAGTTAAAAAAAAAATCTGGTATAATATCATGAATATTCAGTATTTACTATAAATATTAGTCAAGGGCCCATGCATTCTGCACTGGTTAGACAAGACAATATGGTGGCTAGCCACAACCCCACTGGGGACTGGATACATCCCTAAAGGGGCCCCTGCCACTGCATTATCTCAATGGGCCCTTCATGCATGCAAACAGTCCTACTTGTCAGTCACAAACACACAAGGCAGTCCCATTCGGAAGTATTTCCTCCCTCTGGAATGTCCAGACTGGGCTGCTATAAGCAGTGATTTGGCTTTCTATCCGAAGCCACTCCCTCACTTTTGCGCAGTCCAATATGGCTTCTATGGCTGCAGTTGGTGCAGTCTATAGATGTTTTGGGTTTGTGCATTGGCAATACAGCATCTTTTTATGGGCCGGGACAGATGCCCTTCGAATTCATTGCACAGTTGCCGGGACCCAGGGCTCACTGTCTCCTCTCCAGGCACGGGATTAGTGGCAGCCCCCTACCAAATGTTAGTAGTATCCACTTCTGGTGAAAATGCATGAACAATGGTGCACATGTCCTAAACCTTGAAGAGTGATAAAATGCAGAGATAAACTACCAACCAAATAGCTCCTATCTGTAATTTTTAAACACAGCGTGTAACATGGCAGTTAGAAGCAGGTAGGGTAATACAACATCCATTTCTACTTTATCTCTCTCCAAGGCTTAGTAGTAGAATTTGTGCCCATTCATTCTGTAGAGTATTCATGAGGTCAGCCACAGATGGCCCGTTGGGTTTGTTAATAAGCCACTTTAAAAAACAAGATTCACATTTCACAGAGGGATTTAAAAGTGCCCATTTTATTTCATGTAAAATTACACTAATTTTGCCTCTAGCACCACTTTAAGGTTTGCAGCTAAAATTGCTGTCAACATAAAATTAATGATAGTGTTATACTGGTAGAACAAATGTGGTTTTGGGGACATAGGGAATTTTCAGCCATGAAACTAGGCAGTTTTTCGGGGGAGTGAGGTGGTGATAGAATGAAATCTGTCCTTCAGGACCGATAATTTAACAAAAATTATTGATATTCAAATAACTAGTTCTGGTCCCATATCACTACTTATATGTACCTATTTCTGCAGCTGTCACAGGTCTGAGTTCTCCGCCACTAAAAAACATTGCAGTATTCTACAGTATACTGTGTTTTGCAAACACATTATTTTTTAACTCTTTGTTTGCTTAGCAATAGAATGGATGATGTTTCTGTATATAATGGAACACAGAAGGAGGAAGGTTACTCTACCAATGCAAATAGAGAGTGGTATAACTAATGGGGCATACACACAGTGCTATAATATAGTCTGTATCCGTATATTACATTTCACACCATGTGTATACAACTTGGGATGCCGCAGAGGAAAGCCACTACAGGGTCAGTATCAAAATAGATAGACGGCGCTGCCAGATCAATTTTGTTTAGAAAATGTACAATTTAGTGCATATTGGACGTATGTACAGTAGTGACTGATAAAAACCTGGGTACTAGTTTCCTAGAACGGCGCCAAGATTTTCTATACACGGCACCGTAGTGAAATTGCATCGCATCGTATGGCCCATTATAGCGGCATGCAATGCGATTTTTCAATGTAATTTTTTCAATGGTATCTTTTCTCCAATATATGACATTGCATTGCACCTCCCGCAAAATCGCATGCATGTCATTAGCTATACAATGATATGATTGTATGTCCTAAACATAGGTTTTACGCACCCCCCCCACACTATCTACGCCACCCCGAACGCGTCCTCTGACTTTTCATACCCCCACTATCCACGTCGGCATGGAGTTGATTTTATATAGTGTGGTGAGCGCAGCAAGCCACCGAGACCGAAGCGTTGTGAGCGCAGCGAGCCCCGCGAGGGGACGCAGACTACTTTACATGTATTCCGTGTTCCCACGTGGGGCTCACTGTGCTCCCCACGCTTCGGGCTAGGTGGCTCGCTGCGCTGGCCACACTATATAGTCAACTACACACCGACGTGGATAGTGGGGGTATGAAAAAGTCGGAGGATGCGTTCAAGCGCCCCTCGTGGGGCCCGCTGCGCTGGCCACGCTTTGGGGTGGCGTGGATAGTGAGGGGGGGGGGGGGGCGTAAAAACTCTCTTTAGGACCTATACAATCATATTATTGTATACCTAATGTAATGGCATCGCATACCCTATAAAATTGCATGTGATTGCATGCGATTTTGCTGGAGGTGCGATGCGATGCCCTGGGGCACACAGAGCAGTGAATAAATTACATGAAAAAAACGCATCGCATGGCACATCGCATGGCACTAAAATGGCCCATGCGATGTAATGCGATTTCACTACGCAGAATAGCCTACTAAGCAATAGCTTAGTGGGCGCCGTTCTAGGAAACAAGTACCGAAACCTGATATAACGAACAGTGTACATCATAAGAGCCATTTACTGGCCACTCCCCTGAAATACCAACCCAGTATTTAAATAAGCTAATTCTAGTATAGTCAAAATCGGCCATAGCCAAAATCGCACAGTCTTTATAATTGATCACTGGTTCCAGGCTCTGGCGAGTTTAAGGGAAATTGCATAGTCAAAATCGGCCATAGCCAAAATCTCACCATGTGAATGCACCTTTTAATTTCAGTCATAATCTATGTAGTCTTTGCAACATAGCCCCCATATGCAAATATTTTTTATTGATTCACAGGTAAAATATGAAAATGTCATAATTTCTAAAGTGTCAGAATTTATTATTTACTAAGGGCCAGTTGCACAAAGCTTCAAAAGTGATAAAATGGAAAGTAATTAAACAACCTGCCAATCAGCTCCTACCTGCCATATCACAGGCTGTGTTTGAAAATGTCAGACAGGAGCTGATTTGGTTGGTGGTTTATCACTCTCCATTTATCACTTTTGAAGCTTAGTGCACCTGGTCCTAAATTTTGAGAAAAGTAATCCCACTGGAATATTCATATACAGTATGACCCATATAGGTCTTAATAAACTAAGGACAGGATGGCATGTGATAAAGGTGAAATAAAGGAAAATGTAGTCTTTTCAGCTACTATGACCTCAATGTTCCTATCCCAATGTAGGAATCAACCAATCAATGCAGTGATTTTCTGCAATGCAAATCAGCCAAGGTTTCAGTGATTCCATGTGTGCTGAATTCTTCCATTGCAACATGGGAACTTGGCCTCGATTCACTTGACTCGCTAAGCAGCATAAATACCTTGTTGTGGATGCGGCTAAGAAACATTGGGTGTGAGATTTAATAGGATGAGAGATTCAGAAAGTGAGAGATTTGGGAAGAAATCTCCAGTTTTTTTAAAGCGGCAATCATTTACACAGCAAAATCAAACTGGTTTTGCAGTGTAAATGATTGCCGCTTTAAAAAACCTGGAGATTTCTTCCCAAATCTCTCACTTTCTGAATCTCTCATCCTATTGAATCTCACCCTAGGTGTTCCTATGTAAATGCCCCCTACCCGTGTCCATACCGCCCCCGCTGTGTGAACACCTCAGCGACCGTGCAAGTCACCGAAGGCATCTGCACAACGGCCCTGCACATGCACATGTGCGAGTATGCGCAGAGAGCAAACATCGGTCCCCGGTGCAAATACGACCAGAATCAGGTCTTTAACACAGTGGATGGTGCTGGATATATGTAACTAAATATAAACCCCCTGCACATTATATTGTTACAGAATATGAATATGAACTTTACTTTATTGCCACTTGTTAAATCCTAATATTGGCAATACCAAAATATCATAGTAGTATGTGCATCCAAAACTGAAACTATTTATATGGCCTTCAGTTGCAATCGGAATGTACATACCTGCAAAGTACAATAGCAGTATTTTTTCTCTTACAATCCTCCTCAGCAATTTATTGCTTCCTGTGCAGTAATTAACACCTTTAGATGTCGCTAACATAACAAACACAGGTAACATAGTACATTGCTAATTTTTCAACTCCACAATGACCAAAATCTCTCCCAAAAACAAAACCTATGTGGATTCTCAGGAGTGGAAACAGTTGTAATTAAGGCCTTTCAGTTTCAGTTCCACGGCTGTCTGGTCCTTTCTGTGCGTCTCTTTTGGCAAACACTACAGGACCTGGAGCGATATTAAATAGACCATCTGTTGGTCTTCATTAAGCTTGCTCTCATCAACAGCACTATTAAATAAAATTGAGCAGGCTAAAAGAAGCTTTGACATCTGGACGTCCAATCGGCACATTGATCAATATTAATAAAGAGTCGTTGTCAGCTGAATGTTTTAAGATGACACACCTTACTTTCTCATCATTATGTATGTCGCTGTTTGTGGCCAATACCACTGTCTGCAATTATTTTCATAGGACTCACTATTTCAGAATCCAAAGTGACTATTCAGCTTGGAAACCATTGTTACAAAGAAATGCATGTGTAAATCTCAGCACATCTATCAATTAAATATATACAAATTACCATTCATTTGACAATAAAATGATTTGTAAAAACTATTTTATTGAATGTTGTTTTATTTCAAATACGAAATTCCTAAGGAAATCTCGGTATAATATGACAATATTTAAAACGTAACAAGATTTAATAACATAATGATGTAATAAATCTCAACCATTTACTCCAAGGCAAGAGTCAGATGGAAGATTAAAGTGTCATGTTAAAACAATCTGTTTAATCTGTTTGATATTGACCCAAAATAATGAATGAAATATCACAACTAGCACCCAAGAGTAAATTTTATGGCGCATCCAAGAACCTATACAGTGAACCCATTCATTCACTAATATGTCACTATTATCATTTTATGTCACTTAAACCTAAATGCATTTTGTCAGTTATAACATATTTACTCGTACTGTACTGATCACTGCTGTTTTTGAAACTATTACCAGCAATGTGCATCGAGATCTATGTCTCCGTATCTGTTACCTCTTTATTTTGAATATAAATATTTAACAAGGATAATTGTTACTTATATGTTAGTTGGGCACCCACTATAGTTACTACACTCATACCCCCAATATCCATGTTGGCATGGAGTTGATTTTATATAGTGTGGTGTGCGCAGCGAGCCACCGTGCCCGAAGCGTGGCGAGCGGACGTGGAAAACGAATCAAATAGCTTAGTAGCGATAATTCGTAACTGAAGTAAATAACTTTCTATTTTTTTTTAATTTCAAAATATATATATATATACTGTAGCAATTTAGGGGTACCAAACTGAAATGAAATCTTTGCTCCCTCAATCTACAAACACTCTGATCACTAATACAGACTCACCGACTGTAAAGCAGATGGGACTAAAAGATGTGATTGTCATTAAGCCCCACCCCCTACCTGAGAACACCACATATCAAGACTGACCCCCAAAGTAGTCTACTATATCTTTACTGCACTAAACAACTGTGAAGAAACTTAAAATAAACTGCATCTTCTAGAAGCCCTTGCTGCATTCGATTATTTAACATTTAGAAATCATACACTACAGCCTGGTCTGGGAGTCTCCTTCCAAGCGCTGCACACGGGGTCAAATAAGGTAATCGGCACTATAACATTGAGTATAATGTGTAAGGAACATTACAGCTGTGGGCATACCAATTAAGGGCATTACTATTCTGGACATATTTTGTAAGGCGCATTGAAACTGGGCTTTTCCCATGAGAACACACCCCTTAACTTTTTCATGTGTGTGCCTTTGGCACATTCAAAATTACAGCTATGGACAACAAAGTACTATATGTACACTTACCAAAAACAATTTAGCCTTGGGACGGCAATGCAATAATTGTTTGTTTTTTATTATATAATACCCCTTTCAGACAGAAAAAAAGACGCAGGAATTTCCCTGCTCTTGCCGTGTCGACCCGGGTTTTTCTTCTGTCTGAAAGGGTCAACACGGGTCTAAAGTTCCGGGACTTTGACCCAGGTATTTACCTTGGTTTTTCCCGTGTCTGTATTCCAAAAACCCGGGTCGCCGGCTGTCTGAAAGGAAACAACCCGGGTTTTTGGGATTATTACACATTGTTAGGCACTGATTGGCTCTCCTGGTGGGGTGCTGGCTGATTGGTTGTGAGGATAGGCTTCTCTGATTGGCTAGGAGGGCATGGCAATGGAGCTGGCCTCTGAGGTCATTAGGGAGCTGAAAAAAGGATAGCATGGCCCACTGGTAGAAGCAAGAGGTGAGAGCTGCTGGCAGTGAGAGGGGAGGAGGATATCTGCAAACAGATGACTGGGACAGTCAAAGATGCCACAGTGTATTCAAACATTGCAAATATACTGACAGCCATGTGAGGTAACATGTACCTTCCAGTATATAAAAGCAATAAAACTTGTTTACAACATATCCTTGTGTCATGCCATGGTTAATGCAATGCAGTGAGCAGTCACCACCCACTTTTGATGACCTCATCTCTGTGTGCCTTTAAAACTGTCCTATTCTTATGACACACAGAGTTTTGCAGGAAAAATCCGGCTTCTGTGTGAAAGGGGTTAACACAGGAAATACCCGGGTTTTTGCTCCTGTGTGAAAGGGGGTCAGCCCCTTGCTGCCTAGTTGTACCCGGGTTTTTGTATCCGGGAAATACCTGGGTTTTTGTGATTTTTCTGTCTGAAAGGGGTATATTTTTTTTTTTTTAAGTCAGCAATAGTAAATTGTTATATTGTTATGACAAACATGTAATTCAATTTTTTTGTCAGTCATTCAATCATCTTTTCAGATATTGAAGCCTGGCTGCATTATAGAATCTTTACATAAATGTTCTTTCAAATTAAAGATGGAAGTGACCGTAAAAATCAATTCATAATCATCCAATTTCCAAAATAAAACATGTACATTAATAAACTTATGGGAAATGCCAATACAATACTCCCAGGAATTACCAGGACGCAGCACAAGACAAGTATAAAACATTTACATTTAAGAATAAAAATGAATGCCTGAAATATAATCCATATATGTATAAGGAAGACTCATTAATTGTAAAAACAGAACTGTATGCTTCATTGAGAAGCCATAGAACCCAATTACCCCAGAGAAAGACAGAGAAAGACATTTTATTATACGCCCAGATGAATTCTCCTTTTACATAGTAATCAATTTAGTCAGCTGCCATTTGTGAAACTGCAGACATAAGCAATTTGTTGTTACAACACACTATAAGCACCAGTGCTTAAAGTAGACCTGGCGAGGTGGTAGAACCTATTTCTCCTGCCACTGCCCCCCCCTCCCCCATTAGGTGGAGCCCGAGTCAGTTCCAGGTTTTTGGCACCCCTGTTAACTTAAAAAATGTTGCCCTACCTTCCATACTTTATAAGGAGACAGTGGTCTCACAATAATTCCTCTAATTCAAATAATTCCACACTGTAGCACAATCATATTCACAATATACCAAATGTAGTGACCCTGATTAATATTACACCACATAGTAGTGCCTCTTATTCATATATTATGACACACATTAGTGCCTCTCTCGTAATCCCAGTAAGTGACATAAGACAGTTGGTAATACCTATTTATTATACATACATGTACTTTCCCAAAAAAACATTAAAGGAAGACTGATCTGTTTGGTGCAGATTAACTGAAACAGAGGTAATGAAAATTCTTACATGCATTGATTACATTTACCAGAGTTCCTTGTAGCATATTTGTAGAACATAGTCATAGATGAATCACTAGATGGGTGATTGCACTCTCTTCAATCACACAGGGCAGGATGCTCTAACATCCATGGCCCCACATCACTGGCATTTGTCAGCTACTGCATTCTTAATAATCGCATATCCATTAACATATGCTACTGTCGCAAAGGACAGCTCTTGCAAGCAAAGCTGTCCTTTGTGATGCAGCTCCGGTGCTGGATTTCCGGGTGTGAGACCCGGGAGTCCCTCTGTGCATGTGTAGAATGACGGTGCCAGACACCGGGCATGCTGGGAGGGATCCATGATGGATCCCTAACCCAGCACTGCAGCGAGAAGCCCATAGTATTCTATAGGGTATTGCCAGCTTTTTCTTGCGATAGCCCCCACAGCGGTACCCTGGCATATAAAAATTCGATACAAACCTTGAAAACTGTTTTTTTTTACTTCATTTTCACTTTAGTGCATCCCACCCATAGTTTTTGCTGTGCACTCCAATACCTACAGGAATAGCTTAGGAGGATGCTGGACTCAATGAACAAAGCTGTTCTGGACTAATAGAGAAGAGACTGATGCTAGCAGATAACGTTTCAGCAATAGTCAAGGTCTTCTGGAGATTGGGTTAACAAGGACAAAATACAGTAGCAGCAACCTGGAAACTAGATACACCATTCAACCTATAGGAATACAGCACTGGGTACAGGAAATGCACTAGTTGTGGAAAATAGTCACATAACTCATGCACAGCAGAACATAGTAGGAACTGTTAAATAGTTGCACTGTCAATGTGGGAGTGTAAGTGATGTGTTGGGGGCATGGTGGCATAATTGGATCATCGGGTATCCGCCCCCCCCCCCACACCATACGGTGTGCAAAACCAGAAATGTAATAGCAGGAGCGGGACTATGATCATATGTTTCAGTATGAATTACATCATCCGTTCTCATTGGAATGCCCACTTGTGATCAATTTTGGGCAACCAAGGAGGGATCAAGCAGCTGCTATGGGATGTTGGTTGCCTTCCTGGGGGTCTGGTAGTGCCTGTATTGTGGGGGAAAGGGGGCCTGGGAGAAAGAACTAAGCACAAGTAGTACTGTAAGGGAATAGTAGTTTTTTGTACATGCATAGTTTATTGTAAGAAATTACAGTATGTTTCCACAACGCTACAAATATCTTATCTGAAATCAGTGAAGAAAATATCTGATGTGGAGGTGCACCCCTGAGAGTAAAAGACAGTAAGATTGGGGGAGGGAAGAAAAAGTACTGTCCTTTGTTTGGGGGCACACTTAGAAAAGGAAAAAATTGTGTGAAAATATTGATTTATATTTAAGACATAACTTTTAATATTAAATATTTAAAAAAACTTTAGCGGACAAACAGACAGACAACATAGAACATGCAAGTATAGGGTGCATTAATAATAGGAGTCAAGTTCAGTCCAATAATTTGTGACTGATGAAATATATATAGGAATGCACCCTGTTTACCAGATAGACTGCGTAGTACTTATGATATATATTAATAGGAGGGCCTCATAAATGGGCCTCCAGCAGTAATGGTAAGATCTGATTACACTGAAGAAACTCTCTAGAGCGAAACGGCTGTGTGTCCCATGACCCGGCTTTGGCCGCACTGACGTCCACACGCTGCGCCCCGGCACACCATGGAGAAGACAGCTGGATCGTGTCCCAGGCGGCAGATAAGCAGCGGTAACTGCTACACTGCGGTACACAGAGCCTACCTCTTGCTGGTAACAGCACACTTTTCTCCTCCTACTCCGCTATCTAATGTGTATGTTTTTTTTCTACACAGCATATGGTACTGCTATTACTCCCGCTACAGGGCACCATTTATATCATTAAGCCATTGAGTACTATCAGTATTCAATCACTGTCACCACCGACATATATTCAGTGATTAGAAATTTAATACTCTTTAACTCCACAAATACTTATTAAATACAGCCCGCTCACTGTGGTGTCAGGGGATCAGGACAATCCTGACAAGCAGCAGCAGCAGCTGCAATCGGTATAACTGCAGAGTTCACATTCCAAATAAAACCATCTATATTATACGCTGTTTTTCGGTGAGTAACGCTCACTTACCATCAATGCCCCTGCAATGGAAAGCAGCAGCATACTAACCCGTTAAACCTAAGTCGTTCCTCTGCCACTCTATCATTTCTGCATCTTTCTGCTTCACTTTCATTTTCAGGGGCACTCTCATCTCCCTACAGGGGATTCGGCAAGACCCTGCACTGACCTAGCCTCAACAGGGCACCTTAAACCCTTAAGAGGAGACAGCAGATGCTCCAACTTACTATATAAACCTACTCCGTGCATACAAGTTAATAATACAGCTCGCCCACTGCATTGTCAGGGGATCAGGATGATCCTGATAAACAGCAGCTGTAATCATTTACACTTCAAAATCAAACTGGTTTAGCAGTGTAAATGATTGCCGCTTTAAAAAAACTGGAGATATCTTACTAAATCTTTCACTTTCTGAATCTCTCATCCTATTAAATCTCACCCCTATTATCAATGCACCCTATACTTGCATGTTCTATGTTGTCTGTCAGTTTGTCCGCTAAAGTTTTTTAAAAACATTTAAAATTAAAAGTTAGGTCTGGTAGTGCCACCAGATTTTTAGGATCCTCCTGGCCCTTCCAAGAGGGTAGACAATTATGTACTTCCCAATATTAATAAAGTCTACAAAGGCATTGAGGTTTAGAGATGCCTGCAGAAAAGGCACCACAAGAGCCATCCAGGTAATAATCACCCCAGCCAAGAACAACAGCATAGTCACTGCCAGAGGACAGAGATTCAAAAAGAAAATTGTGGCAGATAGGAGACTACAGCTCCACCAACATCTCCAAGCATGTAATACCTGCTGGAAGTGAACAGAGCAATAGAAAGCCATCCAGAGAAGACACACTGTCTCAATGCCGGAAACAGAAAGCCCAGAAGTCGAATGCAGCACTACAGAGCAGTGGTGTTCTTAAGTTGGATCTGAGCAGAAGGTAACAGCTCAGACCCAGGAACAGCTCAACACAGCCCCAAAGCTTTTGTCAAGCGGTAATAGCAAAGGTCGGATGTGCAAGGAATATTTACCATCTTCGTGGGAAATTTACTAAGGCAAATACTAAAAAATTCGTATTTTCATAGTAAAATACAATTTTTTTAGGTGTATTTGTATTTTTGGCATTTACTATGCCAAAATTACGCATATTCGTAGTCATATTTATTGCACATTTGTATTTGTATTTACAAATACAAATAGAAATCACCATTCAAAAGAATGGTGATTCCTAATTTACTAAGAGGCCGTATTGAAAATATGGCAGCTAATTAGCGTAAATCGTCCGTAATGGCCAGTGAAATACGCCAGGAAAATACACTTAATTTTCCTGGCGTATTTTGCTTTGGCCTGCACGGATCAGTCAGGAGCCTATGGATTTCTTCGGACACCAGACGCGGACCAGGACGCCGGACCAGGACACCGGACCAGGACACCGGACCAGGACACCGGACCAGGACCGAGGGCTACCTACGGGCTCAAGATAGGTCAGTATCAGTATGTATGGCTCTGTGTGTATTAAAGTTTTATTTTTATTATCTGTCAGTGTGCTTTTATTTATCTATTGGTTTTGTTATGGAACTAAGAGTCCCAGCAAGCCCATTAATGGGCCGCATGCTGGGACTTGTGGTTCTCCAAGTCTCAGTATGTATTCCAGGCTTGCTGGGTCTCTTAGTTCCACAACAAAACCCAATGGTTTCCTCTAGTTTTATTAACCCTTTATCAGCCCAGTACCCACAGCCCAGGGGTGCCGGAACCAGCACCAGGCTTAAGCCTGGCCAGGTAAGTCCTGGAGGAGGACCCCTTTATGGGGGGGGGGCACTCCCCCAGGACTTCTGGCCAGGCTGACTGGTCGATAGGGTTAATGCTTTGGCTGGGGGGACTTGTATAAAAAGTCTCCCCCCGGCTGTGGCATTACCCTGCTGGCTGGTTGGGCCTGGGGCTGGTTCTTAAAATATGGGGGGGGGGGACCCCTATTCATTTTGTCCTCCGTATTTTGGCAACCTGGCCCGGCCCTGGGGCCTGGGAATGGTTTTAAAAAATCAGCGAAGCCCTATGTCGGGGATTACAAAGCAGTCGTATTTGACTGCATTGTAAATTCCCCTCCAGAATACGAATTTGCATATGGCTAAAACAGCCATATGTAGTCGTATTCATTCATTTTAAGAATACGAATACGAAAAATCATATTCATATTCCTTGTAAATTTCCCCCTTTATGCTTTGGTAAATATGCTGTACATTAGTATTCAATATTTAGCAAATTCTTAACCATTTCCTATTTGTTTTATTGCAGAGCTTCAATTTTTTGTCAATGTCAGCCAGTAGTTCGAATTCGTGCTTAGATTTAGTAGGTTTGAATACTTTATTTCTAACTATGCTTTTGCATCCAATAGAATGTATCATTACATATTTTATTTAACTTTATTTCATATCAGGTTCCTCTGAGCAACTTGGCGCTCACTGTAAGTCATTTATTTCACAGATTCTTCTGTTGCGTTCCACATCATGGATCATGGCTTCTATGGGAGAAAAATATGCTATATAGATACTTTAGGAATGTCAGCAACACAGGATAAATATAAAATATGAATAAGATCACAGGTTCTCTTTTGCAGCATAACCTGTATCGTAAAATCCTGGAGTTTGCATTTTTATGAGTTTGACAAAAAATAAATATTAGCCAAGGCTACATACCTGTCTGTGGCTCGTGTAATCATTCATGTAAGTAAATATTTTGAAATACACAAAAGACTGTTCTATAAATGACTTTTATGCACAGGATACAAACTATATATACATCATCAAAATACAGGTTTATTCTGAATATAAATAACTGAATAGATTGCACAAGATTTCAGATTTTGCAGATTTGGGCTGGATTAACAATGTACAAAATTAAGATAAATTAGTATAGAACAAAAATGATCTGAAAGCATCATATGCTATAAAAAATGCTAATGTTTTTTAATACCAACATGGTGCTGCTGAAAACAGCATCACAGCATCAGTGCTAGATTTTGCTCTTGCAAAGAACATCAGAGCCCTGTTACATGTTCAGAAAACAATCTTTGACAAATGTTGAAGTTTTGTTCAAAGCTGTGATGTCCCATAAAATGACTGGGTTGCAAATATAACAGTACAGGAGGTGTACAGAGTAGAAGAGAGGGGCTGGATTAGCTGAAGTAACTGGTATAATTATTAGGGATGAGCGGGTTTGGATCCTAGAGATCCAACCCCTCCTGAAGTTATCCAATCCAAGATGGCGTCCCAGCTCCGGCGCCATCTTCATTCGGCATGTGAAAGTCAGGAAGCATGGATGTGTCCAAGATCTCTGCAGAGGGGAGATCTGATATGGGGGCTGCATGGGGGGGGGGGGCACACTAGAGGGGGAACCACTAAGCAGCCAGGGTACAACCACTAAGGGGGAACTACTGAGCGGCCATGGT
Source organism: Crinia signifera (assembly GCF_055691185.1). Lineage (NCBI taxonomy): Eukaryota > Metazoa > Chordata > Amphibia > Anura > Myobatrachidae > Crinia > Crinia signifera. The sequence goes on from NC_139223.1 coordinate 113,675,378, forward strand.
ACAACTACTAAGAGGGAGCTACTGTGGTGGAAATTATACAAAGGTGGCATTACTAAGGGTACTATTGTGTGGCACTACTAAGGGGGGGTTCTATATGGGACTGCTGTGGGTGACAACTAAGGGGTTCTCTGAAAAAAAAAGATATTTATTTTTTACTGCAGAGCTGCCCAGTATCAGTGTCCTATATCAGTCCAGCTGTGCTGCCCAGTGTCCCATATCAGTCCAGGAGAGCTTCCCCCTTTTTTTAATTAAAATAAAAAAGGTATTTTTTAACCTGCAAGGGATGTAAGTGTGCCATATCAGTCCAGCTGTGCTACCCAGTGTCCCGTATCAGTCCAGGGGTGCCTGCATGTGTGCCGTATAATTCCATGGGTGCCCCCATGTGTCCTGTATCAGTCCAGGGTTGCCCACATGTGTGCCATATAATTCCATGGGTGCCCCCATGTGTCCCGTATCAGATCAGGGGTGCCCGCATGTGTCCAATATCAGCCCAGGGGTACTTGCATGTGTCCCATATCAGTACTTGCATGTGTGCCATATATGTCCATGGGTGCCCCCATGTGTCCCTTATCAAACAAGGGGTGCTGCCTTTTTTAATGAAAATAACTAAAATGGTTTTTATTTATTATTTTTACTGCAAGGGCTGTTAAGTACGCTGTATCAGTCCAGGGGTGAGCCCAATGTGCTGTATAATTCATGGGGTGGTGCTAAATTTGCCATATAATTCAAGGTGTGCTGCTCTTTCAATTCTAAGAATAAAAGTTTTTCTTTTTTACTGCAGGAGTGTCGCCTTGACTGTCGTATAATTCCATGTCTGCTGCCATGTGCGCCGAATCAGTCCAGGGGTGCCACCATCTGTGCCGTATAATTCCATGTGTGCTGTATCAGGTCAGGGGTGCCCGCATGTGTGACGCATAATTCCTGGGGTGATCCAAGTGTGCCATATAATTCATGGGTTTCTGCCATGTCTGCTGTATAATTAATTGGGTGCTGCTAAGTGTGCAGTATCAGTCCAGGTGTGATTCTAAGTGTCCCGTATGTGACACATATTTTCAGGGGTGAGCAAAGTACAGATGGAGCCGGGCTCCCTCTTGCTGGCGAATCCGCCAGCAGCCCGGTGCTCCATCTGACTGAGACGCACATGCGTTTTACGCTCACGCGCATCTCAGTTACCGGGCGACAGGAACCTGTCCGTCTCCGCTTCAGGGAGACGGAAGGGGTTAGGGGGGTGCGGGAAGGCGGTGGGGACCCCGGGTGACCGCTGACAAGCCGGCAGGGACCCGGGGGAAGCGCCGTTGGAAGGGGACGCGCGCGCATCCCTTTTCGCAGAGCAGATGGTGGCTGGTGGGGGATGGCGGCTGCCGATTCTGCCACCATCCCCTGCAAAGACATGGCCGGCTCCATCTGTATGTCATATAATTCATGGGTTACTGCCAAGGCTGCTGTATAATTCATGGGGATCTGCTAAGAGTGCCATATCAGTCCAGGGGTTCAGTATTATACCTGGGGTGAGCCACGTATGCTGTATAACTCACGGGGTGCTGCTAAGTCTGCCGTATCGATCCAGGGGTGCTGCCATTTTTTAAATTAAAATAATAAAAAAGTTTTTTTTTTTTTTTTTACTGCAGGAGTGTCTCCATGTATGCCGTATAATTCCGTGAGTGCTGTATGAGTCTAGGGGTCCAGCCATCTGTGCCGTATAATTCCATGTATGCTGTATCAGGTCAGGGGTGCCACCATCTGTGCCATATAATTCCTGGGGTGAGCCAAGTCTGCCATATAATTCCTGGGGAGAGTAAAGTCTGCCATACAGTGGCGGAACTTGTGAGTATTTGGCCCAGGTGCAAAAACAGGATCTGGGCCCCCCTCCTCCACTCCAACCCAAATTCAAAATATGCTACACAAAAGTGGGCCCTTTAGTCCTCAGGGGCCCAGGTGCAATGCACCTGCTGCACCAATGGTAGTTCCGCCTCTGCTGCCATATAATTCATGGGGTGCTGCCAAGTGTGTAACAAGACATTGGTTCCTCCAGCACACTGAATAGTAATAGTAACCAATCTTTAACACTACATGATAATAGAATTCAGAGATATTGGTTAAATATACCTGCGCAGGTGTATGATATGCCCCCAAGCCGCGTCAAGGCTTCTCTGTATATTGGGGGTCCCTAGCGCTATATCTAGGTGCAGGGTGTGGCACCCCAAAAACTATCATAAGCTAGGAGGCCCAGTGATACACACGCCAGTGAGATACTAAGTGTTAATAATTAGTGATAGGAAGCCTAATGGATAAACATTTATTGGTTAAAAACATCCACGGGTACGAATAAGTAACATAATCTGTTTTTAAAATATCGGAACATACTATACAACAAGGGATTAGCTACTATAAACATAGGTTGAACTAGATGGACGCAAGTCGTTATTCAGCCTCACCTACTATGTAACTATGTAACTTGATTTGGCGCAATCTCATAAAAAATGTTCCAATTTACACAGGGTAACACAATTTTGTTAACAGGTAAAGTAACATATGATGAAAATAAAATCAAACATATTAAAAAAAATAAAAACATACAGTTCATGTGATGCCTTTTGCAAGAGTGGATCAAACACTTTGAGGTAAAAGATGTTTTTTCTCACCCTGCTGATAAATTGCAGTGGGTTTATACTTAAAAAGCGAAAGTGGTCCGAGCCAGAATTGCTCGGCACCACCGCAGTAGCTTGAAAGGTCCAAAGCCACAAAGTGCTTGTGCATCCAAGGAAGTCTGTCCAAACAACTCGTTTCAGGGACTGTATTCCCTTCCTCAGGCTTGGATAGACTCCATTTCTCCTGGCTTGGTTTAAATACCCTTTCCAATTGTAAAATCGGCGGTAAAAGAAATGAACACACCAAGTTTGTTCTATTCCCTGCTGCAAAAATGTTCTCATTTAGAGAATCTAGACAAAAATATAGTGATATTAAGTGAAATTAATGTTGAAGGAAAACCGCTTAAATGGTGATTTTAGAACAATATATGAACACCAACATGGTGCCTAAAGGTCTCCAATTTAAAAAAAAACGCCTTCCTTTAATTCCTCCAGAGAAAGTTTTAAAGTGGAGTGGAGCAACTTATTACATAATTGCTCCAAAGCTCTTACTAAGCTAATCATTGAAGAAAGATGAAAAGATCTAAAAGAAATAAATACAGAAATGGATTCAATAAAAATTATTGTTCATGCTTTCTCAAAATCAGAGGGAGTTAGGGAGAAAGAAAAAGCTACCCTAATAAAAATTAGAAAAAAACACAAATTAACTTAAAGTTAAGAAAAGGAAAAAGTATCAGCAACATCTAGATTCCCTGAGAAAACAAAGGAACCCCCAAATAAAATTGATAATGTTAGAAATCCACTCCCCTCAAAAAAGGGAAAATCTACAAACATGGAGACAAAGACCAGATAAAGATCAGAATAGATTTGAGAATAACCAACAGGGAAATTGGAGACTAAAATAACCTAAAAATAGGGGGTACTATAAAAGAAAAGGGACCAATAATGCAGACTTTGATTCATGGTACCAGGATTACCATCATAGGACAGGTAGGATAGACAATTATTATCAGGATTGTTATTACAGGACAGGTAGGAAAGAAAATGAAAGGAAAAGGCATTATGAAGTTCCAGTAAGAAATAGATATGAAGTTTTAAGAACCGATAATTAATTCCAAAGATCCGAACTGTCTTTTTTATGACAGGAACCATGGCTCCTGAGAAGGAAGTAGCTAATAGCCCTAAAAACAAAATAAAACCAAAACCAATAGAGGAAAGCGAGATTTAAAGGTAAAAGAAAAACCAAAAAAGGTAAAATTACAATCCCCTTACAATACTCAGAAGGATGAGGGAGGAAAAATATTTAATCTAAGTAAATATCCCTTATCAGAAGAAGAAACTGCGATATTCACCAAAGGTTTAAAATGACCCCCTACGGCAAAGGTGAACCCCTTTGAAATTTTTGTGGACCTACAAAAAATTATGAGAAAAGTGAAGTGTCAATAAATTCTTGCATAAATCCATACAAGTAGGGGAAGAAGGAAAAACTCCCTTTAGGTGTAGGTCAAAGTTTTATCTGAAACATTTCAAAGGGGGGATTTCAATTCCATAGTGAGTAAGACAAATTGATAACCCCAAACAATGAAATATTACTAAAAAAGAGTTTCTGGCAATAGAGTCCCTACAAAATAATTTATATATTACTTTGAAGCCAGCAGATAAGGGGGGGGGGGGGGGTCATTATGGATGGACCAGACACTACATAGCTGAAATTGAAAGACAACTATATGATAATTTTACTTATAAAAAACTGAGAAGTGATCCAACAGGAATGATTGTGGATAATCTTAAAAAAATGAGCATAAAGGCACATGTAAAGGACATCTTATTGAAAGCAGAATTGGAATACATAAATATAATCAATCCAGCAACCCCAACCATTTATATCCTGCCCAAAATCCACAAAAACCTGACAAAACCTCCCAGACGCACAACAATAACATGAACAGGGAGCATCACATCTAACCTCTCGGCAATTGGTAGATTATCACCTCCAACCACTAGTGTCTACCACAACATCCTTTTTGAAAGATACAGGAGATGTCCTAATAAAACTAAGAAATAGATTTATTGAGCTCGGTGAAGTGATAAAGTGTCTGGTTTTTATCACCTGCCAATCAGCTTCTACCTGTCATTTTTCAAACTAAGCCTGTAACTTCACAGTTAGGAGCTGATTGACCGGTGATAAAAACCAGACACTTTATCACTTCACCAAGCTCAGTAAATCTACCCCTAAAAGAGACAAATTGGACTAATGAGTACTTAAATAAGTGCAGATGTGAGCAATTTATACACCATCATAGACTGGGAACAGGACTATGAATCAGTAAAATAATTTTTAAATACATGTTCCTATTTAGAGGATTTAAAAGACTTTATCTTAGAGGTCATTATAATTATTTTAAAGAATAATTATTTTTATTTTAATGGTCAATATTTTTTACAAATGAGAGGAACCGCCATGGGTACCAGGTTTGCTCCTAGCTATGCTATTCTGTTTATGGCATATTGGTAAACTAGGGCCATAGGAGATAGATTAGTGGCAGGGGCAGACCTGGTATCATGGTGTCATTTTATTGACAATATACATTAATCTGGAAAGGATCGATGGAATTTCTGAATGTTTTCTGTGAAGTTTTAAACCAAAATGCTTCTAATACACTTTTAACGTATTATATTAGTAGAACTGACTTGATGTTCCTGGATTTGTGTATTTATGTGGAGTCCGATCAGACTCAAAATAAAATTGTTAGGTTCCCCTGCCCTGTTCGGCCACGTCGCCATGACAACCGGGAGGCAAGCTGAACACAGGCTGGAGTCGTGGCATGCTCAGCAGCAGTAGCAGCAGGCACCCTGCTTCTGGTATAAACATCCTGTGTGGGCGTCGGCCACTTGCTGCTGAATCTTAGTCAGATAGTCAGTGAGCCTGTTCCTGAGAAATATCAGTTACTTATAACTGTATTGTATTTTGTATTGTTTGCTAGTTTACTGCCAAATAGGTCTTGGAATACAGTGTTCTATCCGTCTGATCCAGACCTAGCAGTAAACGGGACTCGGCCATTTGATTTGCTGGGGTCCCTGTTCCACACTATGGATCCAGTAAGTCTGTAGCTGTGCTCCCAGACCTGCATTGTCCTTCCTCATTGTGTAGTGCTTCCAGGTGTCAGCTTGGTGGCAGTTAGCTGAACCGGTGTACTGCAAGTGAGGTTAGGCCTGTGGCTATACTCCTACGGTCCTTATTCCCATCTATGACTTAGGAGCTGCTAGCCTTATTTGCTTGTAACCCTCTGGGGTTCAGTGGTTGCCCTTAGCAACTGCACTTTAGTTGCTATCCGCATGTTGAAGCATAACATCTCGCTCCACTGTTTCTGCTCTATTACATCTGAGCATATACTCCACGCTAGTGAGACTTTCTGTCTGTAGAGCCCTCGACTCCCTAGTCTCTGTTTGTGTCTGTTAGTTAACCCACTACCTTCTTAGTAGGTAGTGTGTACTTCCCAGTTTGTGTTATATTGTTACTTACTATCTGTTTATGCACTGTACCCTATCTGTGTGCGTGAATCGTCCACTATTGTTCCTTGTGTGTATCAGCATAACAAAAACCCATACGAAGCCCACGGACTCAAATTCATACATAAATATGAACAGTGAACTCCATGGGTCAGTACAAACGTCTAAAAAGAAATTGTATGAATGAAGATATCGTAGACGAACAACTAACGGAGATAGACAATAGATTCCAACAAAAGGGCTACCCAAAAGAATTGTTGGAAGAATCGAGAACAAAAATTAATGCTGTAGACAGATCAATTCTCCTAAAAACTAAAAACAAGGAAATAAGAGAGAACAACATCGCAGAATGAGCCTTTTTCTTACAATATGGTGCCTACCATAGAGATATTTTAAAAAAATTGTTAAGAAAAATTGGAGGATCCTATTGGACGACCCAATTTTGGGAGCGCCATCTTTAAAAAGCCTTTTGGTAAGAAGTGCCCTTCCTGAGAAAAGCACCGGTAGCGAAAGAAACAAAGGGTTTCACAGGTCTGGTACATTGCACTAGCAATATGCCATTTGACAGAAAAACCACTAGCTTTGAGATAAATGGGAAAAAGTATAAAATTAATAGTTTTATTACTTGTCATTCTAAGAATGTGATATATCTATTGGAATGAAAATGTGCTATGTTATATATCGGTAAAACAACTAGAAACTTCAAATTAAGGATGGCCGAACACATTTATAATATTAGAAAAGGATTTCTAACACACCCCTTATCAGATCACTTTGCTAAAAAACATAATAAATGTGAAATGGATCTAAAAAGATTTTATAGTATACAACAAATCAACACAAATTGTAAAAATAGGGACCTAGAAACCCAGTTAGCAAAATGTGAAATGAAGTGGATTTTTACTTTAGATACCCTTTTCCCAAAAGGGTACAATGTAGACTCGAAGCTAAAATGGTTTTTAGATATTTAATGATTTTATTGCTCTTAATCAGTGTCTTATTTTAATTTTCTTTTTATCCTTTTATATTTTTCAAGTATTTATTTCAACATACAAAGAATAATATGCCCTCCCTGTATTTTAGGGAAGGACAATGCCATCCAAAGTATGGCATAATGGGTAGAGGAGGGCATATTGGAAAAGGGCTTGCAAACTGAATTTAAGTAAATGGATTTGCCCACAATCAAAATGGAGCAGGAAATAGTCGCACATGAAACAGTACGAGCCACGGGACGGGAAACCGGAAGTACGCATTACCAGAAGTGGTCATCACAGCAATGGATCACAACCTGAAGTAATGCAATGGAACGCATTGTTTTCTGGCAGAAATAAGCAGTTTTGCACTGACTTTACACATAGGAATTGTACAGTGTATTTCTGTTAATAGGGATGCTGCCATTACTGACAGATCACTGATGATTGCAGTTCATATATCATCGCTGAGCTGTTTTAAGCAAAGCTGTTTTATCAAGGATTAGAAATATCTGCAGTCTCCTTCACCTTTCTGTCACTCTAACCAGATGGGCGGGTTAGTTTAATAATAAGGGCTTCAGGGTAATGACTTTTCTCCATGATCTATATAACGTGCTGTTTATTTGTTTCTTGCTGTATCTCTTTTTACTGACAATGTAGCGAGTGTCTGCGTGTAGTGCTGTGAACTGGATTCCCCTCCTGCTGAGTCCTAAGATGCCATATATGGGATTCTGGGGATGGATGCACTCACCGCTCCTTATATTACTATGTCACACAGGCCTCCGCCCAATCTCTGCCTATTTGCCGCACCCTGTGATGATGCAGCTGGACATTCGGACTTCGGCGCTGAGGATTACACCTGGATGCATTTAAAGCTACTGCTGCTCGGTCACTGAACAAGAGGAAGAGGACCTGACACTTCGGTAAGTATTTATTTTCTCTTTCAGCGCTGCTTATACCAGAGCATGGCTGCGCACCTCTGCTCCCTTTAACTCTCTTCAGGAACTGCCACACCACACACGCTGTCCTTCTCCTGCCTCCAACTGTCTCTTCTCACGCACGCATGTTTGGTTAACTGCGCAGCTCTGCCTTTCCCAGTGCCCCACTTTACAAAGTCTGTTTTGTCCTCAAGCACTCCAGATTTATTGTCCCGAACAATTTAGGGTCCACAAATGTCCTTCCCTGTAAATCAGGTAGAATGGTACATCCCATAGTCTTTCGCCATTTTATTCCCTGCATTGTGGAATCCATTACATAAGGCCCAACCCCCTTGTGCCATAATGTTGTGATTCATGAGTGTATGAGAGTGGCAGAGTAAATAATGACACCTATGAATTACATCATTAAAGCACCACTGGGTCATTTTCTTCTTCAGCCCTCTGTAGGTGGTACTAGCACCTGTAAGGAATCTGGGGAAAACCACCGAACCAGAAACCAAACTTTGTTGCTTCTAGCCGTGGTCAGCTGACGCGTGCGGTGCTAGTCTTCACATATAACAGCTGCGTTCCATGGAGCTGGTTATGCTGGCTCCGCTCCCGATGCCACCTGGTCAACGCGCCCATCAAGGCAGAGAGATGGCAAGAGGCGAAACTAACTAGGGACCCACCCAGGGGGGGTACCCCAGAGACTCCAGGGGAGCAACAATGCTCAAACGGTGACACACTAATACAAATGACCAGGTGTAACAATACACAAGATGATACCATATTAATAATGACTGAGAGGCAACAATGCACAAAGATATGATACCAAAAAGAGTAAAGAATAACAAGAATAGCAACTCCTGACTTATCTCTTAAGATGGTAATTGAGATCAGCACAGGAGTTCCTCCAGGCGGACAGAAAGGACAGCTGCAAACTGCGAGCAAGTGCAGCAGCAGGCACAGGGTATGACTGGAACACTGGACACTGCTGTCAGGATTGACTCGGAACCAGGAACACTCTAGATAGTACAGAGGCACCAAGAACTATAACTAGCATCTGTTCCCAGCAGATGCCGGCTACTTATTCAAAATCCCCGCCCTCCTGCTGTGCGGAGGGCGGAAGTTCAGGCCATTGCCTAGCAATGCCCGAGACTTCCACCCTGGGCATCGGGATACTGCCAGGGAAGATGGCACAGACCGCTGCATCCTGCAGCTTTGGAGCTGTCAGTGACAGCAATGCCGCTGGGGACAGCAGGACCGTGGTGGCACCTAACAGTAACCCCTCTTGAGGAGAGGTCAACTGACCTCTAAATCCTAGATTATGAGGAAATTGCTTGAAAAAATTTTTTCTTCAAAGAGGGGGCATGAAGATCTTTATCAGGTACCGAGGACCTTTCCTCCGGACTATACCCCTTACAATGGACCAGAAAGAACAACTGTTTGTGAACTATCTTGGAGTCGAGAATCCTGTCCACAATGAACTCCTTGCAACCCTGACAAATGGGGCTGGTCTACAGAAAACTGGCTGCACGGCAGGCTTAAGTAAAGAACAATGAAAAACATTATTAATGTGAGTTGGGAAGATGAAGTTAAAGGCAACCAGATTAATTCTGTTAATGATTTTTTATGGTCCAATGAAGTGAATTTTCTGTGAAAATTGAAGACGTTTGATATTTTTGGTGGATAACCACACCCAGTCTCCAGGCTTAAATGCACATAGTCTCCTGTGATGGTCAGAGAAACATCTTTCAGCCACCGTCGCAGAGAGGAGAGCCCTACGGGCCCTGGCTCAGACCCTTCTCTTACTAGTCACCAACCTAGAATTACCCTGGTGGGAACAGGATTAAAAGAATTAGCCCTAGGGTGGAAACCCTAGTTACAAAAGAAGGGAGACATCTTGATAGCCACATTCCAAGCATTGTTATATGCAAATTCGGCAAACGGAAAATTATCCACCCAGTTTCATTGGGACTTTGGCCCTTATTCTGGTTGGTGCGGTAATGTCCGCGTGCGGTCGGTCCGCCGATGTTTTGTGTCTGCGCATGTGCAGAGGCGTCTCTGCGCATGTGCGAACGGGATGCAAGTCCAAATTCCGCATGAAATGTGTACACTACAACAGGGGGTGGAGAGGGGCGTGAAGGGCTGTTTGGGCTCTTTACCATATGTTTACACCCCGCATTTCATGGGCGTTCCCATGAAAACGCTGGACGTACGTTTGGTAATGCGGTCGTGACGCACGTGTAGGGGGCGGACATATGACATTGCCGGATGTCAGCTGCCCGCCCAGATCCCTTCTTTTGCATGGAGAAATGCCCATGTGGTCTGAGGTTGCGGGAGCTTCCTGACCACTCGGTCCTGCATTCGATGGTCTGCGACCATCGAATGATGGGGGAGGTTCCCTGAGATGGAGAAGGTGTATTCATGAGAAATACACTTGCGGTCCGTTCGGACAGCTTCTTACCGCATTCGGACGGAGTGAGCGATCCGTACGAAAGGCGGGGTTTAGGTCGCACGGTCCTGGCCGCATATTCAGCTCCGTCCGCACAGACCAGAATAAGGCCCTTTGAGACATAGGACTGAAGAAACTGCTTCAGAGTCGGATTAACTCATTCCGTTTGCCCGTTCGACTGAGGATGGTAACCGGACGAAGGACTATGCTTAATCTGAAACACGGAACAGACTGACCTCCAGAAACGGGCAACGAACTGGACCCCTCTATCTGACACAATAACTTCGGGCAGGCTATGAAGATGAAAGATATTAAAAGAAACAGTGAAGCCAGCTCTCGAGCCGAAGGAAGTCATGTCAATGCAAAATAATGTGCCATCAACAATCTTTTTTCAAATCTCTCATCTCTTCTCATTCCTCCAATCACCGCCGTCTCTTTGAAACTTTCAACACTCTACTTCGCCCTGCACCACCCCTCCTCTTTTCATCCCTCACCACCACTGACTTTGCCTCCTTCTTCCTCTCTAAAATTAAGATAATCCAACATGATATCTCCTCCCATACCCCCTCAGCTGATCACCCACCCCAATCATCCTCCCCTCCCAACTAGCCAACTCTGTCATACTTTTGCCCTACTACAGCTGAGGAAGTCCGCTCCCTCATCTCATCCTCTCCCCCCTTTACCTGTCCCTTGGACCCTCTTCCTTCCCATTTCCTCAGTTCCCTCTCCCCCACTGGCTGCTCCCACCTTGCTCACCTCTTTAACCTATCTCTTTCTACTGGCATTTTTCCTTCACCCATAAAACATGCTCTGGTCTCACCTATTCTTAAAAAACCAAACCTGGACCCTTTATCTCCCACAAGCTTCCTCCCTATCTCTCTTTTCCCATTTGCCTCTAAAATTCTAGAACGGCTGGTTTACAGGCATCTCACCAGCTACCTGTCTGACAACTCCATCCTTGATCCCCTTCAATCTGGCTTCCGCCCACTTCACTCCACTGAGACTGCCCTAGTGAAAGTCACAAATGACCTGCTGTCAGCCAAATCCAAGGGTCACTTCTCCCTGCTTATCCTTTTGGACTTATCTGCTGCCTTTGACACTGTGGATCACCCTCTTCTCCTCCACATACTCCAAAACATTGGCTTCTCTGGCAAGGTGTTCAACTGGTTTTCCTCTTACCTCTCCAACAATTCCTTCTCAGTCTCTGCCTTTGGCTCCAACTCACCACCTTCCATCCTTCCTGTCGGGGTCCCTCAGGGTTCCGTCCTTGGCCCCCTTCTGTTCTCCCTGTACTCCTCTTCTCTGGGTGCACTCATTAACTCCTTTGGCTTCCAATATCATCTCTATGCTGATGACACCCAAATCTACCCAAATCTTCCTCTCCTGATCTGTCCCCCACTGTTTTCTCTCAGGTTTCCAACTGCCTCTCTGCCATCTTCTCCTGGATGTCTGAGCGATTTCTGAAGCTGAATATGGACAAAACCGAACTTTTTATCTTTCCCCTACCCAGAGCTATGCCCCCTACTAACCTCTATCACTATTAACAACACCAACTTCCCCCCCTTCCCCAACTGCCTGGGTGTCACTCTCGACTCCTCCCTCTCCTTTGCACCCCACATCCAAGCCCTGGCCCATTCTTGCCGGTTCCAGTTACGCAACATTGCTCGCATCAGGCCCTTTCTCTCACAGAGTGCAACTAAGCTTATCATCCACTCACTGGTCATTTCACGGCTTGACTACTGTAATGCTCTCCTCACCGGCCTCGCTCGATCCCAACTGGCTCGTCTCAAATCTGTCCTAAACTCTGCAGCCAGGCTTAACTTCCTCTCCCGCCGTTCTTATTCTGCCACTCCCCTTCAACAAAATCTGCACTGGCTCCCATTCCCCTACAGAATCCTCTTCAAACACCTCACACTCACATACAGGGCCATCTCTAATTCCATTGCTCCATATATCTCTAACCTCATCTCCAGTCATACACCCTCCTGCCCTCTACGGTCGGCCGACGACTGTCGTCTCTCCTCCACCCTGATCACTGCTTCCATTGCTAGAGTACAGGACTTTGCCTGTGATGCACCCCTTCAGTGGAAAGCACTCCCTCGCTCCATTAGACTCTCCCCGACCTTGCAAAGCTTCAAACGGGCACTGATAACTCACCTATTCATCAAAGCGTACCCTTCCACTGCATAAACTAGTCCTGCCTAAAGTAGCTGGTTCTCTGACCCCTTGCCTGTTTACATCCTGCTATCTAGCCACCACCCACTTGCTTGCATCTCTCTTAATCTGTCTGTCTCCCCTTCCTACTAGATTGTAAGCTCCTCCGAGCGGGGCCCTCTTCCCTCCTGTTGTCAAAGCTCTCTTCTCTTCACATTTCACTCACAGCTCTCCTATACTCAAACACTCAGTGACCATCTTCATCTGCATACTCATCTCCATCATTGGCCTCAAGCCTCTTATAGTATGTTGATTGAGTCCTCACTACTTATATTTAAGCTGTAATGTATATCATCCTGTGGCGCTCTTTATTTGTACTCTATTTTTTATTTATTTATTCAATGTTATGCCAAGTTTTGTCTCCCTGTACTGTTCCTTTGTACAGCGCTGTGAAACACTTGTGGTGCCTTATAAATACAATAATAATAATAATCTTGATGAACCTGTCCACTACTACCCATGCAGTATTGTGACCAGAAGACTGTGGCAGGTCAGTGATAAATCCATGGAGATGTGTGACCAAGGTTTCCATGAAAATGACAAGGGTACCAGCTGACCTAACTGGGCACTGCGAGGGGTCTTAATTCTGGCACAGATGCATCCTTCCTCATAGAAGGCCACCAGAAAGCCTGGGATAGCAGGGCAAACAAAGATCGAAGGAGAAGGATCTTCTTTTCGCAGGCCATTAGAGCCCTCAACCAGACCTCCTAGCATCGGGATCTTTCTTTCTTTCTCAGTAAACGCCGAAGAGCCTTCTCTTGGGAAGACAAATGGGTCACCCCGAGCTGCATGGGTTCCCCAAGGTCAACACACTGTTCCTCAGGAGCACTGGCACACGGGGCAGGTAGCAAACTCTGCATCTGAGCATCTCTCTCGGAGCCGCCAGTCGATGCGTATTACCAGCTGCATGGGCTCGTCCAGTAAACTCTGAGCTGGGTATTGCACCAGAGAGTCCTTTATCTGATACGCCAAGCCTAGCCAGAACTGATTTCGCAGCACTGGGTCATTCCAGCCAGAGTCATTGGCGAAACGCCGGAATTCAGAACAATAGACCGCTGCCGTATGATGGCCCTGTTTAAGGGACCGGAGGTGGGCCTCAGCAGAGGCTGCCTTATCTGGGTCGTCATACAGGATGCCCATTGCTTGAAAGAAGGAATCCACGGGACTGGACTGTCTGCCCTCAGACCAAACGCCCACGTCTGTGGATCCCCCTGGAGGAGGGAAATTATTAAACCCACTCCATGAGCTTCAGAGCCCAAGGAGAGGGGCCACAACCGGAAATCCAGTTTGCAATTCTCCCTAAAGTAAAAAAAAACTGATTCATATACCCAGTGAATCGATCAGAAAGATTTATTTTAGGTTCCTTGACCGGAGCAGACATGAACGGCACAGTCCTCCTAACCTCTTCTTGCGACTCCACCCTTAAAGTGAGGCCTGCTGGGTTAAAAGGAGGATCTGATCGGCAAATACCTGAGCTGGATTCCCTGGATTGGGATCCATAGTGAAAACTGACAGGGAAGGAAAGGGAGGACCCCTTTCTTAATCTTTTTGGCCGGTTATAATGTAAGGACTTTGGGGAAAACCACCGAATCAGAACCCTAACTCTGTTGCCCCTAGCCATGGTCGGTGGACGCGTGCGGTGCTAGGCTGTCACGTTCGACAATGCATGTTATGCCGGCTCCGCATCCAATGCCGCCAGGTCTTACGTAGGACAAAGCGTCTGTCAAGGCGGAGAGAGTGCAGGAGGCGAAACTAACTAAGGACCCACACAGGACGGGGTACCCCCAGAGACTCCAAGGGAGCAACAATGCTCAAACGGTGACACACTAATAAAAATGACCAAGTGTAACAATACACAAGATGATACCATAATAATAATGACTGAGAGGCAACAATGCACAAAGTGATTATACCAAAAAGAGTAAAGAATAACAAGGATAGCAACTCCTGACTTATCTCTTAAGATGGTAACGGAGACCAGCACAAGCGGACAGACAGGACAGCTGCAAACTGCTAACAAGTGCAGGCACAGGGCAGGACTGGAACACTGGACACTGCTGACAGGCTCAGAACCGGGAACACTGTAGATAGCACAGAGGCACCAAGAACTATAACCGGCGTCTGTTCCCAGCAGACGCCGGATACTTATTCAAAATTGCCGCCCCCTCGGTTGATGATGTCAGCAGCTGTGCAGAGGGTGGAAGTTCGGGCCATTGCCTAGCAACGCCCGACACTTCCGCCCTGGGCATCACCTAACATTGCCATTCCCAACTGACAGTTGACCAGCAAGTAGTACACCTGCAAACACTGGGAAAGGAAAAGTGCAAGCTGACTTGTGACAGCCATGTTGTTTAGGACCTACCAGATGATGTTCAGTGATGATTTTATTAAAATACCCATCTCCCAGCCCAATATACTAGAAGATTTGTAACCTTGCCAACCAGCCCAGTGCACCCCTGATATAGACTTTTTCCAATCTTCACATTCTGGAGCTTGGTAAATCCAGCAGCATAACATTCCTCATAAAACCTATTGGGGCTGCTGTCATAAATACTACCACTGTGTATAGCAGAGAAATCTACTGCTATCTATCCATCTTACAGTAGATTCTGGGGAGCCATACTATTTGTGAGTTCTCCCATGGGAATTGGAGTTTTGGAGGAATATACTAAAAATATACATCAACACAATTAATCACTTACTTTGACTATTCTAGAACTATTCATAAATTAATATTATTTTATCCTGTTACACCCAAACATACAGCTATAGTCATTTTCTGATTGGGCTAATCTTATTAAGTTGCAATTTGCTAATAAAATATTTCTATGGCTGTATTTTGATGAAATAGTTAAAATTATTTTAATAAAATGGACCAACATTGAATGAGAAAATCTTGTATTGTGCAATTTAAATCAATTCAGTGTTAATTCACAGCTAATACTCACAACATTACACATTACAGAGAGACACTTTTTTATAAACTGGCTCATTAAACACATAAGTTTTCTTCGCTAATCAATGTTAAATATAAAATCTTTATTTATTTTAAACAGTGATGTTGTTAATTACACCAATACAAAATGTTTGATTTACTGAACAGAAAAGTTACTGCATTATACACTTCCCGGAGGTTCGTTTTACCCCTTTTTATTATTTTGTTTTGGAGGAAGGTTGATTTTCCATTGACTCCAGAAATTTACTGAAGAGAAATCCAATGGAGAATTTGCAAAGTTCTTGACTTTATACTGAAAAAGACTACAATACTGTATGCCACTCATTGGTACCACGTCACGGTCCTACCTGTTGGCACTCTGGTCCTCCCTCTGCAAATGCGCACTGCTAATAATAAAGTAACCCCCAATTTTGGGCAATTTCTACAGTAGTCTGGTGATGCTCCATATATGTCCTGTGGCTGTGACTATAGAAACAAAGTAACATATTTAAAGCTGCTACAACCAACTGCATGAATTGTTCTAGTCATCAGTGGAAGCAGGAGGGAAGCAGCCAGTGCATTCCAATCTACATTTTTATTTTTTATATTTTATTTTTTTATTTATTTTATAATTTTTTTATTGATATGAATATTTTATTAGCCTTGCTAATTTTATTAGTATATCATTATTTCCTAAATTATTTAGAAACATTTTAATGCAGCACTATTTTTTTTTGTGTGTAGTTTTTGCTTGGCAGCCTTTTAACAGCTGCCTGGTTTATCCATACAGTTAAGTATTACCAATCCCTAGTCCAGCAGATTTGTTTTTGTTTTTGTTTCTGTTTTTTTGAGTGTATGCAATAGATCCACCCTTCAATTATTTAACATAGAAGCCTCATATTTACTAACCATCGTGTTCCTTAAACCAAACCAGTAATACCATACATGCACAGCAGAATAGTGAATACAAAAGACCTGGGAGATGTTGTTGTTCATTGTACATGAGTACACGTGTGTGTGTGTGTCTATAGCCACGCTGCTACAACTAGTCACAGCGTGAGTATTCCAATGGAAGCCTATTGGTACCTTTGGAGCTTGAGCATGAAACATTGATTTCATTGATTTCATGCTGAGGCAGGATGCTGGATTTACAGAGAATGGTAATTAGGGAGCAGTGGTCTGTTTCAACCATCCCTGCATATCGATAAATTAAACTTTTGATAAGCAATCATTAGAGCCAACAGTTCCTTTCACTCTGAGTATAATGTTACTCTGTCTCAAGAGTAGAGCATTCAGATTACCTTTCAGTTACCATACCTATGCCATATCCAGGAATAGTAACCATGAGTGTGGGTACGACACTACACTATGTTACCCCAAGTAAATGCACTACTAGATGTCCACAGTTAGAAGAGTTAGAATGAGAAAAATGACTGACAATAAATAATTCCTTTTTTTATTTACCCCCTTCTTGTTTTCTTTTTATTTACTAATTACTTTTTGACTTATAAGACATTTGTTTTTAAAAATGTTAAGCATATTTGCCTTTTAATTGAAATGCAGAAAACATAGTTAAACGTTTACTTTGACCTTTCCTGGATGACTTAGATGGGAGGAGGGATGGATCCATTGTCTACTCTTCATTACAATAATGCATTCAATCATTGTCTAGGACACGGCATGTTTTAATAGGCTTGTGTTCGTACACATATCCTCACTCTGTGACAGGTATGATTAAGGACTATATTAATTATTACGGCGAGCAACATGGTGGCTGAGTACTTTGTTATTTATCCTTGGTACTGTGCAAGTGTCACTCGCTACTTTAAATGTTCTGATATTCCTTGCGGCGCATTGCAGGATCCATTAACAAACAATCACGTCCTATGAGATGTTTCACAGGACAAAGCTTTGGCCTTGAGAATATACAGAAAGTGAGATTTCAGCTGGACACAGACTATGGAAAATACAACTGCAAAGATGTTATTGACACTTTATTGACAGCAAACCTTTGTTAAGTATTGAATTAGGCTGGGACAGAATGATAGTATAACAGTAAAAACAAGGTTTAAATAAAGTATATCAGCAGTTTTAAGGGATTCTGCAAATTCCTTTCTGTAAGTGTTAAATAGCGCTAAAAATTGTCATTTGGAAAAGGACTTCAGTGGTTGACATATCTGAATTTAAAAGTAATTATTGAATAAAGAATGTTCAATTCATAACTTCTCTTAATTATTTATAATGTTAAGATCATCGTAGATAGAAGTCTTACTGTAGCTGTGGTCTGATTATTAAATGTATTATTATTAATATTATTATTATTATTATTATTATTATTATTATTATTATTATTATTATTATTATTATTATTATTATTATTATGTATTAGCCTTTCCATTAATTCTAAAATTATGTGGATTAATTTTATTGTAATTGATCTTTATTGGTATTTGGAAACACACACACACACACACACACACACACACACACACACACACACACACACACACACAAAAAAAAACATTTAAAAGCTTAAGTACCCATGTCAAGATACAGATAGTACGAAAACATTATTGAACAGAGAAAACCCCATAGGCAGTTGTTTGATTATAAATGGAGGGACACCTGTCAATTTAGTTTATAGCAGAAAGGATGGAAATCATTGAGGCATTGATTAGCCAACATAATGGGACTACAGCATCTATCCAAGCTTTTTTAAAGAGGAAAAATAAAAATACAAAACAAATGGTGAGTTAAAAAAAAGTAAAGAAAGAAACAATAGGCATGGCATGTAGGAGGGGTTTGGGGGTGGGGACTCTAGAACTAAAATGGACATGTCACAGATAAAGGTGTCTTGTAGCTGCTCATAGTTTTCACCCAAAGATATATGGACATTATTTTTTTATTTTTTTATTTACAGTTTCTTATATAGCGCAGCAGATTCTGTTGCGCTTTACAATGGTAAACAGTGATAAAACAAACTGGGTAACAACAGACACACTTGGAGGTAGGAGGGCCCTGCTGCAAGCTTACAATCTATAGGGATATAGGAGGGAAACACAAGGACAGGCACCAGTAATAGCATAGCAGTCCCACCAAGTTACAAGTCCAGAAGGGAAGCTATATAATACATAAGTGCCTCAGAGGGTTATGCATGTAGAATTTAAATATGATAGGCTTGCCTGCAGAGGTGAGTTTTTTCAGGGAACGCTTGAGAGTTTGGAGGCTAGTGGAGAGTCTTATTGTGCGTGGACGGGCATTCCATAGGATGGGAGCAGCCCTATGAAAGTCCTGTAATAGTGAATGGGAGCTAGTGATCCGTGCAGAAGAGAGACGCAGATCTTGTGCAGAGTGGTCGAGATGGGAGATATTTTGTGATAAGTAGATATCAGTAGAGTAGAGATATATGCTGGTGCAGTATGGTTAATAGCTTTATATGCTAGTAGAAGTGTTTTATATTGAATACGGTAAGATACAGGTAACCAATGAAGGGACTGGCAGAGCGGATCATCAGACGATGAGCGTCTTGCAAGGAAGATCAGCCTAGCAGCAGCATTTAAAATGGATTGTAGTGGTGAGAGTCTGTTCTTGGGAAGACCAGTTAGGAGACTATTGCAATAATCAATGCGGGATATAATGAGTGCATTCATAAGAGATTTAGTAGTGTCTTGTGTGAGATACGGTCGTATTTTGGATATGTTTTTTAGATGCATGTAACATAATTTGGAGACAGATTGAATTTGGGGAAGAAAGGACAGGTCAGAGTTGAGGATGACCCCTAAGCAACAAGCTTGTGGGGTAGGGTAGATTGTGGAGTTGTCAACAGTGATGGAGATATCAGGATGGTAACTGTTCTTAGTTGGCGGGAATATAAGTAATTCTGTTTTGGAAATATTGAGTTTGAGTTGGCCAGAAGACATCCAAAATGAGATGTCAGAGAGACATTCAGAGACTCGGCCCAAAACCACTGTTGATAGATAGATTTGAGTATCATCCACATATAAGTGATACTGAAATCTGAAAGAGCTGATTAGTTTGCCAAGCGAGGAAGTATAGATGGAGAGACTGAGCCTTGCGGAACTCTGACAAAGGTAGTGAAGAGGAAGTAGAGGCAGAGAAGCGAATACTGAAAGAGCAATCAGATAGGTAAGATGTGAACCAGGAAAGGGCTGTATCATTAAGACCTAGGGAGTGTAGTGTTTGTAAAAGAAGTGTGTGATCCACAGTGTCAAACACAGCAGAAAGATCTAGAACAATAAGTAGTGAGTAATGGCCTTTAGACTTAGCAGTTACCAGATCATTCTCCACTTTAGTCAGTGCTGTCTCAGTGGAGCGTTGAGAGCGAAAGCTTGACTGAAGCAGGTCTAATAGGGTGTGAGAGTTAAGAAAGTTTGTGAGACGAGAGTAGGCAAGTCTCTCCAGTAGCTTGGAGAGGCACGGGAGCTGAGAGATAGGATGATAGTTAGAGAGAGAGTTAGGGTCAGAATTGTGTTTTGTCAGAATGGGAGTAATCACTGCATATTTGAGCAGAGATGGAAAAGTACCAGTAGCAAGAGAGAGATTGCAGATTTTAGTTATGGTTGGAATAAGTACAGGAGATACATTTTTAATGACTTGTGCAGGTATAGGATCAAGAGGAGAGGTAGTAGAGTAGGAGGATAAGAAGAGTGCAGATACTTCCTTTTCATTTCTGGGCTCAAATGAAGATAAAGTGCCAGAGGATTCATGTGGGGAAGAGAGAGGGTTAGAGGTAGTGAAAGAGCATACCATTTCATCTCGGATGTTATAAATATTGTCCTTAAAGTAGGAGGCAAGTTCTTGTGCACTGATGGTAGCCAGGGGGGAGGAGGGTACAGAATATACTTAAATGTGTTAAAAAGTCACTTAGGGTTGGTGGAATGAGAAGAGATGAGAGATTGGTAGTATGTTTGTTTGGCAGTGTCCAAAGCATTGCAGTAGGAGTGGTAGCTAGTCTTATATGTGAGGAAATCAGTCATAGTACGAGATTTACGCCATTGGCGTTCTACTTTTCGTGACTGATTTTGTAGTTGTCTTGTTGTTTTGGAGTGCCACGGTTGGCATCTAAGCCTACGTGGGGTATAATGGGTAGCTGGAGCCACTTCATCAAGGGCTGTTTCAAGAGTCTGGTAGAGGTGGGAAACAGCAGAGTCAGGAGAGGTAAATGTAGAAATTAGTGAGAGCTGTTGTTGCAGGGAGGTAGAAAGTTGTGGAAAATTAATAGCATTAGTATTTCTGCGGGATAGAGTAGGCATGCATGATTTCTGTGTCAGTGAGCTTGGGGTAAAGGAGGAGAGGGTAATGAGATTGTGATCAGAGAGAGGGAAGGGAGTGTTAGTAAAATCAGAGACTGAGCCCATCCTGGTGAAAACAAGGTCAAGGCAGTGGCCTTCTTCATGAGTAGAGGTGTCGGACCACTGGGACAGACTGAGAGAGGAGGGTAGAGAGAGGAGTTTGGAAGCATGCAAAGATGGTGGACTGTCAGTAGCAATATTGAAGTCACCCAGGATGATAGTGGAGATGTCAGAGGATAAGAAATGGTGGAGCCAGGCAGAGAAATATTCCAGAAATTGAGATTTCGGAAGCCCAGGTGGGTGATAGATAGCAGCCACACGCAGAGAGAAAGGGGAAAAAACCCTAATGGAGTGTACTTCAAATGATGTAAATATGAGTGAAGGAACTGGTGGTAGAACTGAGTAAGTGAAGGCTTGTGACAGTAATAATCCAACCCCACCTTCTTTACAGTTACCAGGCCTGGAGGTGTGAGTGAAGTGGAAACCACCATGTGACAGTGCTGCAGGCGAGGCCGTGTCTAATTGTGTGAGCCAGGTTTCTGTAATGGCCAGCAGGTTGAAGTTGTGAGAGATGAAGAGATCATGGATGGATGTTAATTTATTGCAAACAGAGCGTGCATTCAATAGGGCACATGTAAGTTGTTTGGTGTGTGGTTGGAGGCATGTGAATGAATTTCTATGCTTGAAGCAAT
Source organism: Crinia signifera (assembly GCF_055691185.1). Taxonomy (NCBI): domain Eukaryota; kingdom Metazoa; phylum Chordata; class Amphibia; order Anura; family Myobatrachidae; genus Crinia; species Crinia signifera. The sequence continues at coordinate 113,696,972 of NC_139223.1, forward strand.
AAAATCTGAGTGGGACAGGTGGTTGGGGCCGGGGTTTGGTGATATGTCACCAGCTAATAAGATTAGAAAGGAGAGATAGATATAGGTGGATGTTTGTGTTTTTTTTGTATTGGTGATGGGATGTGGATGTGAAAGTAGAGAAGTAAGTAAAGAGCTCATGAGTCTTTAGAAGAGGGGAGTGAATAATGGAAGTGTAAATGTGCACTGAGTGGTGAGTGTCAAGGAGATTATAGGATGGTTGAAGTTTGGTGAGTATTCCATGATGAGAAATTGTAGTTTGGTGAGCATGAATGTTTGTTTGAGACGGGGTTAAGTAGAGTGGATATAGTATTGTAATAATGCGTAATAAGTATTGTATTTACCTTGCTTGATGTTGTTCAATGTCTTTCAACTGTTTTATAACTGTTCGTTATAAGTAATTCCCACTTCGTAATTTCTCACTTTGGATATTTCTCAAATTAAAGAACTGCCCAGGCAGAGAAGTCATCCATGTCCATATAAAAAGGGATTCATCAAATAATTAATTGATGAACACTGGAGGAGAGGAAGAGTGCCAGTACATACAAATCACTGGTTTCATGGCATTATTAAGGTGTTTTAGAAAATATATATTTTTTTCATAATGGAAGAGGGTGTGGAGGATAAAGAAAGGAGCTAGAATGCAGGTTCTTTAGGGACTTCCCCACTAAGAAGTACATTTACGAAGGTCTGTTTTTGAAGGATTATATTTGGCCAATTTTATAAAACACAGCAATTTACTGAAGGGAAAACACAGAAGTCAGAGAGAACTTTAAAACATGGTGATCAAGCTTATACAATTGAATATATTTTTGTCCAAATAAAACACAAACATTTGCTAAAATTTGTGTATGCTCACATGGGAGAATTTTTTTTAAATTTATGGGGTGAACGCACGGGCCGACCTGGAGGCTTTTGATATTAAATTGATATTGACGGCTGCTGGTTGCCAGTACCATCCAGGAGGGAAGAAGGGACGGCGCGAGGGAGGGAGTGGGATGCTTAGCATCTGTACAGTCTGTTTCTGCTTTCAGTCTGCTTTCTACTTTTCAGCCTGGAAATCTAGATGATGTTAAAATGGAAATAGATGGATTTTTGGGGTTTGGGTTCAATTCCACCAGATCTGGGCTCATCTGGGATGCCTTTAAAACCTTCCTAAGGAGTATAATGATAAAGAACATTTCCCAGGTTAGGGGAAAACAGCATTGACATTGGAGGTTAAAATGTTAAAATCTAGAGCAAAAATACTTACAAGATCAGACAGAACTATCCAAGCAGGAATGGTTGGGGGCCCAACGTGCTTGGGTGGTACACCTAATAGAAATAGCAAATTGTAGGCTACTAAAAGAGTCTCATAAAATATACCTTAATTCCGATAAAGCAGGCTAATTGATGGCCAATCTAGCGAGAGTGGATACGGGTGAAATATTTACTGCGACACCAAAAGTAGCAGGGGTATTTGTGAACTATTTTAAAGAAACCTACAAGTCCAAAGTAGAAATGGGGAGTACGGATATTTTTAAATATTTGGATACTATTGATTTACCAACCCTGTCTTTAGAGGCCAGGGAACTGGTAGACCAGCCCTTCGTGATAGAAGAGGTTGAATCCGCAATAAGGGCACTGGGAACTGGTAAGGCATCAGGGATATATGGTATACCAGTGGAGTTGTACAAAAGGTTTGAGGGAACTCTGGCACAAAGGTTGCTTTATTTTTTTCAAGAAATGGACAAGGAGGGAGTGCTTTTGCAAACCTTGACTGAGGCAAATATTACGGTAATTCCCAAAAATGGTAAGGATCCACTGTTGGTGGAATCGTATCGACCAATATCTTTATTGTCGGTAGATGATAAGATATTTGCTATGGTCCTTACAAATAGATTAATCAGGGTAATCGGTGAAATTATACACCCAGACCAGACCGGTTTTCTGAAGGGTAAGTCCACTGCAATAAATTTGCGTAGAGTATTTACATACCTTCAAACCAGAAAAATCAATGACATCGAAGTAGCAATTGCCTCTATGGAGTTAAAACAATAGGACATATATATAAGCATAATAGGCTAAAATCATTCTCCCATCTTCAGGGTGAATATGAACTGCCACAAAACATGTTTTTTTTTTTTTATCTTCAGTTGAGGAGTGCTTTCAATCAATATACAAAGACCGTACCCATTAATGTCAAAGATACACCAATAAAAGTGGTAATTAGGTAATTAGGTACCGATAAACGGACCTCAAAGTGTTATAAACAAATGATAGAAATGACACAGAAGGATCAGCTAGAAGATCTTAAAGATCAGCTAGAAGATCTTCGAGGGTCCCGCCCCGCCAGAGGGGCGGGCGCTGGCACTGCCCCCAAGCCTGCCGGAGGTGGGGGCGCTCGATAGGGCGGCTACGCCGGTGCGGGTGGAGGCCATGGCCGAATGGCTCCGCTCGTACCCGGACAGGGAAGCGGCTGCTTTCCTGCAGGATGGTTTTAGCATAGGTTTTCGACTTCCTGTGGTGGGGGAGGTGCAAGGGGGCGCTTTTAGAAATTTGCAATCTGCTAGAGCGCTGCCCTCCGTGTTGTGGGAGAAGGTGATGAAGGAGGTACAGCTTGGACGCATGGTCGGTCCATTTGCCACGCCCCTTTGGCGAACTTGGTCATATCGCCGGTGGGGGTGGTGCCGAAGAAGGTCCCTGGGAAATTCCGACTCATCCAACATCTCTCTTACCCAACGGGGCTCTCCGTTAATGACGCCATTCCTGCCGAGCATTGCTCAGTGACTTATCAGTCGTTTGATGATGCTTTGGCGATGGTCCGGTCGTTTGGACGGGGTGGCTCTCATGGCTAAGGTGGATGTGGAGTCGGCTTTCCGCTTGCTCCCGCTGCATCCCGATGCTTTTAGGTACATGGGCTTCCGCATAGGTGACGAATATTTCATCGACAAGTGCTTGCCGATGGGGTGTTCAGTATCCTGTGCATTCTTTGAGAAGTTCAGTACCTTTTTGCATTGGTGCGTGGAGCAGTCCTCGGGGGAGAGCGGGCTCGCTCACTACCTCGATGACTTCTTATGTGTCGGTCCGGCCAACTCTGACCGTTGTGTTCGCCTGCTGTCCTCCTTGCAGTCCCTTTTCCACCAATTTGGGGTGCCTATTGCCGATGACAAGACTGAGGGCCCGGTTACCTGCTTGTCTTTTCTGGGGATCCAGATTGATACGGTAGAGGGTCTTTGCAGCTTGCCGGCCGACAAAGTTGCTAAGTTGCGTGAGGCAGTCGAGCTGTGTAGGTCCAGGAATAAGATCACCCTGCGACAGGCTCAATTGGTTTTGGGACAGCTGAACTTCGCTTGCAAGGTTATCCCCATGGGGAGGTTGTTTTGCAGGAAGTTTGAGAGGGCCACTGCCGGGGTTAGCAAGCCTCACCACCTCATTCGCCTGTCCGCCGAGACTCGGCGTGACCTGGCCGTGTGGGCTTCCTTTTTAGAGGAGTTCAATGGGGTGTGCATCTGGCTGGCTCCCGCAGTGGCTAACAGTGAGCTGCAGCTGTTCACGGATGCTTCAGGTTCGGTGGGGTTTGGCTGTTTTCTGGCCGGTCACTGGTGCGCTGAGAAGTGGCCGGGTGACTGGTTTGAAAGGGGTCTCACTAAGGACCTGTTGTTGCTGGAGCTTTTTCCTATTATGGTTTCAATGGAAATCTGGGGCTCACGCTTGGCAAATAGGAGTTTGGTGTTCTGGTGCGACAACTTTAGTGCTGTGCATGCGATTAACCATCAGAAGGCCAGGTCCCTGTTAGTCTTACGGCTGTTGGCGCAGCTTTCACTGCAGTGCTTGCGGCATAATATCCTGTTTAGGGCTCGCCACGTCCCGGGTGTTGAGAATGAAGTCGCCGATTCCCTCTCCCGTTTCCAATGGCAACGTTTTCGGGAGCTTGTTCCTCAGGCTGATGATGTCGGGGTGCCCTGCCCCTCTTATGTTTGGCAGGTGATCGGGTCGGACTGGAGGGGTAAGCAGAATCTTCATTGGCCCCTGCCACCCTTAGGAACTATCGGGCGGCCTGGACAGAATGGGAAGCGTTCGCGGGAGGGGCAGCTCAGTCAGGTAGGCGTGGGCAGCGTCTTTTGCTGTCCTTTTTATGGTCATTGTATTGCACGGGTAGATCCAGGGCAGTGGCTGCGCGCTATTTGGCTGCGATAGCCTTTTTTGCTTAGCTCAAAGGCTTGCCCGACTGTACGAAGTGTTTCCTGGTGGTTAAAAGCTATGAAGGGCTGGGCACGCTTGTCTCCGGTTAGTCCTGACTGTCGCAGGCCCATCGATGCGTCACTGCTCCCGTCTTTATTGAATGCAGTAGGTCATTGCGCGGACTCCGCTTTTGAGTCTCTTTTGTTTAGATTAGCCTTTTCCATGGCGTTTCATGGGGCTTTTAGGATTTCTGAGTTAGTTTCCCCAGGTAAATCCCGCGAGGCAGTGCTTTTAGTATCAGATATTCGTTTAGATGCGGGGGCGTTGTGGTTCAGAATTAGGCGGTCTAAAACTGACCAGTCAGCTAGAGGCAGGTGGTCTTCAGTGACACCAGTTGTCCTGGTTGCCATTTGCCCGGTGGCTTTAGCATCCCTGTATGCGGATGTCAGGCCTGCCCTGGATGGCTCCTGGCTATTGCATTACAATGGGTCTCCATTGACGGTTTACCAGTTTCGATGGATGATGAGGCGCTGCCTCGAACGATTGGGCCTTTCACCGAGGGAATTTGGTACTCATTCCTTTCGGATTGGGGCTGCTACCTCTGCCGCAGCTGCTGGCTGGCCAGTTAATGACATCAAGGCGTTAGGCAGGTGGCGCTCTGCGAGCTATAGGAAGTATATTAGGCCTCACCTCCTGCCCTGAAAGGTGCTTGTGCTTGTATGTCATGCCTATGCTTGTATGTTATGCCTGCCTGTGCCTGAATGCTCATTCTGTTCCCCTGCCCTATGTCCTTCCTACTCGGGGGCTATCTACGCTCTGCCATTAGGCCAGCGTCCGGAGTTTTTTCGCTTTTTGCCTGACCTGACGGACTGAATCTGGCCCTCTAATTTGGTTATAGTTAATTATAGTCCCTCAGCAGGTCCAGTCGTTTTCCTCCGGCCGAGTACACCCGTCATTCCTTTACCTTCCAATACTCTTACCTCCCTTGTTTGTCTCTTTCCCATTGTATCCCAGTATGGCTCCAATTGTGATTGGAGCATGTCTTATGGCACCTTAATTATTGTGCCTCAATTATGTATATATATACAACATTTTCTTTTTCTTTTGGCAGATCCTCCTAATATGTAATAAGGTCTCACCGAGGACTCAATCTAATCCCCTCTTTTTTATATCTTCCTCAGGTCTGGGAACCGATAGGCAAAGGGTCTGGGTAGTCGGCCATTCCTTTGTATACTGGGCAGCTAGGTCAGTCTCTGCAGGTGAAGGTCCAGCCTGTGCCTGCTCCCAGGTGGTTAGGAGGTTAGGTGTCCGGGGTATGTCTTGGAAGGACCTACGGGCATTCCTGATGGTGAATGCCCGACGCTACGGGTTGCCTGAAGTTTTGGCTATACATCTGGGTGGCAATGACCTCGGGAAAATGTCCCAATTAGAGCTGCGGCACCTGATCTTAGATGATTTTGCTGCCATTAAATCAGCTTGGCCGTCTTGCACCATTGTTTGGTCCTATGTTATTCCTAGGCTTGCTTGGAGGGGTGCTAGGGACCCCAGGGCGATTGATGAAGCTCGGAAAAAGCTTAATGCGGCCGTTGCTCGTTGGGTGCTGGAGAATGGGGGGGCTGTAGTTCCTCATGCCATGATGTTTCTGGAGGGTCTGCTAGGTGTGTTAGATTTAGTTGCCTAGATGGTGGCGGGGCGGGGGTATTTTATTTAAATCCCCCGCTTTGGCGGGAAAGATCGGCAGTTTTAATCAATTAGCTCACACCACAGGTTTTGTGGGCGTTTTTATGGCTTGTTTGCGGTGCACTCACCTCTCATTGGCTTAGGCCTTTTCGCTGTATCACCCGTGTCGGGGACAGCGTCCCCACCCGGCTGGGTGGATAGTCAATGTGTGGGTAGAGTTGGATACCGCTTGTATTTTAAGTTTGGTCAGTTACGTCAGAATTGGGGTGGAGTTACATTTGTGGCCGTTCTTTCTTGGCCACCATTAATTAATTAATTAAATCAAATTAATTAAATCAAATCAATTCAAACAAATAAATTAGCTTAAAAGTTGCTACAAATAAATCAGTTAACAACTTCTGCCAAACCTATGTCTCCGAGTCTTTATTTCAGGTTTAGTTATGTTAAGTTTACATATGTTATGACATGCTTAAGGTACACATGAGATGTTGGGATGTTTAGAGTAACGAAATGCCAGCACTTGACATGGAGTGAATTAAACATCCACATCTGCGTGTCACACTGAGAGGCATGTGACTCGGAGAGCCAATAAGGACATAGGTCTGGCAGTGGTGACTGATTGATAATAGCAGGAAGGGGAGGAGATTTCCTCTTCTTCCTGCAGAATTCCCCGCCCTCCCTTCCCTGTTGCTTATCGAGGGTGGTGGGTGTTAATCGAGTTAGCTGATAGGCGGGAAAGAACGGCAGTTTTAATCAATTAGCTCACACCACAGGTTTTGTGGGCGTTTTTATGGCTTGTTTGCGGTGCACTCACCTCTCATTGGCTTAGGCCTTTTCGCTGTATCACCCGTGTCGGGGACAGCGTCCCCACCCGGCTGGGTGGGTAGTCAATGTGTGGGTAGAGTTGGATACCGCTTGTATTTTGAGTTAGGCCAGTTACATCAGAATTGGGGTGGAGTTACATTTGTGGCCGTTCTTTCTTGGCCACCATTAATTAATTAATTAATTAATTAAATCAAATTAATTAAATCAAATCAATTCAAACAAATAAATTAGCTTAAAAGTTGCTACAAATAAATCAGTTAACAACTTCTGCCAAACCTATGTCTCCGAGTCTTTATTTCAGGTTTAGTTATGTTAAGTTTACATATGTTATGACATGCTTAAGGTACACATGAGATGTTGGGATGTTTATAAGATTAGCACTGAAAAAGTAACACAAGAAAATTTTCTGTGAAAAATTAAAGATATGATACAATGCACAGTATTGATTAAAATAGATGATTAACACATTGACGGCTTAAGAGCATGCACGAAGGGGAGAAAAAGGAAGGTGAAAGGGAGAAAAAGGGGGACAAAAATAAAGAAAAAAAGGAATGTTTATAAATGATATGAAGTAATCACAGCTATTAATCAATTTCAAACCCTCACTCCATTTAGATATTGGAACGACTCCTTAAATTATGAGCATGATACAATGGGAAATAAGGGTGAATATTTTTTTGTCATGGTTTAAAAGTGTATAATATATTGATTACGGGAAAAATATAGTAAGGTTCCATAATCCTAATAGGCAGACAAATAGAGTGATCCAATATTAGTATAAATATAAAATAGATGGTGGGGCAATTTGAGAGGGAAAAAAAATCAAAGGATTAAGAGAGTTTTGCTGCAGAAAGGTTATATTGTATTTTGTAATGTTTGTATTTTTTATATACCTTGTAATGATGCTTTACTAGTTATGGCTTATATATGTGTTTAATATTGTTATATGTGGAAAATGTAAAACTTGATGAATAAAGATTATCTATAAAAAACAATGGGTGCTGCAGCTAAGTGTGCCGTGTCAGTCCAGGGGTGGTGCTAAGTGTGCCATGTCAGTCCTGGGCAGGGGTTAAAGGGAGGGGGAACAGGGTGGAACTGAGTTCCACCACCTCTATTGGTGAGATGGAACCTCCACATTGGCCCTGCACAGTAGATCTCACATCAAAGCATTCTAGTTTGCAGGGAGTTGCCAAAAACCCTACCACTGGCCCTGTCTCTGCCTAATGGGGGGAGGGGAGGGGGTAATTAGGTTGCATAGAGAAATTAGTTCCCCCACCTCTGCATGACCACTTTAAGCCCTGGTCCTGGGGTGCTGCTAATTGTGTTGAATCAGTCCAGGGGTGCTGCAAAGTGTGCAATATCAGTCCTGGGGTGTTCCCAAGTGTGCTATAACATTCCAGAGGTGCTTTGAAGTGTGTTGTATCATTCTAGAGTGCCATATTGTTCCAAGAGTGCTTCCAAGTGTGCAGAATTAGTGCAGGGGTGCTGCAAAGTGTGTCATTTTGGACCAGGGGTGCTTCTAATTGTGTTGTATCAGTCAAGGGGTGCTGCCCTGTGTGCTGTATAAGTACAAGGGTGCAGCTAGGTGTGCGGTATAATGACAGGGTTGTTACTAAGTGTGCCATATAATTCCATCGGTGCTGTCCTGGTGCCATATAGCATGGGTGCTACACTGGGTGCTGTATCAGTGCAGGGGTGCTGCTAAATGTGCTGTATAATTCCAAGGATGCTGCTAAGTGTGTTGTATCATAAAGGGGGTGCTTCTTAGTGTGCCATATCAATCCAGGGGTGCTGCTAAGTGTGCCATATAAGTCCAGGGGTGCTGCCCTATGTGCTGTATCAGTCCAGTGGTGTTGCCCTGTGTGCCATATAAGTGTGTCATGTCAGTCCAAAGGTGCTGCTAAGTGTGCTGTGTCAGTCCTGGGTTGCTGCTAATACACCTTTCACGGTGCAGCTCTTAACCAGTATATTGCCATTTTTTTTTGCTTTTTAAAATGGTTAGAGCTGCAGTGTGAAAGCAGCAGTCTGCATTTCCCGGTTACAAATAAATAAACGGTATTTGCAAACGGGTAAAAAGCAGAGTCCTACACGGTTCAGAGCCGTTTTTTATGCAGTGTGAATGGCTCTGAAGCCGTATTTAGGATCCCACACCGGTCCTCCCCCTCCCCTGGTACCTGGCTTACAACCCCCCCACCACCACCACCACCTGTCCTGCACCCCCCTCCCCTGGTATTTGCCAGTGCACTGGATCAGGCAGTGAGGTCCGTTCATTGAATTCCAGATGACAGCTATACAATATTTACTAAAAATGTCAGTGTTGCTCACATTTGTTATATAAATTCAAATAAAAAATATTGTGTAAAAAAGATTATATTTCCTATATAAGGTAAATATTACAGGTCATTATGATGGATAAAAAAAAATTCACACCAATTTTGACAAATTAACACTCAAAGGGTATTTTTACATTTTATAAATGATATTAAAAGTACTGTACCGTCAATTATTTTATTTTTACTTATACAAGCCACAAAAATACATGTTTTTAAAATAACTAAATGTAAGCAGTACCACATTTAGAAGGATATTTAGCACAAATAAGAGAATCTGAACAAGAAAGCTCTAGCCAATCCATAACTCCCAACTCTCTTAGCTGTGATTTTGGGGTGTGTGTGAAAACCCTCTAAAATGTCAAAATTGGAGAGACAATGAATAGCACTGGGTTTCACAAATATAACATACACTTATGTCTTAATACATATAGTATTCCCAGCTTGACTTTATAAATCTAGCATAGTGTTCACTAATAATACATATCATAAAAACAGTATAAATGATACAAATGCAGGAACTGACTGCTCCTGAGGATGGTGTGAGCCCAAACACATCGAACGCGTTGAGCTATATTCCATTCTGTTCCGGACCAGCACTTTTGAAATCAAGGTTAAGGATATCTGTTGTCTCTGTCAACCAACATATTTTTAGGACTACTTGCTAATTTATAAGGATTAATTTAGATGGGCCTGACCAACCACAAAGGGGAATTAACAGGCATTGTACTGGAACTATATTATCTCTGATTTATTCAGATGCCTGTGCCCTACTCCCATATCCAGGGAACCCCACAGTTCATCTCACTGAGTATTGATCAATCCTTCTGGTCCAGCAAAGAGGTGTGACCCCCCCCCCTTAGGCAAATGAACCCCCCCCCCCTCCCTATCAACCATGACTAGCCCCGGGCTCTTTCAGCTGCCCCTGGTTGTAAAAATACAGGGGATAAATGGAAGAGGTGCACCTGTATTTTACAACCAGCATCAGTCTCTTGGACCAGTCCTGGATCCATAAAACAGTTGACAAAAGACATAGTGACCACCTGTATTTTTAAAACCAGCACCAGGCTTTACTAGTAAGTAAGGTAAATCCACAACCGGGGGTCCCTTTTATATAAGTGACTGCAGCGGTGCATCACCCCACAACTGGTCAGCCCTGGTCAAGGTCCCTGGGGGGAGTGGGGATCCCAAATAAAGGGAGCTGTGGAGTTAAAATTCCCAGAATGCCTCTTCACATGATGTTATTTGGACAACCACAAGTACCAGCATGAGGGACATTAAAGGACCCGTTGTGACTTGTAATTCCTCAGCCAAACTGATTCTAAAATAAAAACACATACATGCACACCGTGAAAGTAAACATTTTATTAACATACATGCACACACATACATACATACATACATGTTGACACTCACATACTCACTTATGTTGATACGTAGATTGGTCCACTTGATCATATAGAATCCAATAGGGACCTGTTGAAAAAAAGTCACCTAAATCTAATGTAGATTGGGCCTCTGCAGTCCAAAGTAGGCATCCAAGGGGTTAAAAAAATACTGCCCTGTCATCAGTAGGACTGAAGAGCAGCATGTGTTTACACATACTGCTGCTTTGCATACATGATGGGGATTACACTGACTTCTGTCAATGGGAATCCCATCAGCCAATCACAGAAGTGTTCTGTCAGTTACTGACTGTCTGCATCCTATAGAAGTCAATAGTTGATAAAATAGCATTGATTTCTTTGATAGGAACCAGCACTTCAGTAGATTCACCAGCAAGATGGTACAAACCAGGATGTCAGGATACGCTGGAAAGATGGTTTTGAATCAGGGTAGCAGAATTTACTTTCAAAATGGAATTGAACCTCAAGTACCATATAGCTCAGGATTCATGCAAAATGATAGTTTTAATTCAGGATTCTGTCCTGGCTGTTGCCAGGCAACAGTTATAGCCACCTCTGGCAGGTCTGTGTAACTGCAGCTTTGCTCCTGTCTGTTTGCACAAAACTGTCACATAATTACCCCATTACCATGGGTTTGGCTACTCAGCTGGAATTAATCTGTGTTCAGGAGGCTTGTGTTTTTCCAGCCATCCTGATTGGTCCATGCTCCCTATATAATCCTGGTCTGCCTCTCTCCCAGTGCTGGTCATCACTCACAGTTGTGGCGTGAGCCCTTGACACTCAGTGCTATGCTTTTGTCCCAGTTAGTTTCCAGACAGCCTCATCATTTGTTCCAGCTCTGTTCCCTGTCAGTCCTCAGCATTTGTTACAGCTTTTTTTCTTTGCCAGTCCTCAAAATTTGTTCCAGCTGTTTCCTGCCAGTCCTCAGAATTTGTTCCAGCTGTTTCCTGCCAGTCCTCAGTATTCCTCCAGCTCTGTTTCCAACCTTTCCTCAGTATTTCTCCTGTTCAGTTTTCCATTTATCTTCTATTGTGTTTCAGTTACCCTGTTTGTTCTCCTGTATTGTATTCTGTATTCTCCCATTATTACCAGCCCGTTTCCTTATTGTTTTCCTCTCTCCAGTTTTGGTGCTAGTTCCAGTTTCTCCATTTTGTCTCCTGTGTTCTCTACTCTACCCATCTCCTTCAGGCCATGTCTAGCTTTTATTGTCTGTCATTATTCATTATCTAACTCTCCAGCTTCTCAGCCACTGACTCTTCTCTGTAGTAAATCTCCCAATACACTTCTTCGTTTTCACCTTGTATTTATGGTTGTTCTCCAGTCTCCTAATAGGATGGTCCTGTCAGCCGGCATTGATTTGGGTTACTTGGGGTTGAGCTTGTACTACCATCAGCGGCGTAAGTACTGTCAGAATCCGGTACCAGTAGGTGTACCTAAGGGAAAAAGAGGCTATTATAGGCACAAAGACCTCTAGTGTGTTCTACAAGTCTCAACCCTGGGTGCACAAGGTTCATTGCTCCACCTAAGATGGAAGCCAGTCCAGAGGAGGTCATTACCCTCAAGTTATGATCAGTCAGTTCTAACAAGGACAGCAGGATTCGCTGGTGTAGAGAGCTCTACACCAGTATGGCAAGATACACTGGCAAGATGGCTAAACCAGGACAACAAGATGCACTGCAAGGACTAGAAACAGGATCCAAAACCAGGAAGACTATAAAAACAGGACTATAACCAGCAGTGAATAGTTGGGCTGACTGCAATATAAAGGGTTTTATATGGCCATTCAAAAGGTCCCTTTCAGCCAAGCCTCCTAAATTGACAAATATGCATCAGCTGGAGCACAGCACATCTGCACCATCTGAAAGGTGCTTGTGGTGGCCACCCAGCTCCCTAGTTGCCCAGTGATGCTCTCTGCTACTTGCTGGGCGGAAGCATGCTGACATGCCGGTTGCTTAGAAACAGCCGGGACCAACATCACACCGCTGTGGCTTGTCATAACAGGTGTCTTGCAAACATGTGATCTAGTTTTACTGCTTATCCATCAATATATGAATATATTTTAATGGCTTTTGCTTTTAAGTTTAACATTCCCATCACATCAATTCTGGAGTATGGATGTGACAATCGACTTTACTAACCATAATTAACAGTTCTGCTCTGTTTTGCAACTGACAGGTTTATAAAATGTGATGCTCTTTTCTTGCCCTGCGCCACTTTTAAATATGGATCTCATTAAAAGTAACAAGACAGCTCGAGCAGTTCTGCCCCATGATATTTACTTATGAGACAATGTCCTGACCTGCTCAGACACATTGCACTTTCAGTCTTTGAGGACACATTTTATGCAAGCAGTTGACTGTGATTACAATATAATAATCATGAATAATCTGTTAAATGTTTAGATACTTTTTTACAGAAAATAACATTTGTCAAAAAATGTTCATACAGTGATGAGTGTGGTATGCAGAGAGAAGCTGGATACACACCTGTCCAATCTATCTGATGGGAACAAAAATCTGTAAATGTATGGGAACATATAACAATAACCCATTGGCTCCCAAATGCTGGAAAATGGGGGAAAAAATTGGATAAATTTGTGACATCAAATAGCTTTAACTGTACTTTCTCATCTTTGCAGCCACCACTACACCAGTTACGGTAGCCACTACTTAACCTCTACATAAGGATTTTTGTCGAGAGACCCATTTTCAAATCATGCCACCACCCTGGATCCACACCACCCTCCTTTGTCCACGCCACCATCTATTACCTCTAGTTAAGTTGTGGAGAGCAAAGCGAGCTACCGAGCCCGAAGCGTGGCCCGAAGCGAGGGGATGATGACATACCCTCCGACATGACCCATTCCATTAGGTACAAAATGCACTGTTTCTGGACTTCGTTCTTATTTGATAATTGCAGTCACCTATGTTGAACTAGTTAAGTGATAATAACTATGTTCCAGCAAAGGTGAAGGCAATCCTAAATTAAGGATGAAGTCCAGGAACAGAGCATTTTGTACCTAATGGAATAGGTCATGTTGAAGGGTATGCGATGATGCATAGCAGCACTACGTAAATTCCATAGTGTAAGCGGTGGCCACAAAGATGAGGAAGTACTGCTATAACCAATTTGTCTGAATGACCATTGTTTGTTTTCCAGTGTATCGGAGCAAAAGTTTGATTATTGTATCCTCCCATACTGTACAGTACATTACCAGATTTGTATTCACACCAGATAAATTGGACCGGTTTATCTTTAGGTGTGTACCCAATTTAACAGTGTATGTTTTCCAAATCATATAGCTAGACTGCAGGTGTATTAATTGATTAGCACAATAGATCTGCAGGTGCTACTAATTATTTATGAGGATACCTTGAAAACATGCACTGTAAAGCTTTTGTTATTTCTGCAGTTTTGTATACAGGATCTCTAAAACGGTATGGATAAATAATACTGTACAATTATAAGCCTTTGCTAGAATAAAACCAGTGTAAATCAGTAAATGTGAATGACATTGATCAGTGTGTGTCTTATTTCCTGTACACCAGAGGTTGTGTTTTTTCTTCATTGTAGAATACATTTGATTTGTATAATAGATCGTTATTATATTTATGGAAGGCCATTAAAAATATCATTATTCTGACTACTCCCTCTTTGCCAAACTCCTGTGTATTTTGCAGATCACTTATCTAACACGGCATGGCTGCAAATAAGACAGGGCGATTATGGGTTATGTAGGAGCCAGCAGAGCAGCGGGGGAGTTACTAGTGCCTTCATTAGAATATACTGTATAATTACCTCAATAAGCTCCATTTAGATACATTACAACTAGATGCAGGTCTTGGAATTAACATCACATTTACTGACAAGGGAATACAAAAATTGAGACAGCATGAGAATCCTTCTAAATGCTTAAATGGAGGTTTGTAAATTACAGATACAATGATACTGCTTTGAAAGGAGGGCTTAGCAATAGTATTGGGGTAAAGTTTAATATTCTATAATCTTATCTATCGCCCACATGCCGTGGAGATGCCAAGATTGTGGGATGGAGCAATCGTTATTAGTACAACCTAATGAATTCAACAACACAGACTTTCTCTATCCAAAGACAGCTGGTTTCACAGAACAAACAGAGCTGAAACTGTCATTTCTGCTACTTGGTGAGGTTCGGACTGGACAGGGTACAATAGGGTGAAATACCACAAGCAAAATTCTGTGGCCAACAGGGTAAATCTAGTTGAATAGTTTTGAAACATTTGTTTATCTTTCAAAGGACTAAACAGCACAACTGCGTAACGTTAATATTCATATGCAATCTGCCATTTTATCTACACCAGAGGCGAAATGTAGTAAAATGCAATTTTGATAATGTGCGATTTTTAGGCCAGAAATGACTGAAATCTCACGTTTTACAAAAATTGCACATGTACTAACGTTTTGACCTGTCAAAAAAAAATCACAAATTCAAAATCGCATCCAGATGTTTTAACTTAGAAAATATAACAATCGCAAATGTAATAGGGTGAGATTTTTTGCATCCTAAACATGACCAAAAATCACATAATAAATAGACCAGATCCAGCCTGGCAAGAATGACAGAACAATGCACAGATCAGTGAGGGGATGCAGTTACAATCCCAGCGGTCGGGATCCCGGCATTCAGAATCCCGACGCCGTAATCCAGACCGCCGAAATGCCGACACATTCTCCCTCCGTGGGTGTCCACGACACCCCTGGAGGGAGAATAAATTAGTGTGCTGAGCGTAGCGAGGCACCGGGCCCTCTGCGTGGCGAGCGCAGCGAGCCCGCAAGGGGGGGGGGCGATCCACGTCCACCCCTTTTCGGCATTTCGGCTGTCGGGATTCCGGCGTAGGGATTCTGAACGCCGGGATCCCGACCGCCGGGATTCAATACTGAATCCTCAGTGAGATCTGTGCATGGCTCTGTCAAAAAAGTATGTTAACCCCTTCAGTGGTGGTTTTTTTGGGGGGAGTGCTCCCCACTGGGCGAGTTTTTTATGGGGAGAACTCCCTTAAGAAAACTCCACAACTGTCAATCAGTGGCTGCCTGGACCTGCGCCCACACAGCGCGACGCTGTCCCCGGCAGCCGACTTGTAATAAACCGGCCCCGGGGACTTCAATACAAAACCCAAAGGGGAGGGGGGAGTAGGAGGGAGAAGGCGCCGCAGAGGGGAGGGAGCTGGGCAGCGTTGAAGCTGCCTGAGTTCAGTTAATTGAACTCAGCAGTGCTGCGCAGCTGTAAACAGTGGCAATCCCGAGAATTTTCGGGGCTTGCCAGACGGGGCACTGAGGCACAGCCCGGAAAATTCTCGGGATTGCCACTGAAGGGGTTAAAGCTGTATGTTTAAGTAAAGTTAACTTAGTATGTTAAAGTTTGACAGTAGAACTACAAGTCTAAGTGGGCCTATTAATGCTGCACATGCTGGGACTTTTGGTTCTCCAAGTCCCAGCATGCGGAGAGGTCTTCTGGGACTTGTAGTTCTACTGTGTAAACCAATTTTATAAATTCTTTTTTTTTACACCAAAACAATCAGCCCTGCCACCCACAGCTCAGGGGTGTCAGCGACAGTCCCAGGTCTCAGCCATGGAGAGGTGAAGTCTGGGGGCACCCCTTTATTGGTGAGGTCGCCACTCCCCGAGGTACCCCATCCAGGGCTGACCAGCCACAGTAGTCATGGTTCGGCCAGGGGTACTTGTATAAAAAGTGTTCCCTGGCTGTGGCATGACATCATTGGTTTATAGAACCTAGTCCTGGTTTCAGAACAAGTGGTGACTTTGGCTCCTGCCAGCGGATGTGTGGTCCCATTCCGGGCAGACTGACCTGCATGGGTGATATGTCTATAAAACAGGTATGTTTGTTTTGTATGCTTATTTTGATGACAATTTACTGTTTCAGACCCAGACTTCAGACTCTGAGACAGCTGGTTCTAGAGATCAAGGTCAAATTTCTCAGGCCTATTTTTAGTTATTTTATTCTTAATATACCTTCCAGAGCATAGTTACATAGTAGGTGAGGCTGAATAAAGACTTGCATCCATCTAGTTCAACCTGTTTATAGTATCTTATCCCTTGTTGTATAGTATGTTCTGATATTTTAAAGACCGATTATGTTACTTATTCGTGCACTAAGCAATAGTCTTTTTGTACATTTGATTTGTCATCATCCCAAAGATGCGGCTCTGATTTAATCTGATTTACTCTGATTTCAAAGCAGGATCTTATTGGCTATCCCAAATCACAAGACAGTTGTTGACAGTTGATAGCCAATAAGATCCTGCTTTTGAAATCAGAGTAAATCAGAGCCTGCACATCTCTATTATAAACATCTTACAATAAGAACTAAGGATGAAACGCGTTGGTACTTCTGAAAAAACTTTGAAGAATGTGTTGACATGTGCAAGCTCACATCTAAGAACTTTTTAATAAAACTCTTTGGATAAGACTTTTTTGCTTGATTCAAACCTTGGGAAAACTACGGCTCTGATAAAAGCTGAAATACCCATTTGTTGGCTTAAGAAAAGCACTGATTTACTATTGTCGTATACACTGCCTTCTGTATTTCCCATCCTTCAGGGAAATTAAGTGTCTGGGCTGCTATAAATACTTGAAGCAGAAAAAATAAGGGAGAGTATCCCAGAAAACAAATTTACGCTTTGTGGTGGGGTTGCCCAGTTAGTGAAATTGGCTGGAAGGTTTGCTAAAAGCAAATAGATGCTAGCTTGTTTTCTATATGTTAATAAAGTGGACAGTAAAAGTGGACAATTAAAGGGGTGAGATAAAGATTAAAGTATAATAAAATGAATAAACATAAGGAAAAAATAAAAATAATAAAAATTAAAAAATAACATAAATAATTATAAAAAATAAATGGAAGTGCAAAAATGTTTACAACTTTTTTCAGAGATAAGAATAGGCAGATGGCCGCTCGAGAGACCACTTAGTGTAATTTATCACTTATTTTCTATCAAAGCTGCAGTGAAAAAATGTGGATACTCAACCACAACCAAATGAAAAAATAGACAAAAACAATGAACACTGCGCTATGATAAAAACATTATTTTGGTTTATTAATAAAAAAATAGATAAGCAATAGAAATATATTCACATAGAAGAGAATATGATTTATTAAAACCAGCTATACTGAGATGGAATCAAATTAACTCCGTTGCCTATATGGTAATAACATCAACTTACCACTAGATGTCTCTATCAGCAAATACAGTATATATAGACAGAAATGGTACTCTATGTAAAATAAACCGTTTTGGGAGGGCACAAGTCCGAATTCAGAGGCTGACTGGCTTTTTCTAATGGCTACCTGAGTTCCATTATCTGTGAACTTCCTTCAGGAGGCTGGATGCGGCAGCGGGTTGCCAACCAGTGGCTTCAGCATGTGGCGGGTGGCTTCTGGTGCAGGAGCGGCTGCTCAACACCTATGCAAGGCACCGAGTGATGTCACCAGAAGCCGCCCACCACGTGTTGAAGCCGCTGATCGCCAACACCCTGCCGCATCTAGGAACAAAACGCTCCAACGCATTTCGTCTTTAAATGACTTTGTCATTTGATGACGAAACAAGTTGGGGCATTTCCTTGACTGACATTGACTCTGATCCGGTGACTCTGTGGACGTCTACTGATCTGTCCAGCTCCTGGCTTCTGGCTCAGCTGCCTGCATGTCAGCACTTTACCGCTAGTTCCCGACTGCTGCCTCCTGGGTTCTTATAAACATTTACAGCATACTCACTGATTTAAACTTACATGTATGTGAGCATTGTTATACCAGTAAAATGTTGCTTATCTTTGTGCTCATGTGTGCACTTTTATATATTTTTTCCTGCATGAACCTTTCTTGAGGCATTGGTGAGCCTCATTCCAGAGGAATAGCTGCACTACATGTCAACTTATTGTTCACGGATAAATTTAATTGGACTTTGCACAATCATTGGACTTTCTGTATGTATGTATATATACATGGCTTCCAAAACCCCTCGGGGTAATCACATCAATCCAGACGACACACTCAGCAATAAAGACAAGTCTAGCAGGTAAGTAATCAACGTTTCGAACTTTAATTAGTTCTGCATCAAGATATCCTGATGCGGAACTAATAAAATTTCGAAACGTTGATTACTTACCTGCTGGACTTGTCTTTATTGCTCGGAGGCACTCAGCAATAAGGACAAGTCCAGCAGGTAAGTAATCAACATTTTGAACTTCAATTATATATATAAAATATATAATATAATATATATATATATATATATATATATATATATATATATATATATATATATCATATATCTATCTATCTATATATATATATATATCTATCATATATCATGCAACACATTGAGCTGCTCCCGGTGACCAAGCCTAATATTAATATCATGTTCTTGGGGTCAGAACTTGACCAGGCCGGCACTCTGGAGACTTTAACTGAACTTGATCACACACTCAATTGGTGTAGTTTCTTTATTTGCGGTTCAGGTCTCCAGAGTGCCGGCCTGGTCAAGTTCTGACCCCATGAGCAGGATATTAATATTTGGCTTTGTCATCGGGAGCAGCTCAATGTGTTGCACGATATACAGTATGATAGATATATAGATATATATAGGCACTCACCAAAGCCTTTGAAAATTACTGGAAGTTTAATCACAGGTAGTAAGACATGGAGTGGACCGATACATTGACCGACCATGATTATGTCTCACTACCTGTGATTAAAACTTCAATAACTTTCATATGCCTTAGTGAGTGCCCATTTCTTCAATACTTTGTTTTTGGATGTCCATAGTGGAGAACCCCCTGGTTGCGGATTTTATATGTGAGTGCATATAAGTATTTTTTACAGTACATGTAGAAAAACAAAATTTCATCAATATCAACTGGAACAAACAAGCAAATTTGCCATCATGAGATTACTGCCTTTAAAATCATAAATCCTGGAATGACAACTTCCTGTTCTTAATGAACTTTCTGGAATGACAACTTCCTGTTTAATTATAAAGTTTTTATCATTTAAACACTTTGGTGGTATCCACAGAAATCTTCGAGGCTCAGTTGAACTGCAGGAGAAGGCTCTCCCAGAAAATTTCCTCCAACTGTGTACTACTGGCGCACCAGCATCTGGGAGCACACACAGAGCCCTCAGGCTCGGGCTTTCGTGTGTTTGGGTGACCTGAATACACAAATTCCTGAGTGCCCGAACACCTGAGCGCACCCCCCAAGGGACTCTGAACTACCTTGAATGGCCGCAAATGGCCGAAGCCAGCAGCCAGCGGTGTAGCTAGGTGCCATGGTGCCCGGAGCAAGGGTATGTTTCGCGCTCCCCCATCAAAAAAAATGTGCACTGTAATGCCCATTCCACATAATGCCACCCACCATAATGCCCATTACACATAATGCCACCCACCATAATGCCCATTACATATAACCCCACCCACTGTAATGCCCATTACACATAACGCCACCCACCATAATGCCTATTACACATAACTCCACCCACCATAATGCCCATTACACATTATGCCACCCATCATAATGCCCATTACACATAATGCCACCCACCATAATGCCCATTACACATAATGCCACCCACCATAATGCCCATTACATATAACCCCACCCACTGTAATGCCCATTACACATAACGCCACCCACCATAATGCCTATTACACATAACTCCACCCACCATAATGCCCATTACACATTATGCCACCCATCATAATGCCCATTACACATAATGCCACCCACCATAATGCCCATTACACATCATGCCACCTGCTGTAATGTCCAGTAGTAACTATACCACACAACATAATCATTATTAATAATTACTTATACACATGTTACATTCAACACCAGGAAACCTTATTATTAGTCTGCATTTGCTTTTCCTCCTCCTGATGAGATAGCTCTCCTGCCATTTGTGCTAAAGGGTCCAAACAAAGCAAACACATGCCCAGTGGCTTGTATTCGCCCCCAGATCTGAATATTTGCCTGTGACATGTGAAATAACCTGAATGGATAGGATGCAGGGTGCAGCAGCCTGCCACTCAACGTGTGGGTCTTGTCTGAGTGTACCACCTGATGCCCCACAGAAGGGATGTACACCTCGATCATCATCAGTGCCTAGACCCGTTCCCCGGTGCTTGGCAGAAGTGATACAAGTGCCCAGTTCAGTTCCTCTCCTCTCTCCGCAGGTGCTGGCACTGAGTGTACCCACACACACACACAGGGCTATGCAAGTCCCCCGCCCGCTCACCGCTCACCCCAGGCAAATCCCCCCCCCCCCACACACCGCCCACTGCCCGATCCCTGAACCCTCTGGGGGGAATTTCAGCACGGCACTACCCACGCTCCGGGGGTTTTAAGGATGCGGACGATACTGCGGCACAGGGGGTTGCAGGCGATACTGCGGCGGGCGCCCGCACCCCCGTGTCCAGGGGGGAAGCATTGATTACCCCATATAATCAGCTCAATAGTATATTATACACTATTAAAAAAATGCATACATTATTCTACAAACAATTCCTTTGCATAACATTTAACTTCACTGGTATTATTGTAACTTTAATATTTAAAAAAAAAAATGAATTACACATAATTCCAAAATAGAACATTATCAAAACATTTAAAAAATATTTGACAAATGTACAGTACGATAAATATTTAAAATCTAAAAATCATTTCTAAAATTATTTTAGTTCTGTCAGTGTCACAAAGAATGAAATGGGTGAAACTGGCATGTATGGCTGAAAACACAATTATATGCGGCACACTGTAACCCTATGGACCTGGGAGAACGTCAGTTACTCACAAGTACATACCATCTCTTCATATTTACTTCAAAGATAATACGGCTCAGATTTGACATTTACTTCAAAGTAAAAGTACTTTTAAGAAACTGTTCCCATGTATTGATTAGCAATCAATGATTTTCTGGCTCTGTCGCAAAATTAAGACAGGAAAAGTGTTTAGTCTTGAATGGAAACAACTTGTCTTGTATAAAGGACATTTCTATCATAACACTGCAATGCTTTAAAACTCCATTAAAATGTCAGTAGCAACTGTTGAATTATTTTTCTGCTTTTCTTGGCATCTATAAAACTGGAATATTTTTCCAAGCATCATTTACTCTGTTTTAATGTAACCACTAGTTCTTGCATGACTTTTGAGATGGAGGGTAAAATAACGAGAACTGAAATACTATAAGCGTAATGCATATAAACCTCTAGGCTGGACAGGAATATAGTACGTCATTACATTAGTTCTTATTTAGGATTATGTCAAATTGATTAGCCTATAGCTGTGTGGTAAAGATTTGGTGTGTCTAATGGTTTATCATGTGTGTTTGGCATGTCATCTCACTCTATGATTCCTGATCTCTCCTACCTAAATTAAAATTTTATTGTGGGGATGGTTTTTGTCCATTTTGTGTATTGACAGAAAAATATAAAAATACGGTAGACATCGTCAGAGCTGCCATCAGAATTGATGGGGCCCGGTACTGGCAAATAGCTCCCTGTGAAGTAAGAGCAATAGAGAGAAATGGGGAGGGAATAGGAGAGTGTGTGTGTGTGTGTGTGTGTGTGAGAGAGAGAGAAAGAGAGAGAGAGAAAGAATGCTAAGGGGAGGGGAGAGAGAGTGAGAAAGAGAGAGAGAAAGAGAGAAGGAATAGGGGAGCTTGTCAGAGAGAGTGCGTGTGTTTATGAGAGAGAGGATGTACTATCGGGTTTTTAGCGCAATTTCAGAAGCTCTATCTGGCATAACCCCAAAGAAGCCTATGGGCTTCTTTTTGTGGCCCCATACACCCCACACTGCCCACACCCTCCCCCCCTTACCTGATGTTCGGATAGCCTCCTGCTTTGCTGCCCGGACTATTGACCTCCTCCCTAGCACCAGATCATCCTACTTGCGGGGGGCAGGGAGGAGGAGCCTGGCAATCCATGCAGCCATCTAAGCAGGAGGCTGCCAGGCTCAGAAGGAGGGGGAGAGCCGCAGGGACCCACTCACCCCCTACCGGCTGCTTCACAAAGGACAGCTTTTATTGCAAGAGCTGCCCTTTGTGATACTAATTGCATAAGTACATATGCGATTAGTGTCTTTGCGATGTGTGGTGGGATCTACCGCAGATGCTTGGTACATCCCACTGAGATAGAGAGAGAGACAGAAAAGAGGGAGAGAGAAGAGATAAGTGGAAATGGAAGTACACACAACAGAGAAAAATAGCAGGGGCACATATTACCTCTAGAGCCCGGTAAGTAGGTATTTCATGTTTTTACTTGTAGGTCCAGATCAGGGCCCTCTTTCTTGTCAGGGTCTGGAATTCCAGACCCCACAGTCCCCCACTGATGGTGGGCCTGGCCATCTTGCTACAACGGTGAGGTGTGCTCTTCTCCATTACATAGAGTAACTTTAATTGGCCATCTAGATGAGCTCCAGTAGTGGATGAGTGCCAGTTGGAATCCCAACAAAAGATAGTTCCTTATGATAGGATATCAACATCAAGATTGCAGCATAGCCAATCAACTAGGGATTCAAAATTACAAAACAGTAATCATATGTGGAATATTGGCGTTATCCTGGATGGCAGGTTAACACTTAAACATCAGCTATCAGCCACAGTAAAATCCTAATTCTTTTATCTAAGGAATAAAGCCAAAAATAAGCACTTAATTCCATCTGAAGATCTGCCAGAAGTCATACATGCATTTGTATCATCTCCTTTAGTGCACTGCAATGCCCTCTACCCTGGTCTCCCAGAAAAGGAATTGCACGGCTTACAGCTGGAACAAAATATATATGCTAGGCTTTTAACAATCCAGGTAAGTTCCAGCCAAATAACAACCATTCTCTACTTCCTTCACATTCTGCCTTTAAGATGGCGAATTGTCTTAAAGATTGGCTTGCACAGCCCTACATGATCAGAGGTCAAGGTGCTTGAAGTAGCTTCTAATTCCATACTGCCCCGCTCAATTACTGCAATCAGTAAAGTACAGTATATGAAGGACTCTTAGTCCTAAGTAGTAGTACCTAGAAAGTCCCATAATTCATCTGGCCAGATTTTAGTCCTGCTGTTGCGACTGTGATGTGTCAAGCATTAAAAAGCACTATTGTGGCACCATTACACCCATCATTGACACTTGCATTAGCCTATAGCTGTTTTTCCATCTGAATTTGGCCTCTGTGGAAGTGGTTGTACATCTGAAAATACAAACACTTTCACTGAAACGCTCACAATGCTCACATACAATGTCCACATGGCAGAAGTTTTTTGCATTTACTATAGCCACTTCCCAGTCACTGCCTGGGAATGTCCATGTCCATATAGTCTGATACGTGGTATCCTGTATCCTGTACACAATAGCACCTTTGTTCATACAGTCAGAGTTATACATGCTCCATAGTGGTTTCCAGAAATATTTTACCTGCACATCACACATGTGAATCGGGTCCAAAGGGTACGTTATTGTCATTGTGATCAAATAATTCTAAAAATCAACATCTACAAGTACTGTATTTCAGCTAATTTCACAAGTAGGAGAGAAAATCTGTTATTTTGTTATTTTTAAACCAAATTATCATACAGATTTTTTTTTTTACTGATTTAGATTTTTATGTTTCTGGTTATTGCAGTTATCATTGCTACTGTTGTATTCCGAGTACATATTTTTATATATGTTGTTTATGCTTGTTATTGATACACTGGGTCAAGGGATCACCATCTGCAGAATCACTCACTCGTGATGTTTACATTATAATTGTCGCATTTCCAGTCAGTCATCCGTGAGCTGAAGATTTCAGAACTGGAAGGTGTGAAATAACTTACATGTGGGCTGTGGAGAGTGAGCCTGCAATCAGAAACCACAGAGAGAAGGATTCCACTGGGTTAGCAGCTGATGATCACGGAAACTAATATCTAAAATGCTTTGGATTAAATCTATTTTCTGGTTTGAGCAATGCACCATCTCTGAGAAGAATCAACTTGTTTCAGGCACTCCCAGTCAAAGTTCTCTCCTGATACACTGCAGCCCAATGGAATTAATTAACCCTCAATAACAGATAATGAGGTTTTATTTTTAAATAATGTTTAAATGTCTTTATACAGTATGATGTAATGTTGTGAAACTCCTTTGTTACATCCTGTATAAATCTACTTTTTTACTTGTGTGTTAACATTGAACTTCGTTTATTTATTAACTACTAGCTGACCCGCCCGGCGTTGCCCGGGACAACCTCGGATTGTTTTTTTAATTTCCAAAATTGCTGTAAAATGTTGTCTTATGCTGCGTTTATGGCTCAAGATTGTAATTTATTAAAACCTCCACCATAATGTCAGAATGTGTTTGCATTGATACTCAATGCCAGCAATGAAATCAGGGGTGGTGTTGTTGTTTGAAACGCACCACTCCTGACTTGATAGTTGATGAATTCCAAATCCACTCCTGAGATTTAGCACCTATGATGCATTTATTTTTTGTGTGTTTGTGTGTGTTGTACTGTTTTTGTGTGTGTTGTAGTGTATGTGGGTGTGTGTACTGTGGTGTGGTGTGTTGTGTTGTATATGTCCAATGTGTAAGTGTGTGAGGTGCGCTACGTATAAATATGTGTGTGCAATAATCAAAGTGGAAATTTTGAAGTGGGGGTATGGTAAGGTATGGGAAATTAAAGGCTGACGTTATGTGCACACTCCAGAAAAAGAGGGTGCCGCTACTCAAA
Organism: Crinia signifera; assembly: GCF_055691185.1. NCBI lineage: Eukaryota > Metazoa > Chordata > Amphibia > Anura > Myobatrachidae > Crinia > Crinia signifera. The sequence goes on from NC_139223.1 coordinate 113,722,140, forward strand.
AGGGGGCATGTCCTTGAGTGTAGTGTACCATGCTATATGCCCCTTGTACACATTATGCAAAACAGTAGTAGATCCCCTTACACTTGCCCCTTAATTATTCTGCCATGCGGAAAGGGACAAAATTCCCCTTATGCGACACAGAATGAGCAAAAAAATTCACATTAAACCATCCGGAAAGAGCCAAAATTCCCATTATGCTACATAAATTAAGCCAACATTCACGTTATGCAACATGGATTGAGACAAAATTCACATTATGCCACCCGGATTGAGCCAAAATTCACATTATGCCACCTGGATTGAGCCAAAATTCCCAATATGCAGGGACAGAGATGGTGGGGTGACGCAGGGACAGAGATGGTAGGGTGACGCAGGGACAGAGATGGCGGGGTGACGCAGAGACAGAGATGGTGGGGTGACGCAGGGACATGCACCTATATGTCACACTACATGTCACATTCATCCCACCTGCTACCCGGCACCTGTTTACATCAATGGGGGAAGCACAACCTCCAGACCGCAGCATCCTGTGGTCAGTATGGAGGTTGTATGTACTCTGCAGACAGCAGCGGAGTCAGGGAGGAGGTGAATGGATGTCTGTGTGCAGCATCCATTCACCTCGCAGACGGGGGGTGCAGGGGGGCAGCCCAGCAGCTTACTTTGGTGCTGAGCTTGCCCCCAGGGCGATGATCGGCGGTCCGGGCAGGGGTGATTGCGGTCCCAGCACTTGGAGATGATGTCATCTTCAAGCGCCACCTCCGGCTACACTGCAGGTAGGCCCCACAGTGTAAATGGTGCAAATCCCGGATCCGACTTGACGAATCCGTGTTCCAAATGCCATATCGGATCTGGGTTTTTTTGTGTAAAAGGGGTATAAGTGTGTGTGTGTGTTCTGTGTGTTTGTGTGTGTTGTACTGTTTTGGGGTGTGTTGTAGTGTATATGGGTGTGTGTTGGACTGCTTGTGGTGTGTTATGTATGTGTGTGTGTTTTGTGTGTATCTGTCCAATGTGTAAGTGTGTGTGGTGTGCTACGTATACAGTATATGTGTGTGTGTAGTGTGCTGTGTGTGCGTATATGGTGTACTGTGTATGTGATGTGTGTGGGTGTGGGTGTACGTGTGTGTGTGATGTATGGTCTGTAACCATAGGGTTAATAAGTTGATTTCTACAAAGGTTTGCTGTACTCCTACAAGCCCTGAATAGACACTTGCCTATGCATATATTTAGAGAATGGGCAACTGTGACCTTTTAGGGCACAAAGGACATTAGTATTTTGCTGAGCCAATGTCCTTGAAGTATATATAAACATATGGCGAGGGGTTACTCAGAGAGGCCTCACCCTGGAACAGAAGGACAGACGATGAACTGAAGGAACGGACAGAATGAGTTAAGCACACAGGTGTTGGAATGTCAGCCAAGGCCTTCCTGGACGTGTTATCATTGTGTTCGTCTTCACTGAAATAACCTCCCTAAGCTGAGTATAATAAATCCATATTGTATTGGTCAAACTGTTGTGTTTCTTTGCTGTTCTTATATTAATTCCTTGAAACCTAAAAGAACATATATTCCCACCGGGAACAATGGTCTATGTATTTCCCCAATTATTCCCAATTGTTGAAAGCCTTTACCATAATGCTAGAATGTGTTTGCATTCATACTATATGACAGCAATGAACTCAGGTGTGGTGTTGTTCTTTTGTCTTCGGTTTCCCACATCGTCAATTTTTTCCCCCAGATCATTAATTAGGGCAAATTGAACCTTGGTGTTTTTTACATTTCTAAGTGAAATTTCCCAAAAACGGCTTTGAGGTGCACACCACCAGGTCCAGAGGTACCTTTATGACAAATTTGGCATCTCTGAGTGCCACGGTGTGCCCGCAATGCAACAGACACGCACACACATATACTCTTCAACTTATTAATAATTGAAATCTACAAAAATCAACACTCTCCTCTCCTTACAGTAGCTTGTTGTTTAAAAGTTAATGAAAACAGATTTTAGAATAAGCAAACCCCTAATGTATGTTAGCCTCATCGTTTTCTGCCGTCATAAACTCACCATCGGCAATCTTTTTGCCCCACACTTTAATAACTTATCTAAACCTTACTTGACTTAACACTAAAATAAGGAGACAGACACGAGTGCTGGCGTTTTAAATATGAATGTCAAATTTATTAATTGACAAATATATATAACTGGTCTATAAAGGGTGGCAGCCCTAAATGGTCATAGAGAAAGAGAGGGGTAAGATCACATCACACCATTCATACATCGTTGGTGTTCAACTCTCCCCCTGCAACCCAACTATGCGGATGGTGCAGCCCAAGGGGGCATCGGCTAGCAACATATCAATGTCGGGAGAGCGCACCCCACTATCGTCATACGATTTCCATTTAAACAAGGACCATTCTTTACCGCCACCAAGAAGAATAGAAAAATAGGGAGGGAGGGTGGGGAAATCCGGACCAGAGAGGAAGATCACCTGATTTCCTGACTATTCCTACCTCTAGGAACTACTCCCCTGCTCCCTAATTGGCTAACACTGATCTTAACAGAACCCCTAGCAAAACACAACCTAAAGTGCAGGCAGCTCAGACTCCTTCGGGGGTTTATGTCACCTCAAGCTTAATCAGCCTTCGGTTTTCACAGTCTCAGTGGTCAGAAATAAAAAAACGGTGCCTGGCCGAAGGCCCCCCCAACACTTGAATCCACTCTCTAACATGCAAAGGGAGGTGTACACTAACACATCCCCATCGCATGTGGCTGCACAGAGAAGAAAAGATTCTGCTCACCAGGGCCGCCGACAGGGGGTGCCAGGGGTACATCTGTCCTGGGCCCCAGCCTCTGGGGGGACCCGGGCAGCTGCCCACAGTGGCACGGCACCCCCCCGCACCCGCACAATGCCACCCAGCGCCGGTGGACAGGCACGCACAATACACAGTGCAGCCTGCAGAGCGCCAAGCCTAGGATACAGAGGGGCTCGGCACTCTGCAGGCTGCACTGTGCAGTGAGTGCTCCGTCCTAGTCCCAACGCCTGGAGGGAGAAGATGCTGCAATGCTGCGCTGCCGCTGCCACCACCGCAGGTAAGTAATAGTAATTGGTTGGGTGCCGGCGTGCGCGAGAGGGGTGCCGCACGGCATGCGCGAGGGAGGGGCGGTGCCGCTGGGGGCCCGGGCTGAAGGTTAGTCCCAGGCCCCAACATTACTAGAGGCGGCCCTGCCACTCACCATCAAATGATTTCTTCAGTCTGTGCTACAAAAAGTCAGCCTGAACTGACTTTTCTAGTGCCCACTGTTCTCTGAATTTAGGGGGGTCGCTGACGTCATGTGACATCATGTGACGTCAGCCTCCTGCCACCAAGCAAGCATCACCATGTCTGATTCTGAAGGTGAATGCCCAGCATTTTTATGCGGATGCCCATAAATCACCAGGCATTCCCCTGCTCCAGCACTCTGCCCGCCCCCTTCTTTCCCACTAACAGCTGGGCAAGTGTGTAACTTGCCGGAGCCTTTTCCAGGGATGGGGCCTAATTTTGCCCTAAATGAATGGGTCTGAATTGGGCCCATAATGTGGAACCATTAAGCTATCATCCCAGTGATTCAGTATGGTTTTGCTGTTGGCTACGGATGTATTTCTGAAATCCAGACACCCCCGAATAGGAGGGATCCGAGTATGGATCCGAGTGCCATTTGGGTTTTCCCCTCAGTCCTCGGAGAGCAAAATTAGGCAAAATGGCATCACCCTGGCATCAAATTCTCACGATAATACAACTCTATTAAGTCCCCCACGACCGCTGCCATCTTCACTCCAGCATTGGAGAGGGTTGAGGGAGGTTGTGAGCGACTGTGTCTCTGAAATGCTGGCGGACGGTGGTGATCTGGTTGCAGCTGTGTTGTCCTCCTGTGGTGTCCTGTGCAGTCAAGTCCTGTGGTACTGTGCTATCTGCTGCCAGTGTTGGTGTCCTGTGCTGTGTCCTGTGCTGCTGTACAGTCCATGCAGTGGTGTTGTGCTGCTGTTAAGTCCAGTGGTACTGCCGTTAAGTGAACCGTCTTGTGTACATTATTCAGCCAGTGCTGGCATATTTCTTTTTTTACTAATTTAGATGTGATTGCAGGGCACATTTGTTATCAAAATGGACAAAACCATGTGTACTGCAGGTGGGGCAAAGGTAACATGTTCAGAGAGAGTTAGATGTTGGTGGGGTGTGTTCAGGGGCAGATTGACCCTGGCAGGAAACTGGGCCATTTTCCGGTGGCCCGGCCCGGCCCCTAAGAGAACAGGACCGGCCGCTCTCACCCTTGGCAGGGTCGAGGACCGTGCAACCTCAGCACTGCAGTTAGTGGTCGCTGCGTAAATTTTTTCCCAAACAAAAATAACAAAAATGTCCGAGGGAGGGTTGCTGCGCATGCGCAGCTGCATGCAGTTCCTCCCGTGGTTCTGTTATGTTGTGTGTGCTCGTGTGAATCCCCTAGCAGGCAGCGCCGGGCAGAGGCAGAAGAAGATCCCTCCAGCAGGCAGCACATGCCGCCGTTTCCATTTTTTTTAAATCTTTATGGCAATTTTTGATCAAGGAAGAAGTGTGCTCTGTGCTCAATATAGCTGTTTTTTTTTTACACAAGTACAGATTTTAGGAATTAGTTAAAAGTGCTTGAGTATAGTACAATCTGAGTGTATATGGTAAAAGAAAAAAGTGCTATGCTGTTCAAAATAAAAACAAAGTTAAGACAATGTTTACAGCTCTTTTTGAGCAGCTTTGTGGGGAATGTGGGTCGGAGCAGTGGTGAGATGTCTGGCACTAGTTTGAGGACCTAGGTTGCCCTGTCTATCCCTAAGCTAACCTAGGTGTTCTGGCCTTCTGTCTTCTCCATGTGGGGCTTGTTCCGGACCTCTGCTAGTCATGGCCGGAAGTTCGGGTGTGACGACTTCCGGTTTCGCAGGTGTGCAGGGTAGCGGCTTCCCCAGGCTTCCAACGCTTTTCGATAGTGGAACTCTCTATGTCAAGGATGCCTGATTGTGTTTCCTCTCAGTATTTATTCATTTTTTACTTGACTCGGAGTCAATGTTCAGTCCCATTGGTTGGAGAGTGTTCAATTCATATATCCACTTTGTTTCTCTTTGTTTGAGGTTTTTTGTAGGATCTCCTCTTCTCCAATTTACAGTAACTTGTTCTAACACATTAATTTTCAGTTGTTCTGGGTTTTTCCATGCTTCTTAGCAAAGTGGCTGGATAGGCTGTGGGTTGGCAGTCCTTTTCTTATATTGAAGATATGCTCTGCTGTCCATTTTTTTTTTGTTTTCTTTTTGTCTGGCCCACATACTGTAGCCCACATGGGCATTCCAATAGGTAAATTATGTTTTTTGGAATTGCAGTTTATGTGCTGTTTATACAGAGAAAAAGGACCAGTGGGCGCCTTCTGTACGCTAAAACAATTTATTACACAAATAACACAAAAGCACAATATAAACACACAAAATATTATATAAAAAAACAGTAATTTGCATGCATGCAATACCTCAATAAAAGATTATTAAAAAGCCATTTCACTGCATTTGCATAAGGTGTAACAAATAGTTACCAGTTCCTGATTGGGTGGATAAATTGCCAGGTGTGGACAGATGTTTCAGTCTCGCACAAGGTTGCTGTGGGCAAAATTTTGTAAATCCTTCCAAATGGGATCAGGGCTTCCCGGACGGATACACACCATATGTATAGCAAGAACTCCTTAATGGTACTTGGTGCTGTCTCCTCCGATCATGAAGGCATAGGTGGATTGGCCTGATGGATGTACCGAGCCAGATGCCTGTTGTTGTTAAGCCCTTTCTCCGGGTGCTGCGCCAGCCGGCGGCCCGACTTTGGGCTGAGATAGACGGTGCTCCACTGAGTCAGGAACAACCCAGCACTTACGTGTGCTGACATGTGCAGCGCAGACCTCTGGTGCAGACAGCGGCTGCTGGACTCGATTCCCAACCAGCTGTTTGTGTGCACAGTGGGGACCGGGTTGCCGTGGATCAATGTCAGTCAGGCGGCGGGCTAGTAGTGTTGATCAAGTGCCCTGCAGGTCCTCAACTGATAATCGTTATCGGGGTTTTTGCTGCATTTCTGTATGCTGTACTGTCCCTCTGCAGAGACAGCGCTGCGGAGGGAATCGCCAGCAAAAGCTGGCGATTCCCTGCAGAAGCCTATGGGCTTCTTACCGCAGTGCTGTTTGAGGGATCCGTCACGGATCCCTCCCAGCATGCCCTGCGGCTGGCGCCGGGGTCTGCGCATGCGCAGATGGACTCCCGGGTCACAGACCCGGAAGTCCAGTGCCGGCACCGCATCGCAAGGGACAGCTCTTATCGCAAGAGCTGTCCCTTGCGTTAATAACAGCATATGTTACAACATATGCTGTTATTAATAATGTCCGGCGAAGGGGGGCGGCGAATTTTACAACATCCCGCCCCTTGTCTGACTCTTGTATATAAATATATTGCTAATACACAAACTTTAACATAGGGAGTCTGGGGCTTGTGTCACAGCACTGTTACTCATAGAAAAGTTCTTACTGAATTTTCAAAACAATTGAAACTATGCTGCTAAATCAACCTCGAGCTGAAGTATTTCTAACACAATGTTACAATATTGTTGAGAAGCAGAATAGTGGTGCACTTTCTCTTATGCTGGGTCCATTCTACTTTCCAGTATCATGTAAAAAACATCAGATACTGGGTGGGAGTTGGATCCCTCCGTCCTATGTGCACTAGGGTAAAGGTAAAAAAGTAGTGATCGCTTCAATTTGGTCAAAGTATTTCTGCTCAGATTGCCTCTGTTGCAATCATGCAGCGCAGAGGGTCCAACCAGCTGATTTGGCCTAGAAGGGTCACACTGAACCTCGATTTTGCAGAGGAGTTCAAAATTATAGGCGCACCTCTTAAAGACATAGGAAATCTGGGGTATTCACACAAACCCTTATTCTGCTGTCTGGCATCTGTCTTTGGGACATAGAATGGCAGATGAGAGATAGTGGTAGGTGTCACCCAGACAGAAAAACATAGGTAGCAGTCTTCTGCTGTTCCGAAAACAGATGCCGGTGCTAGTCCTGATGCTTCAGCATTTGCAGGGCATGCATATGCATCTTTCAGAATGAGAGAGACCAGTGATTAGAGAAGAGTGGTTTACAGGTTTCAACATTCAAAACTTTTTCCCCACCGCCTGAGTGGTTTGTATGTCTGTAAAGAAAGTTACCATCATTTAGACATAGTTGTCGACATATAAGAAAATGTCGACTTATTGACAGCAAGGTATTCTCAGATCTACACAGTTTTTATCTTTAAACCATTAGGTTAGTGTTTCATAGAGCCTGTAATAATCAGAAAATAAAGAGGTAGGTAGTTTAGTCAACCTAAGATTTGCGGTACATTGGGCAAGTGACTCTGAAGCGGAGTTTTAAATAAAGCATACAGTTAGTATTCAATTTCTACAAACAAAACTGCCGCTGCCTCTAATACTTTGATCCAGACTCAATACAGTATTGGTGATCGATTTTTCATCTCTAGACCACTTTAAATATTCAGATCTAAGGCCCTTATTCTGATCGGTGCGGATATTCCCGCATTCTTACGGAGCGGTCCGCACGCCACGCTGTTTTGCCGCATGCGGCCATCGTCCGTAGAAACGCCCACGTGTCCTCCGCATTCGGACGGACTCACTCTTTAAGAACAGGGCGTGTTTACGGACGACATACAAACCATGCGTGTGCGGGAGAAACACTCCGATTCGGCACGGTATTACAGAGTATTACAGAGTATGCTCGGAAATACCGCATCCGAACGGGAGCCAAGCGGTGCTACCGCCCGTAAGCGGAGTATTTACGCCAAACAACCCACTATGAAGTATCTTCTGCAATACATCACATGACCCACTTATTCAATTACCTATCCTCATAAAAAACAGCTTATTTGGAATTGGAATCAATTAGATGCCAATATATCCTTACAAGCATGCCTAACACATCCATTGCACACATTAACCCTTACAGCAATGTAAGTGCAATGGTTTGTATTACACCCTGTGTAAAAGATTATAAACAATCTACACATATACTGTTTCAAGTGCAAATGTTTCAATTAAAGCACTGACAAGCGGCCTATTAGTGAGTAATGAGTAAAGGAGTAGATTCTATTGGGTTCAGGTGTTAATGGTTGTAGTCATTAGGCGTACGTTCGCCTACCGCATGAACGAGTGGTGTCCGCAAAGCAATAGTACACTTGTGGACACCGCACATTTCTGCCCTTTTTGATCGCGTGCATTCGGAGTGGTTTCCGAATGTACGCCCCCCAACATAAGTGTACTCCCCCGTGTCCGCCCATGTTTCCGCCCCGTTTTGCCCACTTTGAAACTACGCCCATGTGTCATTCCGCATGACGCCCATAATACGCCCCTATTTCCCGAATGATAGCGGTGAACAGTTCTGGACGGGATTTGGCCGAACTGGTACCGAGTCAAGGCGTGGCACATGCGCGTTGCGTTCTCCACGCATGCGCAGACGCCGTAAAGACGCGATCCGAAAGTATGCGGTAAAGTCCGCGTCAATCAGAATAAGGGCCTAAGTGTGGGCATTTAACATTGTAAGGACCCATCAGGGTGCTTGTACAATAAAAGATCATATACAATCGCATTGTATGCCATTGTATGGCATACAATGCCATACAATTTTTTATTGTACAACATCGCGTCGCATTGCATACCATCATATACCTTATTTAGTCTTATGGTATATGATGCAATGGGCACTGTGCTAGGAAACAAGTACCTAAAACAGTTATTCTTCAGTTTCTGCATTCACAGAAACTGCAGCTGAAGTTGACGCAGTTGTGTTTGCATCTGTGTCGTCTGCATTGTCAGCCTTTGGGGGCAGAGTTAGGGCATACAGAATCCGCTGGACAGCATTTTCTGCGTCGACAGTTTTGCGCCAAATAAATTCCTGAAGATAGGAGTCCAGATTTTGGTACGCAGTGCCCCTTTGACGTTTGTTATACCACTTACAAGATCCCCAAAGGCATTCAATGTTTTGTATGAACACCAGTCTCCGGATCAACAAAATGATCCCGATGATTTACCCATGCATGGTGGTACCCTGCCTGCTCAAGCTGTTGAGTGTTATATACACGCCAGCAATCTGAATGTATAGTCATCCCTGGTTGTATATATTTGTTGATTGCAGCCATCAGGGTGCTGGCGTCACGTTTGTCCACAGGTGTTACAAAACACTCACCAGTGTCTCTGGATATGCCTCCAAACAACCACTGTTGAGGCAGCACGCATCCAACATGACTTTTTCTCTGTACAAAGAGCTTCTCGTCCACCTCAACTATTTTTCCTGGACCACCAATCCGGTGTTGGGGCTGCAACATTAAATCCACTCTGCAGGCCTCCCGTATTACATTATTATACAGCACGGTGGTTTTGTTCGACAACTTTAGTTGTCGCTCACAAAAAGATATGCTTGTGAGCTGCTCTGCACAGGAAAATATAAAATGAATGAGGGTAAGAAATGGGATATGACAGCCCGGAAAACAATGTGCCGCACAGAGACTGACCTTCTTTCAGCACGTTTTAATGTGGCAGCGCCACATTAACTCCTTCATATTCAAGGGCATTGGGTGGCCATTAACACAGGTTTGCGTCAGTGGCAGCAAATGGTGCTGTTGGAAAAATGCCACTGACTTCTCCTCTGTCTGAGGCAGGGTAAATATCATGAGAGGTTCTGCATCCATTCCTAATTAACAAGGAGCTTATACGAGCGTCAGAAATTATACAGCCGCAGTCACTTCACCTTCACCTCTGACTGACTATGGAACACTACGCTGAATCTGACAGGGATGCTGACTATGCTGGCCGTGGAAACACTAAGCTACTTCTGACTATGCTAAGCGGTGGCGGGAACACTACGCTACTTCTGACTGACTACACCAACTACGCTGGCCGAGCGAACACTATGCTGATTCTGACAGGGGTGCTGTTCCGCCAATTTTCCCCTTGCTGCTTGGTCGTTATGTTGTCTGTCTTGACAAAGGCCGTTTGTTCCGAAACATCGACTTTGTGATGTATCATTAAATACATTTCTTGGATTATATTTGGATGATCTGACGAGTGCCCTCTGTTTGGATTAGAAATATTGAACTCTGATTCTACAGTGTATACAGCGCACTATATATGTGGCCTTAGTGGTGAACGTTTGTCAGGAACAAAATAAACAGTCCACAGGATAAATGCAGATAATTAACCACAATGTGGCATAATTATCAGTCGAAGTTTCGACGTGTCTTTAAGACAGAGAAAATTATTCAGTGTGTCACCAAAGCAAGCCAGGCATACACTGATACTGCAATAGATTCCATATATACCATAGCCAATCAAGAATGAATTACTGTGATTATCATACTATCTACCAGCTGTGTCAAGGCCATCCTCCCTCCAGCTGCAAGATCAATCAAATCACAATCTAATTTATATTACACATACTACCGTGCACTACACCAATAATAATGCAAGATTATTAACCGCCATTATGAATAAAGGAATTGTCTTACCATATGGGACTTATCTAAAAACACAGGAGCCGTTGTGTCCATGTGTCCCGAGGCCACCGAATCGTAGCAGCGGAACCCGGAACCAGACATTTGCGGTTCAACTGCGTTCCAAAGACTATGGATGCCCGTAGTAGACACACAATCATGTGATTGCCGCAAAATCCTAGATATTGGGACCACAAGTAAATACAGACGGCACCAAGAACTTGGCTTGCGTGTCACTTGCGTGTCAGCCAGGATGTAGGAGAAATATGCTATTACACCTGGATAACAGATCTTACCATCAAAGACAGCGGTGTCTGATACCAGTGACAGCTAGATGTTACAAATTGGGACTTTTAGAAAATAATAATGATGATATAGTGAAGTAATGTAGAATAATATCATATATACTGTAGTAGGTGTTGGAGATCTGAGGACTGAGGTACATTGGTCCAGGCACAAGACCCAGCTGCATAAAAAATACAGAAATGTTTAGAGAAAATCCAACAACACCAATATATATGATATCTATAGCAGTTTACAATTTTTTATTGGGAGAAATACCCCCAAGCTACAGTAGTAGCTGGATTAGTAAGCAAACATTAACAACAAGGCTCAAAGCAACCAAATGATTCATGACAGTATACATACAACACTATCATATAATTAGGCTACAATAGAGTCTACACCAGAGGTCACCACATATTATCATAACAGAATCATTAATGTAAGAAAATATTTAATTGGTTATTTTCATTCAAGCCGTATGGGTCGATGGTATTTACAGTAGTTCAAAGATCCATCGTGCCACCTTCTTCTTAAAAACAAGTTCCCGATTGCCCCCACGAAGAGGTTTTGGTACATGATCGATTAACATGCAACATAAGGAAGCGATCTGGTGTTTATGCTGAAGAAAATGTCACGCCACGGGCTTATCTGTGCTTCCAGTCAATAGCGCTGATCTAATAGAAAGTCTATGATTGGCCATCCTTTCTCGAAAGTTTCTAGTTGTGAGAACAATATAACACAGTCCACATGGGCAGGTTAAAAGATATATAACGTGGTCCATGGTACATGTGATCTTGAATCTGATTTTAATCTTCTTCCCAGATTGCGGATGTGGGAATGTTGAACCTGTAAGCATAGATCTACACGTTGTACAGTAGGTACATTTAAAACATCCCAATTTTTTGTCCATAATCCAAGTGTCACTATTAGAAGGGGGACGTACTGTAGGTCGCATCAGTAATTGGCGTACTGTATATTGGGATTTCTCTTATAAGCACACATGGGTGGTGCTACACATTCCATTTTCAACAAGGGGTCTGGGTACTCTTTACCTAGCACGGCGCCCACGATCTTGATCGTGGGCATCGTGAGGTAAAAAATCGCGTCGGTCGCGTCGTATGCGGGCTAAAGATGCCCGGACGCAACGCGACCGACGCGATGTCCACGATTTCCCATTGAAAACCATGTTAAACATGGACATCGCGTCGGTCGCGTCGCGGCCGGCCATAAATGTGCACACGATGGCCGCGACGCGATGCCCACGATTTGCCATAGGAATCAATGTTAAAAGGCCCGATGGACACGATTTTCATGTTAAATGGCTGAATGGACCCGATTTTACCATAGGAAACAATGTTAAATGGGCCTTAGAGCCCAAATACTTACCCTGAACTCTGAAATGGCCCCCCCAATTGTTTACGCCACCCCACGATCAACGTCAACCCGAAGCGTGGCGAGCGCAGCGAGCCCGCGAGGGGCGGCGATACGCGTCCTCCGACCTTTTCATACCCCCACTATCCACGTCGGCGTGGAGTTGAGAATAGAATAGTGTGGCGAGCGCAGCGAGCCACCGAGCCCGAAGCGTGGCGAGGGGACGCGGATACCTGTGAAGCCCGCGAGGGGACGCGTATAGCTGTGAAGGTATCCGCGTCCTCTTGCGGGGCTCGCTGCGCTCGCCACGCTTCGGGCTCGGTGGCTCACTGCGCTCGCCACACTATTCTATTCTCAACTCCACGCCGACGTGGATAGTGGGGGTATGAAAAGGTCGGAGGACGCGTACCGCCGCCCCTCGCGGGCTCGCTGCGCTCGCCACGCTTCGGGTTGACGTTGATCGTGGGGTGGCGTAAACAATTGGGTGGGCCATTTCAGAGTTCAGGGTAAGTATTTGGGCTCTAAGGCCCATTTAACATTGTTTGCTATGGTAAAATCGGGTCCATTCAGCCATTTAACATGAAAATCGTGTCCACCGGGCCTTTTAACATTGATTCCTATGGCAAATCGTGGGCATCGCGTCGCGGCCATCGTGAGCACATTTATGGCCGGCCGCGACGCGACCGACGCGATTTCCATGTTTAACATGGGTTTCAATGGGAAATGGGCGCAGTGATAGGTAAAGAGTACCGGGGTCTGTCTTTACCAGTGGCAAATATTTTTTAAGCAGGGTTTGCAAGGTATTTGAAGTATGGTCAAAAGAGCTTACAAATGTCATTCGTTCATCTTTAGATGGCTGATCATTGGTGACACACTCTGTATGGCGTTTGTAGGCTTTAGTAACACATCTTTCAATGGTGGTTGGTGAGTACCCCCTCTGGAGGAAGCCGTCACGCATCTAATTCAACTGTACCTCCATTTTTTTCACAGAGTTGTTGATCCTCAATACGCTTAAGAACTGCGACACTGGTAGACTCTCTTTTAGTGCTGCAGGGTGTTGACTGTTGGCATGTAACAGAGTATTTCTGTCTGTACTTTTTTATATAGAGTAGACCCTAATTTGTCGCCATCCCTGAACAGGTTGACGTCAAGAAAGTTCAGATACTCCTGGTCTATGTCAAATGTAAATTTTACAGGTTCATCCAAAGCATTAAGCCTAGTAACCATATTAACAAATTCTTCTCTGGTAACGGACCACAAAATCACAAAATGAAACTATCATCAATGTAAAAAAAAGGGTACTCTTTACCTATCACGGCGCCCATCGCGGGCATCGCGGGTACATTTATGTCTGCCCGCGACGCGACCGACGCGATGCCCACGATTTCCCATTGAAACCCATGTTAAACATGGAAATCGCGTCGGTCGCGTCGCGGCCGGCTATAAATGTGCACACGATGGCCCCAACGCGATGCCCACGATTTGCCATAGGAATTAATGTTAAAAGACCCGATGGACACGATTTTCATGTTAAATGGCTCAATGGACCCGATTTTAGCATAGGAAACAATGTTAAATGGGCTTTACAGGCCAAATACTTACCCTGAACTCTGAAATGGCCCCCCCCAATTTTTGACGCCACCCCACGATCAACGTGAACCCGAAGCGTGGCGAGCGCAGCGAGCCCGCGAGGGGCAGCGGTACGCGTCCTCCGACCTTTTCATACCCCCAATATCCACGTCGGCGTGGAGTTGAGAATAGAATAGTGTGGCGAGCGCAGCGAGCCACCGAGCCCGAAGCGTGGCGAGCGCAGCGAGCCCCGCGAGGGGACGCGGATACCTTCACAGGTAAACGCGTCCCCTCGCGGGCTTCACAGGTGTCCGTGGCGACGCGGACACCTGTGAAGCCCGCGAGGGGACGCGTCTAGCTGTGAAGGTATCCGCGTCCCCTCGCGGGGCTCGCTGCGCTCGCCACGCTTCGGGCTCGGTGGCTCGCTGCGCTCGCCAGACTATTCTATTCTCAACTCCACGCCGACGTGGATAGTGGGGGTATGAAAAGGTCGGAGGACGCGTACCGCCGCCCCTCGCGGGCTCGCTGCGCTCGCCACGCTTCGGGTTCACGTTGATCGTGGGGTGGCGTAAAAATTGGGGGGGCCATTTCAGAGTTCAGGGTAAGTATTTGGGCTCTAAGGCCCATTTAACATTGTTTCCTATGCTAAAATCGGGTCCATTGAGCCATTTAACCTGAAAATCGTGTCCATCAGGTCTTTTAACATTAATTCCTATGGCAAATCGTGGGCATCGCGTCGGGGCCATCGTGAGCACATTTATGGCCGGCCGCGACGCGACCGACGCGATTTCCATGTTTAACATGGGTTTCAATGGGAAATCGCGGGCATCGCGTCGCGTGCGGGCATCTTTAGCCCGCATACGACGCGACCGACACGATTTTTTACCTCACGATGCCCACGATCAAGATCGTGGGCGCCGTGCTAGGTAAAGAGTACCAAAAAAAGTAACCAATTTGTCACCATAATATGGGTAAATATGTTTCTGTTCGAAGGCCACCATATAGATATTGGCATACGCTGGAGCGATGTTACTGCCCATCGCAGTTCCGTTACATTGTCCATAATACTGTGAACCATAAACAAAATAATTTTTAGTTAGCATTAACTTGATCAAAGACAATAGAAAGTCTATAGAAGGAGATATATGTGCGGCTAACACCACACCATCGTGAACCTCCTTCATACCCATGGCCAGAGCCGAATTTCCCATTAGGCACGTGAGGCACCGGCCTAGGGGCGGCACATATTTGGGGGCGGCACTTGGATGCCTGTGATAGTACTGTCAGCCCAAAATGTACCAATAACTGCAAATTATCCACTGTACTGTACTATATTCCATCTTAAATAGGGTGTAAATGGATAGGACATGCAGATACTGCCCCTATAAACTGTCCTACTTAGTAAACATTATTGTTGTGCCTAGGGGCGCCCTCCTCCCTAAATCCGCCCCTGCCCATGGCATGGGGAATTATTGTATATAAGGACTGTACATCCATGGTTGCAGGCATAAATCGGGATGTACAGTATCAATTTCACGAATTTTACACAAAAAGTCACCAGTGTCCTTGAAATAACAAGGTATTTCGCGCACCATAGGTTGTAAATACTGATCTACATATACAGCAAGTGGCTGGAACAAAGACCCCCATGCCAAAATAATTGGACAGCCGGGAAGATTGTCCAGCCACTTGTGTATCTTTGGTAGGGTGTAAATAACAGTAAGGTACTCCATGGTCTTAGTGTCAATCATATCCATTGTATCGGCATTAGTAAGAATGGAATCAATCGATCTTTTAATCATGTGAGTCGGATTTTGATCCCATTTCACAGAGGTACCAACATCAGATAATTGGCTAAGAATCTCAGCATCATAACTAGTCCAATCTAACACAACTATGGCCTCGCCTTTGTCAGCGGGGCAGATCACAATGTTCTTACTATTTTTAAGTGATGTCAATGCTGTCCTTTGGTCATTGGATAAGATATGGAACTGCGGTTTTCCCGTTGTTAAGCTAGTCATGTCAGTGTTAAAATTTGATGGTGAGTGCAATTTCTGAATAGAAGACTGGAACTGTGTGTGTGTGTGTGTGTGTGTCTGTGTGTGTGTGTGTGTGTATATATATATATATATATATATATATATATATACACATCCATTTTAGGCGGCACTCTGACGTCTTTCACAAAGAAATTAAGACCAGGTTTCATCAAGATCCTTCAAGATTTATTATCACAGTGTCACAGAATCACAGTCAGCATCATAGGCGTGCGCACATTGAGTGTTAGGGATGCACAGGCACCCCCTTAATGCTGTGCCGTGCCCACCCTTATGAACACATCCCTGCCGCTAGCAATACCAGAAATACCTTTTACCAAAGACGTTTGTTTTTTGGAACTGTATTCCATTTAAAGAAGCATCCAATAATCAGTTATGTGTGTTTGCATTGTTAATTGTACTAGACCATTGTCATATACATACCTGAGTCATCCATGTATGTTTTTGACATTATTTACATGTACTGTTACACAGAGTAATTAAAAGACTAAAACTGAAAAAGGGAGATTATGTTGGACACACCCAATAAAATGTGCTGTGCGTGCCTATGGTCAGTGTCAATCAAGGAAACACCCCAATGCGTTTCATCATCATATGACTTTGTCAGGAAGTGTGTCATTGGGTAAACTAGTCAGCATTTAAATATCGTTTAGGCTACAATTTGCATAAGTAATTAATCAATGATCTTAAAGATACAGCAACTTTAAATGACAAATAACATTACAATTCAATAAAATGCAGTACAATTACAGGTGCATTTGAACGGTATTTAAATGCTGACTAGTTTACCAAATGACACGCCTCCTGACGAAGTCATTGGATGATGAAACGCGTTGGAATTTTCCGGGCTGGTTTTCTAACCCAATCTGCCCCTGGGTGTGTTCAAATTGAAATTTGAATTGCAGTGTAAAAAAAGAAGCCAGTATTTACCCTGCACAGAATAATAACCCACCCAAATATAACTCTCTCTACACGTTACATCTGCTTTCTTACCTGCAGTGCAAATGGTTATTTCCATTTTGAGAAAAAATTGCCATGCGATCAAGTCTGAACCAGCCCCAATAATGATAACAGTAGGTATGAGGGCTAAGGGATGCCAGAATTGTGGCAAATAGCATAGCCCCCAGTGAACATATAAACAATGCTGCTAATAGGATATCCCCCTTACTGTTTTTTTTTTTTTTTAAATACTGAACATATTTATGGTAATACACTATAGCAGATTTTTTTCTATTGAACCTCAGCTTTAGGCTCAAAATGATACCAGTTCATCTGGACTGACAGGCTGCATTTCCAGAGTTAAGCTCACTGCAGTTTCATGCTTAACAATGATTGATGATAATTGAAAATGATTAATTATGAATGACATTTAGCCAAGACCGATTGGTCCTCGATTTACTTGCAACCTCCAGAGGAAAGTATTTCCATGTTAGCACTGGGTTTAAATACAGATGGAGTGCCAGCCCTCAGAATTGCCAGATCTCCTAAGCTTGCGGAAAGGAGCTCCATCTGACAGGGATGCACGGGCCTCTTCCATGCTCTCACGTCCCGGTCAACATGGCAGCATGGAGCTGATTCCCTGCCCATCTCCACTTCATGGAGACTGGCAGGGTGATTGGGGGTGCGGGAAGGGGGGTAAGTGGGAGGAGCAGTGAGCCAGTGGAGGGCGGCGGTGGGCTCTGACAGAATGGGGTGCGAATCACCAAGAGCAGCTCCAATGTGAGCTGCCTCATCTGTATATGTACAGTTTGGTCTAGTGTGCTACCCTGAGTTTTGTGACTTATGCTGGTTTTTATGTGGAGCTGCGCCCTGCACCTAGCTATAGCACTAGGGAGCCCCAATATACAGAGAACCTTAATGACAGCTTGGAGGCTTATTCATACATTTGCGCAAATATATGTAACCAAGATCTCTGAATTCTGAAATGGCTCAGCTGTCCAATAGAGTCGAAGCAGATCAGTGATTGGCTGGGCATGCAGGCTGCACAAGGAGATGGGGATACCTGAGAGAGAGGAGCCAGCGATGTGTGGTGCTACTTGGAGAGAGAGAGAGACAGAGGAAAGTGCAGGATTTACTGTATCTCTCTCCTGTTTCATGCATGTACCGCCTTTCTGCCATCAACTATACAAAAGTAAGTCAGGCTGTACATACAGTACTTGCTTTTATCCTGATGTCAGCGGTGTAACTATAGCACCGCAGCCCCCGCCACCATGCGCGCGGAGGGGTGCTGTGCATGTGGGGGCACCGGGGGCTGCGGTGTTATAGTTAACCCCCCCCCCCAATCCCCGCAGACTTACCTATCTCGCTGGTCCCGGCGGCTCTGTGCTTCTGCTGAGGACCACCACAAAATGGCCGCCCCCATATAGCACACAATTCTCTGAAACTGTCTGCTGTATGGGGGCGGCCATTTTCTGGTGGTCCTCAGCAGAAGAAGGGAGCCGCCGGGACCAGCACGATAGGTAAGGCTGTGGGGGATTAATGGGGGGTTTGCAAGGGCGGCAGGGCGGGGGGTAGCGGTGCTTGGCGGGGCGGCGGCGGGGGGGTGCCCAAAACGTAGCTACGCCACTGCCTGATGTTATTTACCCCCACCTCCCCTTGCTTAAACAAAACAGTCCCCCAGCTTTTAAGAAAACAACCGTGTGGGTCAGTCCTCAGATGCCAGCCGCCCCCCTCACAGGACACAGCCGCACCTCTAGCTCTGACAGTGGAGCGCAGTGCACCCAGTGCAATGTTCATTTTTCCACCCATGTCAACAAGCTGCAAGCATGAAACCACTAGCAAGGATTATGTAACCCCCTCTCTCCCAGATGCAAGGAGCATAAAAGCCCCAGGCAATGAGATGTAACCTCTGGCAATAAGCAGGTAACCGCTGACATCTACCAAGAAACTCCTGGCAACAAGCATTTAACTCCTGGTAAAGAGCATGTACATAAGCTGTAGTATCCCTGCACCCGCGCCACTCCGATTTAACCTCCCACTCCCTTGCACCCAACCCTCACCCATCCACACCACTGCCACACCAACCCACCACACCACCGCACCCGCTACTCCACCACCCGCAGCAGCCCCCCATCCACCCCTCCTGCACTTGCAATATTTTCCCACCCGCCCCTCCTGCACAAACCATATATTTCAAGCAATAAACGCGTTCAAAGGATAAGGAGGCGGAGCCCCTTACGACGGTGTGAAGAGCAACCGTAGGGCGCGATGAATCACCTAGTTACTATTAAATGCATTAGATTAAATTAATATGACAAAAGTATGAGATGTCATACTGTGCTAAGCAAAACAAAGGAAACATTTGTAACTTTCTATTCACAGCCAATGTTTTGTTTTGCTGTTTCATTCTAGGAAATTGTTTGTGTTCTGAATTTCATCTTGAACAGCAAATAGTTTTCCAGTCCCTGGAGACAACAGGGAGCTCAGGTAAAAGCACATAAATCAATAGATTGAAATCCAGACTGCGTCAAACTGGGCTACTGCTATACTCATATAAATCAAAGAACCATGCACACTTGTATCACAGTAAGTGTACAGTAACACACACACATAACTGACATTAATGTATGTGTAAATTACATAACTTAATTTTTATACAAAACAAATATACAAATATTTCTGTTAACTCCTGTAAATACAAAAAAGAGAATAGACAGTGCTACAAAATAAAATAAGTTGGATCAATTGTACATAAATAAAATATTCTATTTATTTTGAAATGCTAAAACATGCTTTTGTAATATATATATATATATATATATATATATATATATATATATATATATATATATATATATATATATATATATATATATATATATATAGAGCAAGGATCCGGCACTCAAAGAAAATTTGACTTACTAGAGTCCATGTAGGTATATATGTGCTGCGGTGCCATCCAATTGCAAGTTCATGAAGGGCCAACAGGAATAGAGGAGGAAGGAGGCGGCACTCGTCAGGCTGAATAAATGGAAGTCCTTTAATCCTACAGTATCGGGGTTACACCCATCGTCAGGGATGGACAGCATACACACAACAATATACACAAGGAATGGCATTATATACACACAAACCCACAACCCACCCCGCCCACCAAACCCATTAAAAACAGATTAAGCTCACCTGCCGGACATGGGAGCATCCTACACAGCCAGGTGAAACCGGAAATGTCCACCCGACAGTAGGCGTCCCTCCGGTCCAGCTAACCACTCTGTCTGCCAGTCCAAACTCCCGTGCGTACCAGCCTGGGATACACACTGCAGCTATGGACGGGGACAGACGCACGGAAGTGTCAGTATGACTACCTCACTTCTGCCAACCATCACCCGTCCCGTGCTGCGTGCCAACCCCAAGATGGCGCCCGGGACAAGGACATATAACAGAGCTAGTCAGAGACCGATCTGTTGCCTAGGCAACAAGTAAACATCAACATAGGAAGGCAATGTATATAATCAATAAGACTGTAGCTGGTATAACTGCATATGGAAAAGCTATTAACATTATTGCTGTACTCTCAATATATTCTTATAAATAAATGCAGGTAACAGTATACAAAATTTACAGGGCAAATGTGAGTGGACAAAAAAACCACCCCTGAACTTACAAACACAATGACAACAGTAAACATATCATTAGTCAGACAAAAGAAGGAGAAATTATTGATTAGTCAATTTGAGTGATCTGAATAGCTATTATACTTACAGAAAACTCAAGATAAAGGTAGACAATTATTAGTTAAATACACATGATGCATACTAATATTGAAACACATACCAGAGTACCTGTGAATAAGATATGGGTTAATAAGGAGCAGACTACCGTAGGCGGATGTTCACAGGAAGCACTGTAGCCCCAGGGTCTCATTCAAGCCCCCAGGGGCCAGAGTGCCCAACATGAAAATCCACCTACTCTCACGTTGTAGGAGGAGTTTATTCCTGTTGCCCCCCTGAGATTTTTGGGGACATGATCAATGATGATGGAACGTACCTCGTTCACAGTATGATAGTGTGACAAACAGTGTCGAGCAAGAGGCTGGTTACTGTGTCCCGTGGGAACAGCCTGATTGATGGCTGTCCTATGTAGGGCCATGCGCTCCTTGAACTGGCGCTGGGTCTTCCCCACATAGGACAGCCCGCAGGGGCATGTGAGTAAATAAATCACATAAGTTGTGCTACATGTGAGCGGGTAGTTAATGGTGAGTAATTTATTGGTGTGCGGATGCCCAAATTTATCTCCAGTGTCCATGGTTTTACAGGTGACACATCCCAGGCATCTGAAACACCCATTTTTCCTCGTAAGGAAAGGAGAAGGAACCTTTTTGTCCCAACCAGTTATATCTAGCTTAACCAAGCTATCCTTTAAGTTAGACTGTCTGGAATAACTTGGCATAAGTTGGGAATTGCGTAGGAGAGGGAGATCAGGGTCAGTAGAGACTATTGGCCACCATTGTTTGGCCCGGGAGGTCGTATGCCTACTGTCCCATGAAAACTGGTTAACCCATGGGACATTATGATCTAGTCGGGTGTTGCCGATCTCTGATTTTACCCGTAATTTTTATACAAAACAAATATACAAATATTTCTGTTAACTCCTGTAAATACAAAAAAGAGAATAGACAGCGCTTCAAAATAATATAAGTTGGATCAATTGTACATAAATAAAATATTCTATTTATTTTGAAAAGCTAAAACATGCTTTTGTAAATATATATATATATATATATATATATATATATATATATATATATATATATATATTATATACTATTTCTTCAGCCCGGCACTCCCTTTGCAGATACGTCCACCGTGGTTGCCCTCTGGTATGGATAGTATAATGTAGCAATAATATACGGCGGCACTCCACGGATTTTCAAACAAGTGATTTATCTGTGTCCACGTTTCGGGGAGTCGCTACCCCTTTATCAAGGTGTACATTCTGTTTTTGCTACTATATAAAAACTAAACATCGGCACTCACCTTTCCTAGTTTTGGGGTGCCCTATGGCTTGTGACCACATTGTTTAAACAGACATTGTAGGGGCTCTGCACACACTAAATTAACTGATATTAATAAATAGCGGAGATTTAGTTTCATGAATTGATCAATGCATTTAAGCCTGCAGCCCCCTTCACGGGACCCCACTTTTCTGCAGGTCCTAACACTATCATTTAAAATGGTTCCAATACACATAGCTAAAGCTGTGTACACACGGGGGCGAAAGGGGCTGATATATCTGGGAATATGGTTGCTGGCGACCATATTGCCAGTGATGGGAGTGTGCCCTGGCGATAAATTTTCAGCCCCGTTCTAATCGCTGGTTGCAGGAGCTTACTCCTGCGACCAGCTGATTACCTCTGCGGCACCGCCGGCAGAGGTTCCCTTTCATCAGCGACCATCTCTGGTCGCTGATGAAAAGGACAAACCGAGCAATATATTGCTCAGCCATATAGTGCTAGCAATACAGTATATGGCTGAGCAATATATCTCCCCTGTGTGTGTGGGGCTTATGACATTAATGTTTGATTCCAGGCATGCTATCTGGTCTAAAGCACACAGCAGACTATGCTTTTAAAGGTGAGCAGTTACCAACACACCTGTCACTAATCATCTAGTGAAGTGGTTAACATAAGCTATGAAATAAAGGTTAAAAAAGGGTGCATGAGAGAATGTGACCACAATAAGACTAATTAAAAAAATTAATCTAATAAACAATATATACACTAAACATCGGCGCTCACCTGTTTATATGACATCCAGGATGAAACTTCATAGAGGCATTCAGAGACACAGCTCAATAAAGCTCAATAAATACAGCTTAATAAAGATGGGGACAGGACCGAGGAGGATAGGTAGAGCTGAGTATCATCTGCATACAGATGATACTGAAATCCAAAGGAGCTGATTAGTTTGCGAAGAGATGAGGCATAGATTGAGAAAAGCAGAGGACCTAAAACTGAACCCTGAGGTACTCCAACTGAAAGAGGTAGCAAAGAGGACGAACACTAAAGGAGCGGTTAGATAGGTAGGATTAGAACCAAGAGAGGGTTGTGTCTTTAAGACCTAGGGATTGTAGTGTTTGTATGAGAAGTGTGTGGTCAACAGTGTCAAAAGCAGCAGAGAGATCTAGAATAATTAGTAGTGAATACTAGCCTTTAGACTTAGCAGTGACCAGATCATTCACAACTTTAGTCAGTGCTGTCTCTGTGGAGTGTTGGGCACGAAAGCCTGACTGGAGTGGGTCCAGGAAGTTGTGTGAGTTAAGAAAGTGTGTGAGGCGAGTGTAGGCAAGTCTTTCAAGGACATGGAATTATACCTGCCCAGGTGCCTTCCTAGTTATGTGAAAATATCTTAAATATGTCAATTGTTGATTGCAGCATTGATAGGACCTTTGTAGAAAAAATCACAGCAGGCTTGGTTTGTTCAACGTTTCAGTTGATTAGACTTTTTTTATGCAATTGTTCTTGAAAAAAGTCTAATCGACTGAAACTGAAACGTCGACTGAAATGTCAAACAAACCGAGACCCACAGCCGGGTGTGATTTTTTTCTAGAAAAGTCCCATGAGTGCCGCCTCCCACAATCAACATATATATAATAACGTTTGTTTAAAAAATAAATGATATGGACACACTCAAAAGATGTTCATGAATTTTTGGAATACTTAGTTCTTGGACAATATAAAGAACACTGTGTGGTTAAAATGTAAAATTCAAGGTGGTAATCTCACCCCTGGAGTCTACAACCTGGTATGGTTAGTTGATTACTGCTGGAGGCAGGGCCGGATTAAAGCAGGGGCAAAAGGGGTCAGTACCCCTGGGCCCCCTCTAGCTAGGGGACCCCTGTGGTTGGCATGTATTTAAAAACATTTTTTAGCTAAAGGTTTTGTGCATGGAAGTGGGGTAGTGCTGCAGCTTCACCTATCTGCCAACGTGACAATGATTAATTGTGCTGAGCATCTGGAGCCAATGCACACTGACTACACAAGGGTGCAGTGCATTACTGGGAGCTGACTAA
The DNA here is from genome assembly GCF_055691185.1 of Crinia signifera. Lineage (NCBI taxonomy): Eukaryota > Metazoa > Chordata > Amphibia > Anura > Myobatrachidae > Crinia > Crinia signifera. The sequence goes on from NC_139223.1 coordinate 113,745,991, forward strand.
GTCCCATGACACTTTGCAGAAGAGGTCAGAGGCTGAGAGGTTTCTGCTGAGCTCTGATTGGTGGAGTTCATTACATGCTTATTAGGCCCATGTAGGACAGAATGCAGCACTGAGGCAGTAATGGGAATGTGAAGTCTCCTACAGTCTTACAGAGTAAGGTGCAGAGGGACAAGCACAGGCTTTTCATGTGATGTGGTATGTATGTATATATATATATATCTATGTATATATATATATATATCTCTCTTATATATATATATATATATATATATATATATATATATATATATATATATATATATATATATATATACTGTATATCTCCCCTTGCAGTTACCCATTGACCAAGTTTATACTGCCTTTACTCTGTGTTTTCACAAGTGCAAGGGCCCCCTCCTGTCTAATGTTCCCCAGGCCCCCTGAAGGCTTAATCTGGCACTGATTGGAGGCAGACAAGGATGGCATATGTCATCACTAGTGTGCGGGCAGGTGGATCCACGAGGAGATTGTCAGCTGCTGGTGACATCAGTAGTCACCGGACACAGCCCGGAGCCAGCCGCCCAGAGGGGCCCAACCGGCAGAGTGGGAGAGAGGAGGTGGGCAGACGCCATCTCCCTGTGGAGCTGCAGCAGAGCGGGGCACAGTGAGAAGACAGCCAGGTTCATGCACTGGGGGTCTTGGAGTCTGCCCATGTATAGCAGTCCTCCCAGAAAAGGAAAAGTCACCAGCCCACCGCATTACACTTGCAACCAAACTACCCCATAGCCTGTAGTGACCCAGTAAGGCAGCCATTTCAGACCTCCTTCCCTGGGACACACACCTGGGCACCCACTTTAAGTAGTCCCCACCACAGAGAGAGGTGGGCACTCAGCAGGAAAACTTATTCCGCCGGACACCTCTTGAGGCTTGCTTATATTAATAGACTCCTTATTTCAGATCCTTTGTATACTCGACTAAGTGACTTGTGAAGGAACAGTGCCCTCTTTTGGCGGAACAGAGTAGTCTCCTGCCTTATACTAGAAGAATCACTTCTTTCCATTGGCCGTTCTAGGCCCATTTTCACTTATAATCCACCCTCTCCAAGGAAGTGCAGAGACTTAATTGGGACAGTTACTTGCGCTGGATGTCCCTGCACAATAGACGCACATCCCCTCAAAATCCCTGTGCACAAGTTGTTTGGGACTGAGTTGAATTTAAGGTGATGTCACCCCAGATAGCCTATTAGAGTATAGTACTGATGCACCAGGGATTGAAGCCATTGTCTAATGTTGCAGATGTTTAATATTACATGCTTATTTGAAAGTTGATCTGTGAATCTCAAATATGTGGCCTTCCCTGTTAGCGGTACCGTTGCTACCCAAGTTAATCCAGTAGTAAAAGTAAAGTGGGGTGTTTGACCTAGAGTGGGGTGCACGGTACCTTGAACACTAGAAGTGACCAACGTCCTAGTGGACTCGTGAGGATCGTTTATAGGTTGATTCACTTTTGTCACTGATAGTCCTTGTATATCTATAAGTGCAAATATGTTGAACATTGAAAGTGTTATTGGTTATTTATTATTGTGCCTTACATTCAATAAGTGTTGTATGAACTCTTGTGTTGGTTTATGTTTCACCAACGTGCATTATCTTGCATTTACTATCCAGTCGAGGGGGTCAGTGGTCAGAAGTTGCACCGAACCCTCAAATAAACCTGAGTTACTCTGCAAACCAGTGTCTCTTTCATTGAGATACTTACCTCCTGCCCACTGGATAGCAGAAAATCAGAAGAACCTGATCCGCATCTGAGGTACAAGTTAAGGGAAAGGTTTCCCTTTGTGCACTGGCCACCACACATCCATCAAGTTTAACTTTGATTAGTGTTCATGATCTTTTTGCTACATCCCTTATTATACATTGTGTATTCTGATTTATTTATAGACAGATTATGATTGTTGGTTATAGCCCTGAAAGTTTTTACCTGATTGGGGCAGGCAGATAAAGTCACATGACGTCAGCACCCGCCCCAAATTCAGCCGTCTCCAAACACAATAAAAGTAAGTCTAGCCTGAAAATCATTGCATGATGCGCGACCATCGAATGATTTTTCTACCGTGCGGCCCCATGCGAGTGGATGTGTATGCGAACGCATTCACTCTCATGCTAGTGAGGGATTCCGGCGACAGGGGTCTGTGTCTGCTTGCTAGGCAGCTATTATATGCAGCCTAGGAAGCAGGTCTGAATAAGGCCCTTCGTTTTTTTTTTCAGGGCCTATCCATTGCTTACTGAGCAAACCTATGCAGAAAATGAGTATAATCTATAGATCTGCAGATCATTGTATCCTTTCTTCCAGGCTTTCATCTCTGCTTTAAGGGGTGTACACATGCTTCGATTTTGACAGGTTTTCGATTTGATTTTGCTTATAGATGCAAAATCAAATCGAAATCGAATGGTTCTTAAGACACTTTCGATCCACCTTCGATTTGATGCGCGCTCCTGTTTTCTCTATGTCGAAAGAAAAATAGACGGTGCAGGCCAGTGGCGTAACTATAACACTGATAAGATAAGAATAAGAATACTTTATTGTTATTAACAATACATCACAACAATGCACCGTCAACAAAACTTAAATACAAAAAAACCTACACAAAGGAAAAACATTTAGGGCAATTTCTCATGTCACTTAACAGCATTTAGCATACGAACAGCAGTGGGAAAGAAACTATTTGTCATTCGCTTTGTGCGTGCCGAAATACTGCGATATCGTTTTTGCAATGGCATAACTTCAAAAGCCTTGTATTCTGGATGGCTGGGATCTGCTAAAATACAGTTTGCCTTTTTTAGCAATCTATTTTTATATAAGTCATGGGCGCATGGTAAAGACACCCCTATAATTCTGCCTGCAATTTTAATCACACGATCTAACGCGGTCCTCTCAGCCACGGTGCAGCTCCCGAACCAAACTATGATTCCGTAAGTTAAGACACTCTCCACAATGCCTCTATAGAATCTAGCTAGTGTGTTGATGTCGGAGCATACAGCTTTAAGTTTTCTCAAAAAGAAAAGCCGTTGCTGAGCTTTCTTAACCACCGTGGTAGAGTTTAGAGACCACGTAAGATCATTTGAAATGAGTAGCCCCAAAAATTTAAAAACCTGCACCTCCTCAATAGGCTTATTCTCAATAAAAATGGGAAGTATTGGCCTACCACAGCCTCGCCTAAAATCTATTCTCATCTCCTTGGTCTTATTTGTGTTAAGGTGCAGACAATTTTGCCTACTCCATTCAAACAGTCTGCAAACCTCAGACCTATACGCTGCCTCGTCGTCATTTGTTATCAGGCCAACCACAGCGGTGTCGTCCGCAAACTTCACCATCTGCACGGATTCTGAAGTTGACACGCAATCATGCGTGAACAAAGAATATAACAACGGGCTCAGGACACAACCCTGTGGTACGCCTGTACTAACCATGACCTCGCCGGAGATATGATTTCCGAGCTTTACTACCTGTGGTCTATTCACTAAAAATTGTAGGATCCAATTACACAAATGCCCGTTTAACCCCAAATTAAAAAGTTTGGAAACCAACGAAGTAGGAATAATGGTATTAAAAGCAGAACTAAAATCCACAAATAAAATTCTAACATAGGAGTCCCTTTTTTCAAGATGGCCCAACGTTTGGTGCAGAACCAGCAGAGTCGCATCATCCGTAGACCTATTTTCTCTATAGGCAAACTGGAATGGGTCAAAATTTGCAGCAAAATGAGACTTTATGTGTCCCAAAACCAAACGCTCAAAGCATTTCATCACCAATGATGTTAAGGCGATGGGACGATAATCATCTAGACCCTTCGGGGGATTTTTCTTTGGTATTGGGATGATCGTCATAGCCTTGAGACATTTCGGGACAACACAAGTCTGTAGCGAACAATTAAACAGCAATGTAAAGATCCATGCCAGCTGCTCACTACACCCTCTAAGGACCTTCCCTGGTATCCCATCCGGGCCAGCTGCCTTCCCCAGGGCAACACCCTGTAGGCACTTCCTAACTTCCAGCTCGTCTAGTACAATTTGTACTTCATCTGGTCTATTTATAATCATGCTTGCAGTGGACATGTTATTTTTATCGAATCTAGTATAAAAATCATTTAGATCTTCCACCAGGATTCTATTTGCGTCTAGGGGCTCTGTTTTTTTCGATTTATAGTTTGTAATCTCCTGCAACCCCTGCCACATATCTTTAGAATCGTGGCATTCTCTGAATTTGGCTTCCATCCTACCCGAAAATTCTCTCTTAGCCTGCCTGATCCCTATCCTTAAATTGGTCCTAGCTGATTTATAAGCCTCACTATCACCCATTTTAAAGGCGTTATCTCTAATTTTTATTAGTGAGCGTATCGTAGGATTCCACCAAGGCTTGTTATTGGCAAAAGTTCTAATCCTGCGTTTGACAGTGACGCTCTCTATGCTGCAATTTATGTAGCCCAGAACCATAGTTGCTAGTAGATCCACATCAATATCCTTGCCTATCGTGGACTCCCTGATAAACAATGCGGGGGGGGGGGGCGCTGTGCATATGGGGGCGCCGGGGGCTGCGGTGCTATAGTTACACCTCCCCCCAATCCCCCGCAGGCTTACCTATTTCGCTGGTCCCGGCGGCTCCGTTCTTCTGCTGAGGACCACCACAAAATGGCCGCCCCCATATAGCACAAAGTTCTGGGGCGGCCATTTTGTGGTGGTCCTCAGCAGAAGAACTGAGCCGCCGGGACCAGCGCGAAAGGTAAGGCTGCGGGGGATTTGGGGGTTCAATGGGTGGTGCCCTCCCTAACGGCGGGGGGGGGGGGCGCCCAAAACATAGCTACGCCACTGGTGCAGGCAAGGAAATATATAATTTGATCCAGTAAATTGAATGTGTACACTGTACCTTGAATGTAAATCAAATTTGATATTGAAATCGGTATTTAATGCAGAAGTGCAGATCGAATGTGAAATTGAATGTGAAAGCAAAGGCCAAATCGAAAGGGAGTGGAATTGGGGAAATCAAAAGCAAATTGACCTTAAGGACTTTCACATAACTATGTCTATACAACAGATACACTAACAAAGAGTGTCTCAACCACGAATTTCCACAAGAATATATAACAATGATGTCAGTTGGTTATGTTATTTGCCGTGAATAATAATATCTCCAAAATTGTGCAGAAAACAGTTGCATACATTTTGTATTATATATATATTACTAATCAGGGATGTGAGACTTTCTGCATGCATCACTATGTAAATATATCACAATCATTTTCTGGCAATTTGCTGTCAAATGTCAGAGCAATTAAATCTCTTTAAGCTTGTTGCCAACAGCACTTTTATATAAGCTAACATAGATAGGATACATTTAAAATGAGCAGCTAACTATGACGTACATTATGTTGCAAAATTAGATCAGTTTTAAATTATGTATTGTAATTATTGTAACCTAATAAGCCTCGATGTAATTCACCCTCCAAATAGGCCAAGCATATTACAATAACAGCTTTGCTTCTCGCTGTAGTTCAGTATATTGAGTTACTTAATTTAAGTATCAAGATTTTGATTACAATGCGTATATTCATCCTTACATATATTGGCCCTTATTCTGGTTCACTCGCAAAAGCAAATTCTTTCTCAAGTGGAAAAAATCATGTGCACTGCAGGTGGGGCAGATGTAATTGTGCAGAGAGAATTAGATTTGGGTGTGATTTTACTTCAAAGTGAGATCTAAATTGCAGTGTATAAGTAAAGCAGTCAGTATTTTCCCTGAAACAAAATAACTCACCTAAATCTAAATCTCTCTGCACATGTTACATCTGCCCCCCCCCCCCCCCCCTCGGCAGTGCACACGGTGTTGTGCATTTGCAAAGGAATTTGCCTTTGTGAGTAAACCAGAATAAAGGCCATTGAGTCATGGGAATATATACTATCTATTAAGAGTTAAAATTATTCTTTTACATTCTTCCTCTGCAGAGCACCATCACAAGAGGGCTTTTGTAAACTGAAATAAATTGGTTTATAGTGTCTGTGGTGCTGTGTGCATGAAACCAGTTACACAAAGGCACAGGGGAGAATTACAGTTCAGTGTGTCTGCTTAACATTGCTGCTCCATTTGTGATTCCAAGAGTTATTGTTCCTTGTGACTGCTTAATTGTCCCCCGTGATGTCAAATGCAAAACACGTAGGGTTGATATTTGGGAATTATACGAAATTCTCTCTTTAATATAAGAAGAAATTGTTGTAGATTAAAAGTGAAATTTCAAGAGAAATATTAAGCGATTCAAAGATAAAATATTCAATAAAGGAATTTCAGGTACAGATGTGGCAACTAATGCATATTCTGAATATGGAAATTAAATTGTTTTCCTGTGACTTCATACAGTGGGCCAAATGTAATAGGATGAGAGTTTCAGAAAGTGAGAGATTTTGGGAGAGTTTTCCCATGTTTTTTAAAGCAGCAAACAATTACATGGCAAAATCAACCTGGTTTTGCCATGTAATTGATTGCTGCTTTAAAAAACATGGGAAAACTTTCCCAAAATCTCTCACTTTCTGAAACTCTCACCCTATTACATTTGGCCCAGTGTGTCAAATATTCTGACTTATTTGTTATTCCATTTTTTGTGACTGTGACAAATAAATATTTATAATACAGTAATTTCATTTTATTAGATTCAATAAATCCATAAAGACTTGTCCACAATTATAGACCAGAATGCACCAAATTGGACTGGACCTGACTGGACTTGACAGGACTGGACATGACTAGTCTGACCTGGACAGGGTGTGACTGGATTTGACAGGACTGGACCAGACTGGACTTGAGTGGACTGAACCAAACTGGACTTGTCCACTAAATTGGACTTGAATGGACTTGAATGGACGACTCAAAGAGGATAATTCAAAACAAATACAGTACTCCAAGGTGCACAGCACAAAGCATAGGCAGAGAGCAATGTTGCACTGGCCATTTGAACCAGTCAGCAAGTGGAATTTATAGGTTTGAGTATTAGCTGATTTGTTTACTGCAGTTAGGTGATCCGGGAATAGTGCTCTGAGTGGAATAACAGAGCCAGGTGTCCAACATGGCAGCATGCATGCAATGGAGAAAAGTCTGTGACTTCTGAGGGGAAGAAGAGAAACACAATTAAGGGTACATTTACTGAAGCTCTAAAAATTAAAACAGTTGATGTTGCCCAGAGCAATTAATTAAATTATGTCAATCATTTTCTATGAAGCAATAGAGAAATGATAGACATAATCTAATTGATTACTATGGGAAACATCAACTCTTTCCTTATTAAATATACCCCTTAGACCACAGGTTCTCAAAGTTGGTCTCTAGGACCCCACAAAGTGCATGTTTTACAGTTCTCCTCACAGAACCAAGAGAAATAATTAGCTCCGCTTGTGGATGTCGGGTGACCCAGAAAACCTGAACTGTGTGGGGGCTTGAGGACAGCGTTCGAGAACCGCTGCCTTAGACTCATCCACAGTTCTGGGGCCATACTGTAGCTCCAGAAAAATATCAATACATTAGAGATGATACAAAGAAGAGCAACTAAAATGGTGTATGGCCTACTGTACATCACAAAACTTACACAGAAAGAATAAAAAGATCTCAATACAGTATGTATAGTTTATCAGAGAGGAGAGTTTTAGCAAAGTACAGGAGGGAGACATTCTTAAAAGGGAAGTATTAGAACCTGAGGGCATGCACTGACACTGGGGAGGGAGGTTCAGGAGAAATTTTAGGTAAAATGACTTCACAGAAAGGGTAGTGACCAAGTGGAATAGCCTCCCATCAGAGGTGGTAAAGGCAAAGAGAGTAGAACAATGTAAACATGCAGGGGATAGATATATGGATATCCTTACAAAGAAATGAGGATTAAAGAGGGTTTGAGGTAAAAATATGGTTTAAAAAGGTGCATAATGCATGGTTGTCTGATCTAAAGTGTCCAATCATGTTAGTGAGTTTTCTGTTATTATACCATGATTTTTTTTAAATGTGTGTGTATGCGTGTGTGTACATGTCCCCGATGGTCGGGAATTGCGCATGCACGAATATACACAAACCCCAGGAGCGAGTATCACTCTCCCGTGACATTCGCTCCATAGTGGGAGGAATGGGGGCTGGAGCAGGGGCATGACCAGCATTTTATGAGCTTGCCCATGTTGATGCCTGCTTGTGAAGGGGATGCAGTCAAAATCCCGACGGTCAAAATACCGACATGGACAAAATCCCGGCATTTAAAATCCTGACAAGGTCAAAATACCGACATATAGAATGTACAGGTGAAACTGTCAATATGATTATGGGTCGACAGGTCACGAGGTCGACATGGGTTTTTTCACTGTTTTTTGACCGTATTATGCTGTATTATTTGACTGTATTATGACTCATTCGGGATTTTGACCCAGTCGGGATTACATACCGAATCCTTGTGAAGGGCAGCTGACGTCACATGATTTCAGCACAACACCCCCCCCCCCCCCCCCCCAATTCGGCCTTCTCCGGCCAAGATAGAAGTCAGTCTGACTTTATATGTGAATGGGAAAAAATTAATTGATCGTCAGCGACCATCAAATAATTTTCCGCCCGTGTGGACAAATGCAGGCATTCCCGGTGCGAGCGGCTTGCGGCATATACCTGTTCGCTAGGCTGCAAACATATGCAGCCCAGCGAACAGGTCTGAGTTAGACCAAAAGTGAAGGTCTTGTGTGTGTTGAAGACTTTACGAATGATGATCATCATTGCTACAGTCTCCTACATCTAATACTTCTGTAGATTGTTCTCACCATTTTAAATAGTCATGGTATTAGTACTGAGAGTGAGATCAGTGAAGCAAGAATATTATTACATTAAAACAGAGCAAATGTGTCTTGTGAATCTCATTATCTGTGTGTTATTCAAAGCATAGTGCGGCATGTGCAAACGCAGCCATTTAGAGGTCACATTGAGCACATTCACACAATCTCTTAATGTGATAGAAAGGTCTGTTAACCGCGAAACCATCACACTGGCTTTGCTCCATTTAGAAAACTTCTGTCCAAAAGCTGTCCTATTACTAAATGTCAGGCTCAAGTGGAGCACATAATCAGCCTGCAACTGTGAGCCAGTTAGCAACGGGAAGAAATCAGTAAGACCATAGAGCTGACAATATTAACATTTTTACAAGACAACGAAATATGTACAGCAACATGTGACTATCTGCTTGGATAGTATAAGATTCATCAAGCCTTTCCAGAAATCTCTAAAACACATTATGCATACAGTATAGTAAACAGTAAAAAAGTCATCTTAACATTTGTCTCCAGGAATTTCCCAGCAGGTAAAACAATAACTACTGATAATGATCTGTGTTGTTCTACAATCCCCATGACATTATGTTAACGTTTAAAGGTTAATGTTTCTCTTGTTGCGTCTATTACATGTCTGAGACAGCAATTGCAGGTGCACGATTCTCTTACACAAACTATTGTATAATCTATATGTTGGTGATACTAAGCATACTCTGTGAGCACAGCTGCATCAGTTTGATTTTTACAGTAATTGTGTTACTAATACTGCTGATGTCTACAAAATGTTGACCAAAGACTAAAATAAACAAAAAAGAGTAACGGTATGCGCAGGGGCGGGCTGGGCCTGGGGGCAGGGTGCCATGTGCCCCAATGGGCTGCCTCCTATTTTACCTTCTGTCCTCCTGTAGGCGGCACCGCAGCTACAGCAACATGGCCGCCTCCTGCATGAGGACATGTTCACCAGCCTGGGATAAATATGTGCAAGTCCAGGCCGCCTGTTATATTAACTTCCTGGCACTGGTCTGCAGTGTGATGGATGCCGTGTGACGTCATGAGGCCACCACTTCCCACATCGTGGGAAAGCAAAGCAGGGCAGAGGGAGCCGCAGCAGTGGATCACGGACCCGGGCCTACGGAAGTCAGGTGACAGTCACTATGTATTGGGTGTTAGAATGGGGGGCGGGGGAGCTGCCTGTGGTGTCCTGGTATAATTATACAGGGGGAGCAGCCTGTGGTGTCCTGCCAGGACACCACAGGCTGCTCCCCCTGTATAATTATACCAGGACAGTCTTGGTATAATTATACAGGGGGAGCAGCCTGTGGTGTCCTGGTATAATTATACATAGGGAGCAGCCTGTTGTGTCCTGTTCTTTTAATATAGGGGGGAAGCCTGTGGTGTCTGATCATTTTATGCAGGGGAGCAGCCTGTGGTGTAAGGTATAATTATACAGGAGGAACAGCCTGTGGTGTCCTGGTATAATTATACAGAGGGAGCAGCCTGTGGTGTCCTATTCTGTTATTTTAATACAAGGGGGAAGCCTGTGGTGTCCTGTTATTGTTATTATAATGGGGAGCAGTCTGTGGTGTCCTGTTATTGTTATTATGCTGGGGAGCAGTCTGTGGTGTCCTGTTATTATACTGGGGAGCAGTTTGTGGTGTCCTGTTATTGTTATTATAATGGGGAGCAGTCCGTGGTGTCCTGTTATTGTTATTATGCTGGGGAGCAGTCTGTGGTGTCCTGTTATTATACTGGGGAGCAGTTTGTGGTGTCCTGTTATTGTTATTATAATGGGGAGCAGTCCGTGGTGTCCTGTTATTATACTGGGCAGCAGTCTGTGGTGTCCTGTTATTATACAGGGCAGCAGTCTGTTGTGTCTTGTTATTTTACAGGGGGAGCAGCCTGTGGTGTCCGGTTATTATACAGAGCAGCAGTCTGTGTTGCCCTGTTATTATACAGGGGGAGCAGCCTGTGGTGTCCTGTTATTATACAGGGGGAGCAGCCTGTGGTATCCTGTTATTATACAAGGGGAGCAGCCTATGGTGTCGTTATTATCTTTTTTGTATTGATATATATATATATATATATATATATATATATGTTTTTAGCGAAAAACCTCAATTTTAATGATGGGCAAGTGCTCTGGACTTGCCCCCAGGCTAAAAGTAACCAGCCAGCCCCTGGGTTTGCGCACACAGATGGGTTTGTTCTGCCCTTGTACGACTGTGTTTTTTGCATGTTTTGGACACAGTAAATGTTTAAAGTACTGTGTAAAAAGGAATGCATTACTTCCATCACAGCCATCTACTGTATTCTGGATTAAAAATCACAAAAGACTGAATGGAACTTGGGCAGTCAATATTCTCTTCCGGTGGATCAGCCAAGAAAATGAGGAAATCAGCCCCAATTGCATGTGTATGTTATCAGATCCGATTAACGGTCCCGTGCGCAACAAACCAAAGGAATATATGTACACTGGTTTTGAAGTTATATGCATTCAAAAAAGCAATTTTTTAATAAAACTTTTGCTTTTTACATTTCTTTGAATTGAGCTAGAGCAATGGTTCCCAACCTCGGTCCTCAAGTACCACCAATAGTTCACGGTTTCCAGGTATGCACACAATATCGCAAGTAAAATAATTAGCTCCACCTGTGGATCTTTTAAAATGTGTCAGTTAATAATGAGTACAACTGTAAACCTGCCTTGTGACCTGGAAACATGAACTGTTACGGGTACTTTAGGACTGAGGTTGGGAACCACTGAGCTAGAGAGTTGGGCATGGCCTGATCTGCTTTTATGGTCTAGCATATGATATACAGCAGCATGAAAAAATAAGAAAAACTAAATGTTTGAAATCAAAATTCAGATTTCTTTTTACAGGGCATTTTTTTTTTAAAGTTTTAAAAAATATAAAAAAAATGTTCATATGCTGTTATTATTAAATCCCCTAAATTCTACTTTGGAAAAATTATGGTGTCCTCTACTACTAGAGATAATACTTTGGACTGTTGTTCAAATAGTGGAAATAAGAACTATCATTCCTGGTCATTGTTTTTAATTTAGCTCCTTAAACAATCCCTTTGATTTATAGTACTGTTTTACTGTACAGTAATATAGGGCTTGATTTATGTTTGTAAGTAAACCAAAAAGCAAGCAATTAGGCAAAAGCTTTCTGCACTGCAGCTGGGGCAGATGTCACATATGCAGACCTATCTCATTTTTGGGTGGAATGTGTTCAAACTGAAATCTAAAATGTATTGTAAAATAAAGCTGTCCGGTATTTACCCTGCAAAAAATATTTGCACCAAAATATATCCCACCCAAATCTAAATTTTGCTTGCTTTTTTACTCTACTTACAAACGTAATGTATGAGGCCCATACAAAACAGCAAAGTTCCTTCATAATCCATATTGAAGAAAGCCTAAAAGATTCAAAATTAGCTGCAAATGACTCATTTGTTATGCAGGACGAGGCCCAAAGCTATTATTGGAAGAATGTTCAAGCTACCATTCTCCCATGTACAAACCTAAGAATCTTACTGCACCTATGTTGTTATTTCAAACAATCTGAAAAACAACACAGTAGCACTCTACTGCTTCCAGAGGAAAGAGTACAAAATTGGAGAAACTACCAAAAAAGATGTTCCACTTCAAAATTAGCTGCAAACTTTAACCCTTTGGGTGCAAGTGAATTTGTCAAATATAGGATTTTTTTTTTTACAATACATAACATTTTTCTATTTGAATAGCGCCGCTCATTCAGCTGGGGGCTGGCAAATTCATCGCCAGTCCCCACCAGGGGGGCGTGCGCGCACAAGATGCTTGTGCGCCCTGTGGTGACGGAGCTCCCCGCCACCATTCGCCATCCCCACGCCGCCACCGATGGTCCCCATTGCCACTCGGACCCCCTTAACCCGGCCCGTCTCCCTGAAGCAGAGACGGATGGGGTCCCGCTGCCCAGCCACCGAGAGACTGGGACGCGTGTGCACGTGAGACGCACGTGCATCCCAGTCTGAAGGAGTCCCTCTCCGCCGGTTCTCGCCAGCGGGGATGTTCTGGCGAGAGCCCAGCAAGCATGAGAGGGGCTCCATCTGTATATTAAATAGAATTTTTAGCAGATATTTTTGAACATCTCTCACAGAGATGTTGGAACTCAATAGGGAGGGGGCCTAGACTGCACACCCTGTTAAATTACACTCTCATGGGTTGGGAGGTGCACTGATTTTAAACCCCCCAAAATTTGAGGAAGGGTTAAAAGAGTATATTAAGCACTCAATATATAATATTTAATATTTACTTTATAATTGCTTCATAGCAATAATCACGGAAACAATATAAAGTATTTGTGTTGCTCCAGAGGGTTAGGTGATAGAACAATAGGAAAAACTTAAAGAGTTTGTTTTCTTATGCTCTCAAAAATATGATTTTTTGTATAGAAAAAGCAAGCATTTTTCATTGACTGCTTATGGCAAAGGGCCTTGCAATGGTGTAGGTGGCACATTGAAAAGGGATACGGTCATTAGGTCTACAGTAACTAGGTCGACAAGCAGCAAGGTCGACATGGGTCAAGGTCGACATGGAACTAGGTCAACATGGGTCTAGGGTGACATAACATTAGGTCGACACTAACATTAGGCCGACATGGGCTAGATCACCAGTCAAAAGGTCGACATGGGGTTTTTCACTGTTGTTTGAGCCGGCATGTGCGGACAGGTGATATTTCGTGCCCTACCATCCACTAGGGCAGGGGTCTTCAACCCGTGGCCCACGGTCCTGCCGAGTTGTTTTAGGTGGCCCCGCCACTGAATTAATAAAAAAAATGCTGTGCTGATTAAAAAAAAAAAATCTTTCCGCGCGCTGTCCCCTTAAAATCCTTCCACGCACTGTCCCCTTAGCAGTGGGACACGGCGGAGGTGGATGTGCTGGCTGGGGCGGGCCGGACTGTGCGTGGACATGTGCATTGTGTACTTCCTGACGCCGCGCACCCGTCCCACCCGTGCCCTTTCAGACATCCGGGAGACTGGAGTGAGTGTGACAACCGCCAGCAGCTGTGCACCTGTCCCTGCATGCTCCTTGGCTGTTAAGATAGCGAACGCCGCCAGCAGCAGCAGCCCTCTGAATGAGACCTCTGCAAGGGACACTAAGGCAAGTGTCTCAGGAGAGGGTGATGCTGGCTAGCTACCGCTGTGCTGACTAGGGGGGAGGGGGGCTGGCAATGCAATGTGGCCCTGTGTATGGGGAGGGTGATGACTATGTAGGGAGGGGGGCTTGCAGTGCAATGTGGTGCTGACTAAGGGAGGGCTGGCATGCTGTGCAATGCAGTGCTGACTATGGAGGGCAATACTAGGGCATTTTGTGAGGGACACTACTGGTGGCATTTTATGAGGGACACTACTGGTGGCATTTTATGAGGGACACTACTGGTGGCATTTTGTAAGAGGCACTGCTGGGGGCATCATATGCATAAGCAGGAGTATTGGGGCCTTATAGTGCAAGGTGCAATGGGTGTCATGGTGTGTGGCATAATGTGTAATGGGCATCATGGTGTGAGACATAATGTGCAATGGGCGTCATGGTGTGTGGCATAATGTGCAATGGGCATCCCGGTGTGTGGCATAATGTGCAATGGGCATCCCGGTGTGCCATAATGTGCAATGGGCATCCCAGTGTGTGGCATAATGTGCAATGGGCATCCCGGTGTGTGTCATAATGTGCAATGGGCATCCCGGTGTGTGGCATAATGTGCAATGGGCATCACGGTGTGTGGCATAATGTGCAATGGGCATCACGGTGTGTGGCATAATGTGCAATGGGCATCATGGTGTAATGGGCCTTCATGTTTATATGTCACTGTGCGGCCTTTAGACAGCCAACTTAAGCGTGGAAGGACAACAACCATTCCTGCGGTAACCAATGTCTGGTCATGCAGGTTGCAAAGGTGAGGTGTCAGGTAATTTTTTTCCTGCTAGTTCACACTCCTATAATTAGACCACACCCCCTTATAATTAGGCCACACCCCTTTTGGGGATTGCGCTTTTTCTTAACTACCAAATTATGTATGGGGGGCTGCATTTTTATTCTGTTCGCACTGGGACCCTAATTGTTTAGAAATAGCCCTGGTGCAGACTATATATTGGGGGCAGGGTTTATGTGTATGGGCAGCTTTATTTATTTATTTATTTATTTATTTATTTATTTACAGGTTCTTATATAGCGCAGCAGATTCCGTTGCGCTTTACAATAGTAGACAGTGATAAAACAAACTGGGTAACAACATACAGACTTGGAGGTAGGAGGGCCCTGCTGCAAGCTTACAATCTATAGGGATATTGGTGGAAACACAAGGACAGGCACCAGTAATACCATGGAAGAAAATTTGTGGTGTGTGCTGCGCAATTAAAGGCAGCTGACACTGGGTTTAGTCACGAACCCAAAATAGTGATAATTAGAAAAAGGAGGTTTGTGTCAGCGCCTGCTGTTTAAATAATTATTTACACGGTTCTCTTAGAAAATGTATAAATTTAATTAGATAAAAAATATAAGTATAACCAAATACAATTCATATGATTACATACATATAATAAAAATAATAAAAAATATCTCGTATTGTGAATCAATTAGCAGCAGAAAAACTTTTTAGCAGAAAAAAACTTTTTTTCCTTTTTTAGGAGGTATAATTGGCGACAGTCCTGTAATAAGGTAAAAAATGCTGATATTGATATTACCATCCCTTGGCGCAAGTTGTTATGTTGGCCAGTTCGATATCTTGTGACGCTTTGAGGTTCTGTTTGCCTTATAATTTCAAAGGCTCAAGGATCCTGAATAGACAGTCCTAATTTCCTTCTCCTTGGAACAATTAGGGACAATTGGAAACCCAGATTATTTTGAAGTGTCCAGGAAATGATTTTTGAAGGTGGACGTCTCAGGGATGAAAAGATGAACCAGGTCACTTGTGTAATAAAGGATGGATCAGCAGTACATAGATCGCTCAACGCGTTTCTCCGGAACCTCCGGCTTCCTCAGGAGCAAGTGTGCTCCTGAGGAAGCCGGAGGTTCCGGAGAAACGCGTTGAGCGATCTATCTACTGCTGATCCATCCTTTATTACACAAGTGACCTGGTTCATCTTTTCATCCCTGAGACGTCCACCTTCAAAAATCATTTCCTGGACACTTCAAAATAATCTGGGTTTCCAATTGTCTCTAATTGTTCCAAGGAGAAGGAAATTAGGACTGTCTATTCAGGATCCTTGAGCCTTTGAAATTATAAGGCAAACAGAACCTCAAAGCGTCACAAGATATCGAACTGGCCAACATAACAACTTGCGCCAAGGGATGGTAATATCAATATCAGCATTTTTTACCTTATTACAGGACTGTCGCCAATTATACCTCCTAAAAAAGGAAAAAAAGTTTTTTTTCTGCTAAAAAGTTTTTCTGCTGCTAATTGATTCACAATACGAGATATTTTTTATTATTTTTATTATATGTATGTAATCATATGAATTGTATTTGGTTATACTTATATTTTTTATCTAATTAAATTTATACATTTTCTAAGAGAACCGTGTAAATAATTATTTAAACAGCAGGCGCTGACACAAACCTCCTTTTACCAGTAATACCATAGCAGTCCCACCAAGTTACAAGTCCAGAAGGGTAGCTATATAATATATAAGTGCCTCAGAGGGTTATGCATGTAGAACTTAAACATTATAGCTTTGCCAACTATCTATGCAGGGGCTGTTCTGTCTATCTATTAAGAGCTGTGCTAAATACCACAGTAGAGCTTAGTGGCCCTCGGGCTTCGTTGAATTTTTTAATGTGGCCCACACTGTCTGAAAGGTTGAAGACCCCTGCACTAGAGCATGGTGGGAGAATAAAATAGTGTGCTGAGCATAGCGAGGCACCGTTCCTGAAGCATGGCTAGCGAAGGGGATGCTTTGCACTTCAAACTGTGTCCATGTCGACTGTGTCGACATTCGGGTCAAAAAACAGTGAAAAACCCCATGTCGACCTTTTGACTGTCCACCTAGCCCATTTCAACCGCTAGTGTCGAGCTAATGTCATGTCAACCTAGACCCATGTTGACCTAGATTCATGTCAACCTTGACCCATGTCGACCTTAACCCATGTTGACCTTGCTGCATGTCAACCTAGTGGTGTCGACCCAATGCTTGTCAACCTAGTTATGGTTGACTAAACGATCCCAACCCATTAAAAAGATTAGCATCCTGAGCAAGTCTGCAACATCCATAGATGCCGATTCTGTGGGTGCTCAAGGGCCTGAGCACCCATGGAAATTGATGAGCACCCACGGGGCCGAGTTTCGCTGCTGGGCCACAATATTAACTTGCTAATTTGCGGCTGCAGCTCCCAAATCGCCGGACCCGCCACCTGGGAAACAGTATGCCAGGAAGAGTGTACTCTGTCCGCGGAGTACCTGCACTGTGGGGGCATTTATGTACCTGCACTGTGGGGGCATTTATGTACCTGCACTGTGGGAGCATTTATGTATGTGGAACTCTGTTGCCATAATTTGAATATTGGAGACAACTGTGCTCCATAATATAAATTGGTGTTATTTTGTGGCCACACCCCTTCCCATGAAGCCACTCCTCTATATTTTTGGCTTGAGCACCCACCAGCAAAAAATCGGCACCTATGGCAACATCCATATAAAAATCAGATTCTTACACCACAAAAACTTTTTGACTTGGCAGAGGAAAACATTACAGTAATGCATTTTACTTTCACAACACAAGAAGAAATACACAACAAATTTTTTCACTGATTGCTTCAGAACACAATAACAATTCGTTGGACCCAGAAATTCAATGTTTTCATACCCTCAGCATCCACAACAACAATCTTTGTGAAGACGTATTCCTTTACATAAAATATATTGCAATAGACAGTAACAACTTAAAAAGATCCTACTTGCAGAAACCAGGCGGAATGTAGCTGTCTAAAGGTGCCCATACACATACAGATTTATCTGTATGTGTTTGGAACAAAAATCTGGTAATATCTGAATGACAGTTTGTCAGTTTTCCAGCATTTCCAAGCAAATGGTCAACCGTCATTTTCTCAAATAGATAACCATGTTTTTGTTCCAACCAGCCAGATCTGAACATAAATCTGTAAAGGTGCCCATACACTGCTGCAACGTCTCGCAGCAGTGTTCGGACAGCCTATACCCCTGCAAGCCGCCGGGACCTTCCCGGTGGCAGGGACGCAAGCAATCCGTTGTGATGGATCGCATGCGTCCCTGCTTCCCGCCTGCCCCAGAACAGGTGGACGGACAGCAGGCAGGTCCGACCACCTAGTCGAGTCCGATGCGCACGGGACCGCGCATCGGACCCGACTGCATGTTATTGGTTAATTGTAGACCTAATTTAGCGTAACAGTGGTGTTGGGTGCGGTGCCCCTGGACTGGTTGGGCTGGGTGGTTCTAGTGCAGAACACCCTTACATTCTATTAACACTTAGCACCAATTTTTTTTCGCACTAACACAATATTTTAATAACATTTCATTCTTTTTTTTTCTTTCTCTCAGTTTCTATATATAGCATCGGCTTCCTATCACTAATATTTATTAAGACTATAATATTTCACTGGTGTGCCACTCTGGGCTTTCTGGCTTGTGTTGGTTTTTTGGGGGTGCCACACCCTGCACCTAGATATAGCGCTAGGGACCCCCAATATACAGAGAAGCCTTGACGATGGCTTGGAGGCTTACACATAAATTTGTGCAAATATATGTAACCAATATCTCTGAATTCTATTATCACGTAGTGTTCAAGACTGGTTACTAATACCATTCAGTGAGCTGAGGGAAACCATGGATTTCTTACTGAGTATTACCCCTCCTTTCCATGCATCTGAATGGTATTACTAAACTTATTGAGCACCTGCCACTAGCTATATATTTTTATTAAAGCGTCACTCATTTACAAGGCAAAACCAGATTGGATTTGCCATGTAAATGATTGTCCGGCATCCCTGCATGATAATGTAACATATTAATAATGACAATGCACTGTAGAAAATACACCCTAATCCCAAGTGGGTTGGGGCAACCGTGGGGCCTAATGGGGTTTTCTCCTGTACACCCGTGGGCCAGTCCTATCCTGCCCATGTGTTTCTGACCTGTGTGAGAGTATACACAATTCTTTTCCATATTAAAGGCATCTGTTTTTGCTTCCACAGGTCTCTTATGCCAACACAAAAATCAAATATAGTTCATAATACATAGGACAGTAAAATAATATTTTTTTTGTCCCATAATAATTAAATAAATGAAATAATGACCAAGAAAGATCATCTTGATTGTGAAATGACAGAGAAATAATTGCTTTACAAAGATTGTTCCCATGCGAAGCCTGGACAAGTCACTAGTAGGAAACATAATGAAATTATTATTTATAATTATGATACATGTCCTAATCTCCATCACCATCAATCCAGTAGAGTGACCTCTTATATTTGTCCTTCTTTGCATACATAATAAATACTAAATAAACACATACAGTAAACACACACCTCCTTCTGAATATGGTTCTGCTGCACTACGATAATATGTAGTATTACTTCAGTGCAGTAAATAAAATGGACAGTTTGCAGCTTTCCTTTATTCTGTAGTAGACTTTTATTAAACTGTTTAAAAATGCTCTGATTGGTGATGATAAAAAATACAGAAAGGGTTTACTGTTATCATGAAAAGGTGCGTGTTTTCATTATGGCAGATTATTATGGTGTTACTTAGCTGAGGGTAAGATTGTATTACTGTTATAAATCAGTTTCTATGGTACATTTAGCTCTAAGTGTCTTTTATGGAGCCTTTATAAGTATATTTAAAAAAAACTTTAATTCACTTTTAACTGACTTTACAGAACTTCAGCCGGTCTTATTAATTTCCGGCAGTACTATGTAATGCAGTTAGTGTCCTCTTCTGATTGCGACCTCATGTTGATGAAGAGATGTAACTCAAGGCACTTACATATTCTTGGACTAACTTTCTTAATTACACCCACACCATCTCCTGAAAATTCGAATGCTACTAAGTATCATCAATTCATCATCACATTCATTACAAATCTGTTTAGAATGAACAATGAGATGTTTGGTTTTTAATATTTTGCACCGTAAATGTCAGTTTTGAGATATGTGCAGCGAAATTTATGGTGTGACATGTATTGATCCAGTTTTTATACAGGTAACTACATGGAATTGGAGACAGAGAGAGTTTTTTTTCTTTAGGACAGGGCTGGTCAATAGTGGCCCTCCAGCTGTTGATGAACTACACATCCCAGGATGCTTTGCATTAGTTTTGCTATGTGGCCATGCTGAAACTGATGCAAGGTATGCTGGTATGTGTAGTTCATCAACATCTGGAGGGCCGCTATTGCCCAGCCCTGCTTTAAGGGATAATATGGTTAATTTTTTCTGTAGGGATTTCCTATAGGCTGTACGGCTTGCCGTCTGAACTCAGACATTTATATAAAGGGCACTCATTTACAAGGCATCCTGCATGGCGATGAACTTGGGAGGCATTACATCTGCCCAATGTGGGATTATAATGTGTTTCAAATGGATTTGCAGCTATTTACTAATCAGCGTGATATTCACAAACCATTCGCAGTCTTGCACAGAGCGGATTTTAACTCTGGCCATGTGGTGGCTATCTGATCGCAGGGCTCTGCATATTTGCAGAGCAGCAATCAGCAATCATCCTCTTTTGGTTTTGTGGTGGTAAGTGTGTTAAGTGAGCAGTGCACATAAATAATTAAGAACAGTAATGGAATATGTGTCAGGATTTATTGCAGTGGCTTCTGAAGAAGGACAAAGAGTCCGAAATGCATCAGGCTGGTGACACTTTTTAAATAAACCCGGGGGACCTAAGGTGGATGCATGCTGAATGGATAGGACCGTGGAGCCGGCACCCTCTCCTGTACATAGAATTGTTCATGTAAGAATGCTCTGTCTTTAGTAAGAGCTGCTCATTGTCAGTCAACCTTCCCACTATCTGGCTCTGGTCCAGCCAGCAAATTTTAGTAATCCCTGCAGCTGGCGGCTAAATAAGCACCATCCAAGCAGCAGGGCAGCATGTTTGCACTACTCAGCCAACAGAGCAGCATGACCGCCATCCGGGAGAACTGAATCACACAGCTGCACTGCTGAGAGCTGGGACGTGGGAGAGATAACGCCCACTGTTTCACTGCAAATACGAATTTGGGGATTGGAAAAAGGAGCTAAGGTCTGCCCCCAGCCCTCCCAGCCCACTCTTGCCGCTACAGCGCGCAACCCCTTCACTCCTGTCTACCAAGAAGGCACTGCCATTGTTAAGGAGAGAAGAGCAATCCCCTCCATCCCCACAGCTCTCCATAACCTCCATTCCTGATAGCCCCAGCAAGAGAACTACTTGCCCCGTCCCCTTCATTCCCCTTCAGCCTGCTCCCTCATGTTGATAGAACAAAGCCTGTCCTCTTCGGCTCCAGGGCCTGATTTTTGTTGATTTGTTAAGCTGCAAATCTCGCAGCTTACCGAGTCCCAGTGTGCCCCTCTACTACGTATCCCCTAGCAACCATGCAAGGGGATATGTTATGCATGTACCCACAGCAGGAGAAATCATTTAATGGTCGACGACCATCAAATGATTTCTATTGGGCTTGCAATAATAAGTTAGTGGAGACTGACTTCTCCATCCCGAAGACAGGGCAGGTGGCTGACGTCATGTGACATTATACGCCCACCCCCAGCACACCACATCACACCCAGATTTACATGGGAATGCAGAGCGTTTGAATTGGGACACCCACGAAACACTAACCATTTCCATGTCAGAGTGCTGTCACCAACCCTGTCCCCCCCCCATATGAGCGCCACGCCGACAAAAGCCCTGCACATGTGCATAACCGATTCTGTGTATACACAGGGCACAAACATCGGTCCGCCGTGCAAACATGCGTGGGACCAAATTTAAATAGAATGAAAGCCCAAAGGCGGGGAGAAGATTCCCTGCCCATTTCCGCTTCAGGGAGATGGGCAAGGTTATTGGGGGCTGAGGGGGGCTGCGGGTGGTGACAGGGGAGAAGTGGGGAGCTTGCGGAGGGAGGCGGAGGGATCAGTGGGTGTCTCATGCGTGCGCATCCACTCCTGTCAGCTGGTGGAGGGTAGAGGGGTCTGTCAAATGGTGATAGAATTGTCAGGAGCAGCTCCAATGTGAGTTAATGTGGAGCCAGGTGCATTACTGTAGTGTAGTGTGGAGTTGTATGTATTGTATTGATGTAGTGAGGCGTGTAGTTGTACCTAGTGTAATGATGTAGTGTGATGTGTAGTTGTATGTACTGATGTAGTGCGGTGTGTAGTGGGATGTAAAATAGTGATGTAGTCCGGCATTAAGGGAGATGTACTGATGTAGTACGTAATGTAGCTGGATGTGGTTTAGTCATGTAGTGCGGTTTGTAGCAAGATGTAGTACAGGGGTTGCAGTGTAGTGATAAAGTGCGGCATGTAGTTGTATGTAGTGTAGAGATGTACAGTAGCACAGTGATGCAGTGTAGCGTGTAGAGAGTTGTAGCATAGTTATGTAGTGTGTTAAGTAGCAGAATCGAGTGTAGCGGGATGTAGTATAGTGATGTAGTGCGGAGTGCAAGGGGATGTAACATTGTATAGTGCAGAGTGTAGGGAAGATGTAATGCAGTGCTGTAGTGTGGTTTGTAGAGGTTTTATCGCAGTAAAGAAGTGTGGCATGTAGAGGGGATGTAGCCTAGTTATTTGTTGGGGGGTCACACCCACTTTTTCAATAGCACATACACCCTTCTCCTGTCATGGTGCCAGGGGCAGAAGAAGGATAGAGAGGGAGGAACATATGCTGTGGAGAGAGGGGGCACTTGCTGGGGAGAGAGGGGACTGATGCTAGGGAGAGAGGGGAGACAAATACTTGGAGAACAAGAAGGTAAAAATTGGCACTAAAAACCTCCAAACACAAATGTCACTATTGGTTAATTATTAAAGGTGTAGACCAGGGATGGCCAAAAGGTAGATCGCGATCTACCCGTCGATCGCGGAGGTCCCGCGGGTAGATCACGATCAACTTCCCTGCACATAGCTGCTGAAGCCTCTGACAGAACAGAGGCTTCAAGCGTTCCCAGGGATGCAGTGCGCGGGTGCACAAGTGACGTCACCCGCGCACTGCAAGTGTGAAGAACATGTTGGAGCCGACTGGAAGGCTCAGCTTCAGCGGTATGTAGGATCAGCTGCGGCGGGGCAGAACTCCGCGCAGTGAGTGGCAGCAGAGAAGCTTAGCGGCGGCAGCCGCAGGACAGGACTGGGAGCGCTCAGCTGCAGCGGGACAGGACTCGGCGCAGTGAGTGTCAGCAGAGAAGCTCAGCGGCGGCAGGATAGGGCTGGGAGCGATCATCTGCGGCGGGACAAGACTCAGTGCACAGTGAGTTGCAGCAGGGAGGCTCAGCGGCGGCGGGTAGCTGGACAGAAACAGCAGGGATGCTAAGTGCTGCACTGTGCATGTGGGGCGATAAGTTTGTCCACTTTTTTTGTTTTTATATGTTGTGGGAGGGGGAGGGGCTGTCTTTACAAAAGTAAGTTCATCCCAGTGGCTGCCTGTGATCGAGTTTTGTGCCCCTAAATATATATATATATATATATACTTTTTTAGGGGCACAAAACTCGATCACAGGCAGCCACTGGGATGAATTTACATTTGTTAAGACAGCCCCTACCCCTCTAAAAAAAATTTTTTGCCTCATTCAGTGTAAAATTTTGAGTTTGCGTCATAACGTGAGGCACAATGTGAATTTTAGCTCATTCTGTGTGCCATTGTGAAGTTTGCATCATTCCGTGTGGCGCAATGTGAAGTTTGCATCATTCCGTCTGGCGCAATGTGAAGTTTGCATCATTCCGTCTGGCGCAATGTGAAGTTTGCATCATTCCGTCTGGCGCAATGTGAAGTTTGCATCATTCCATGTGGCGCAATGTGAAGTTTGCATCATTCCGTGTGGCGCAATGTGAAGTTTGCATCATTCTGTGTGGCGCAATGTGAAGTTTGCATCATTCCGTGTTGTGCAGTGTGAACTTTGCATAATTTCATGTGGCGCTATGTGAACTTTGCATCATTCCGTGTGGCGCACTGAAGTTTGAGTCATTTTGTGTGGCACACTGTGAATTTCTAGCTCATTCCCTGTGTCAGAATGTGAATTTTGGCCTCATTCCCTGTGTCAGAATGTGAATTTCGGGCATGTTCCCTGTGTCAGAATGTAAATTTCGGGCATGTTCCCCGTGTCAGAATGTGAATTTCAGGCACATTCCCTGTGTCAGAATGTGAATTTCAGGCACATTCCCTGTGTCAAAATGTGAATTTCAGGCACATTCCCTGTGTCAGAATGTGAATTTGGGCCTCATTCCCTGTGTCAGAATGTGAATTTGGGCCTCATTCCCTGTGTCAGAATGTGAATTTGGGCCTCATTCCCTGTGTCAGAATGTGAATTTTGGCCTCATTCCCTGTGTCAGAATGTGAATTTCAGGCATGTTCCCTGTGTCAGAATGTGAATTTCGGGCATGTTCCCCATGTCAGAATGTGAATTTCAGGTACATTCCCTGTGTCAGAATGGGAATTTCAGGCACATTCCCTGTGTCAGAATGTGAATTTCAGGCACATTCTGTGTCAGAATGTGAATTTCGGGCACATTCCCTGTGTCAGAATGTGAATTTGGGCCTCATTCCCTGTGTCAGAATGTGAATTTTGGCCTCATTCCCTGTGTCAGAATATGAATTTCGGGCATGTTCCCTGTGTCACACTGTGAATTTTGGGCACATTCCCTGTGTCAGGATGTGAATTTCGGGCATGTTCCCTGTGTCAGAATGTGAATTTCAGGCACATTCCCTGTGTCAGAATGTGAATTTGGGCCTCATTCCCTGTGTCAGAATGTGAATTTGGGCTTCATTCCCTGTGTCAGAATGTGAATTTGGGCCTCATTCCCTGTGTCAGAATGTGAATTTCGGGCACGTTCCCTGTGTCAGAATGTGAATTTCGGGCATGTTCCCCGTGTCAGAATGTGAATTTTAGGCACATTTCCTGTGTCAGAATGTGAATTTGGGCCTCATTCCCTGTGTCAGAATGTGAATTTCGGGCATGTTCCCTGTGTCAGAATGTGAATTTCGGGCATGTTCCCTGTGTCAGAATGTGAATTTCAGGCACATTCCCTGTGTCAGAATGTGAATTTCAGGCACATTCCCTGTGTCAGAATGTGAATTTCAGGCACATTCCCTGTGTCAGAATGTGAATTGCGGGCACGTTCCCTGTGTCATGTGTGGCATACTGTAATGTGAAGTTTCTCTCATTCCGTGTTGCATAAGGTGTAGGGAACGTATTGCATTTGGAGGGGTATACTTTATACAGGGGGAGATGCCGGTAGATCCCCGGTAAGTAAGTGTACAAAAAGTAGATCCCGGGTTGAAAAAGTCTGGCCACCCCTGGTGTAGACCATGTAAACAACTGTGCGCAACAAAGAAAGAAATTAACTGAATAAATGTGTGTAAATATATATACAATTGTGCACAGAAGGTTCTAGTAGCATTTATATAGGGAAATGCCCATTCCCACAGAAGTCAAAAACAGAAAAAGGAATACTGTACATAGAATGCGCTGGAAACAATGTATATATTAAACAATTAAATATTTATTATATCGGAGTTGACAGGTTTTTGAAGGGGTGGTAATGGTGCAGGTATGCAGGGGGATCCCGTGTATTCCACAGAAAGATGGATGCTCAACAAGGTAAAAAAATAAGATATGACGCATTTCCCTGCCTCCTTGGGGTCTCAGCAGCTTCCTCAGATAGTGAGCTACTCCGAGTGCTGCCATCACAGCTATACATAGAAATCCAGGCTTCCGGAGTCTGCAATACAGGACTACTGCCAATAAGAGCTACAAACAATTTGAGCCTGAGTGGCTTACAATCAGCAGGTATAGGGAGATTCTATTTGTACTCTGGCCAGACAAGGGAATAAAGAGTGCATGTGTAATATCCTGTGTAGTATTTGTACTGGGCGCCTAGGATGCCTTATTGTATAATGTATTATCAAACATGGTTACTGTGTACATATCTGTTATCCCCATAGGGGACGGTACATGTTCGATGGACACTTGTACATATATCCATGGATGCCTTCACAGAAGGCAAGATAAACTGTTATGAAAAGGACTGTAAATATGTTTTAGTTCATGGCACCCCGCAGTTTCCCCCAGGAGAGAGTAGACTGAACTACCCGGATACAGAGACTACTGGAGAGAAGATAAACTATCACCAAACACTGTTTAATAAAGTTTCCTGCACGCGCTGGGAGCGGGAAGGAGAGGATCGCGTGCCCGATAACTATATATAGGAGTGAGTTACCTCAGGCAGGGAGAGATCTGGCAGAGCTGCGCAGCAGGAAGGACGGACAGCGCTGCTGGGAAAGTCTAAGAAACTTACCAGTCCTGAGGCGCGCTGTCTCAGGTGCCGAGCGGTGACAGACAGCGAGAGCCCCGGTATACATTGGGCTGGAGAATTCTGTCAGGGTCTCCGGCAGCAGGCGGGATCTCCGGAGAGGCGGCGGCCTAGGAGTGACGCAAGGGGGCCGGCCGGAGAGGAGAGCCTGACGAGGACGTTTTGAAGGAGGAGGCCGCATCGCATGACAGGCGGCCGCGTCATCCGGAGAGGCGGCGGCATAGGAGTGACGCAAGGGGGCCGGACGGAGAGGAGAGCCTGGCCAGGACATTCTGAAGTAGGAGGCCGCATCGCAGTACAGGCGGCCGCGTCAGTGAGAGGCGGTGCCAAGCCCGGAGGCCGGACTGGAGGCGGTGAGTGCCCTGCAAGGAGGGGACGGAGCTGGGAGTGGTGAGTGACAAACCAACCCCTGCAGCAACATAGCACATCCCCAGTACAGCCCCATATAAGGCACAGTCACCCACAGAGACCTATACAGGCGAGTTGAACAACTCAGGCACAACCCTCCATAATTGTTACCCATAGAAACAAAGTCACAAATAGCAGTAACAGTTCAGCCTCTATACAGCCCTGATCCGCCCAGCACCATATAGGGAGCTATATTACTTTTGTACTGACAGCTCTCCTGCATGTCTCCCCATCAGCACAGAGAAGAGTGAGAGAGGGACAGAGATGAACTAGAAAAGATATATCAGATCCACAGCATCCACATTAGTTACTGTAGCAGTCTGTCCTCCCCACTATAACATATAGCGAAGCTGACATCCTCAGTGCAGCTCTAGGCAGGCATACCAGCACATCTCCCA
The DNA here is from genome assembly GCF_055691185.1 of Crinia signifera. NCBI lineage: Eukaryota > Metazoa > Chordata > Amphibia > Anura > Myobatrachidae > Crinia > Crinia signifera. The sequence continues at coordinate 113,773,109 of NC_139223.1, forward strand.
GCTCACTGTACAGCAAAGAGTAATCGTTACCCTGCCAGAGTCCGTGAGAGGATGGATGTGTGACATCAACAGATAGTCTGAGGCGTTTTAGTGAGTGGACCCACAGTACAGCAGCAGGCTCAGGCATAGAAAATCTGCAGAATAATCCGGGCTAAACCCGACGAATTTCAGTCAGGGGACGCCCAAAGGAAAAGATCTTAACCAGAGAGTCTCATATCTACACTACAGTGCAGGGAATAGGCGAAACCCGGCTTTATGAGCCAGGGGAAGGCCAACAGAGGAAAGATATTTCTTAACTGCAATCAAGTGTTCTAGTTATCCTGTAGCAATCCTGGTTGCCTAGAAACCCAGCATCATACGAGAAACTTGTAAAGCAGGCAGTCAGTCCAGGGAAGTCACTTAATAATCTGCAGCGGCGATAGTGTGACAGGAAAGGATACATCTCACTAACAAGCAAGCTTCATTGTAATGGAAAAGGACCTGCAAAGATACAGTGTTGCTTCAGTCTAGCCGGATGCACCACGCCTACTGATTTATGTGATAACTTTGTTGCAACGTCTGTGGAAATTAATCATACTGTACCTATCTTCTCCTGTTCTGTTGATCCGTGTTATAGACTGAACTTTTTTCTGGACTGTGGCCACTAGGTAGAGCTCTGTAAGGGAAGAAAAAGCGCTTACTGTGTAGAATATAGATAAAGAATAAGTTAATATTATTATTGCGCAATGATAAGGTGGTAATTAACCCATATAATATAGATGAGTTTAGTGTAATTGAAAAGCAGTGCTCGGGAAGGGTCCTGAGGTTTGTTGGGGAAGAAAGTGTTTATTGCCACTAACGGTGTCATATTGAGATGTTTTGTTTACAGTAAATACGGTACGGTTGTATATCTGTTTAGTCGAGGCAGTCCGGATCAGAGGAGAGGCCAGGTGAAACATTGCATGTTCCGGTATAATAAAAACAAAGTGTATACTGTCTGATGTTCATATTGACAAGAGTTGCAATGCATGTACTGTTTTGAAATATTGTTTATATATATTGTATGCAATACTAGGATGAAATAAACCGTTTAAAATTCTCTACGTGAGCTTTTCTGAGAAGACGAGAAGAGTCATACTTACCTTAGTGAGAAGTCCAACCTACGGCTATTGGAAAAGAAATCCCTACTTACCAGGGGATTACAATTGGCGTCTACGGACAGGATAGAAAAATGGCGGAGTCAGAACCCCAAACCCCCAAATCAGCAAAAAGAAGAGTCCTCCCATCCCCGAACGAAATTGGGATAAGAAGAAAAGGAGAAATGGCAGAGAACTCGACAATTACCATGCCTTATTACTTTGGGGCCCCATGGCTGCCCGTATACTCGGGAAATAAACGTACGGCGGGGACAACAACATTCCGAGACTTCAAAGACAGGATGAAGTCCATGTTTGATATGGGTCATGTAAGCGATGAACAGCAAGTACAAATGCTGCTGGGACAGTTGAAAGGACCGGCAAGGAGAGAGGTGAAGGCATGGATGGGAGACAGGAAAGTCACGGTACAAGACATTTTCAAGAAATTGGCCAGTGTATTTAACGCACGCACCCCTGCAGATTTAAAGGGACATCTATACGCAAGGAAACAAAAACCCCAAGAGTCATTGAGAGACTTTGCCCTGGCGTTGCAAGAAGCCTCGCATGCTATTCAGGCGATCGAGCCAGGAGACAAGGATCAAGAAAACGAAACTTTGATTAACCTTTTCGTGGAGGGAGCTCGGGAAAAAACAATACGAGCACAACTCAGAATGTGGAGGAAACAGAACCCGGGTGGCACCTTTTCAAAATTTAAAGAGGCAATCTTCCACATATTAGGGATGAATCAGTGTGACGACGAGGAAAGCCCAGCGACCACAGATACGGAAGATGAGGAGGATGAGGTGGATGAAGAACCGGCACCTAAGACTTCCACCCGCGCAGGGAAAGGGGCTGTCACCCAGCAAGTACAGACCGGACGAGAGGTGTCCGGGCCTCTGGCAGAGAAGCTGGATATGATTACCAAAAGCTTGGCAGAAATGGGAAAAGAATTGAAGGACCTCCGACAAGAGCAATTACTGCTCAAAAATAAGGGAAACAACGCCGGAGCTTCGGGCCGAGGCCGAACACCCTGGACGACCCCAGTCGGAAGAGGGAGACGGGCCACAGACCGCTTCGATGCCCAAGGGAGCCCGATTTGCAGACGATGCCACAAGAGTGGGCACATCGAACGCTTCTGCCGGGAAGAAGATTTAAATGGAGACGCCCCGAGGTCGTGGACCCACCCTCGGGAGGATATCCCCCAGTAGGTCCGACCCCGCCAACCTGGCATTCCCGATACGTAGGAGCCTGCCCACACGTAACCATCACTATCAATGGTGTGGAGATTTCGGCACTATTGGACACGGGATCCCAGGTCACCACCATCTGTCTCACCGAGTTTGACAAGTACTGGCCAAGGGAAGAAATTATGACGCCACCAAACAACTGGCTGCAACTGTTGGCCAGCAACGGACAAGCCATTGAATATTGCGGGTACTGGGAAGCCGAACTGACGATCGGGAAAGCACGGCTGATCCGTCAAGGGTGTCTGATCACCAAGGAATATAACGAACACCTCCCACCCATGATATTAGGGATGAACGTGCTTAAAAACTGCCCAGGAGAACTTGTAGAATCCTTACAACAGGAACTAGGGCGGGCAGATAGAGAAGAACGAAAGGCTCTGCTCCAGACGGTCAGATGGTTAAAGGGAGTGGGGAGCTTCGCTAACGACCGTGGAGAAGTTGGGAAAGCTCGAATTAGCGATCGGACCGCCCTCCTCATCCAGCCGAACTCAGAAGTGATGCTACAATGCAAGGCCCGCTTCGGAGTAGGCGGAGCAGACTATGATGCTATGGTAGAACCCCACGACCCGAGTGGGCAATATCCGTTCGCAGTAGCGAGGGCCGTCACCAGAGTCCACCAGGGTCAAGTGTTTGTGCGAGTACTCAATCCGCATAGCTTCCCAATCAAATTGAAGAAAAATTGCCCGGTCGCCAGATTGACCGAAGTCAACTTCGAGGATGTCTTTGACGGGGAGGCCTTCACTACCACACAACGAGTAACAGATCCACCCCCGCCAACAGGGGTTGAAGAGAAACGATGGTGGGATCCCATTCAGATTGGGGACCAGAGTACTTCAACCGAACAGAAAGACGGAGTGATACAGGTGGTGAAAGAATTCTCTCAAGCCTTTAGCCAGCACCCCTCAGATTTCGGCACGGCAAAAAATGTGGTTCACTACATACCCACAGGAGACCACCCACCTATTAAAGAAAGACATCGTCCGTTAGCCCCTGCGCTGTACCAGCCAGTCCGGGAAATGCTGGCCGACATGAGGGAGTCCGGAGTGATCACCGAAAGTCATAGTCCATGGGCAGCCCCCATTGTCTTGGTCAAGAAGAAGAACGGGAGTCTGCGGTTCTGTGTGGATTATCGCAAGTTAAATAATGTAACACACAAGGATGCGTATCCATTACCCAGGATTGAGGAATCGCTAACCGCCCTTAAAACCGCCCAATATTTTTCCACATTAGACCTGACGAGCGGTTACTGGCAGATTCCGGTCGCGCCAGAACATCAAGAAAAGACCGCATTCACCACGCCCATGGGACTGTTCGAATTTACCCGGATGCCCTTCGGATTATGTAACGCCCCGGCGACATTTCAGAGACTGATGGAGCACTGCTTGGGCCACAGAAACTTTGAGATGATCCTTCTGTACTTAGACGATATTATCATCTTCTCTGGCACCTATGAAAAGCATTTGGAACATCTTGGGGAAGTGTTCGCACAGTTGATCAAGAGCGGCTTGAAACTAAATCCCGCCAAATGTCACTTGTTAAAACCTGAAGTGCAGTACTTAGGACATATCGTCAGCGCCAAAGGGGTTTACCCCGACCCAGAAAAGATTAGAGCAGTCACAGAGTGGCCCACGCCAAAAACCGTGAGAGACGTCAGGAGCTTCCTAGGCTTTGTAGGCTACTACCGAAGGTTCATCCGTCACTTCGCCAAAATTGCCGCGCCCTTACATGTATTGCTTCGAGGCTGGTCCGGATCAGAGAGAAGAGGGAACGCGCCGGTTGAGTGGTCCGAGTCACCCCAGCGGGCTTTTGAAGAATTAAAAAACGCTCTGATTAGTGCTCCTCTCCTGGCGTATCCCGACTATGAACAGCCGTTCCGTGTGTACACAGATGCTAGCAACGCCGGATTAGGTGCTGTGCTGGCACAAGTGCAGGATGGACAGGAAAAAGTGATAGCCTACGCTAGCAGGGGCCTAAAAAAAACTGAGAGGAATCCCGAAAACTATAGTGCCTTCAAGCTTGAACTGCTAGCGTTAATATGGGCGGTCACCGAGAAATTCCGGAGCTACTTGACGGCCGCCTCCTTTACCATTGTGACAGATAACAACCCACTAGCCCATCTAGATACCGCACACTTGGGGGCTTTGGAGCAGCGCTGGATGGCTCGGTTGGCGAACTTTAGGTACACCATTACCTACCGCAGCGGGAAACTGAACACCAATGCGGATGCATTATCCCGTTTGCCGAATGCGACGATCCCGGAAGCTGAAGACGAAGAAGAACGAATTGAAATACCAGCATTCGCCCCTGTGCCGTCGACCAGCCGTAAGAAGGCGGGACATTCCAATCCTGTTACAGTAGCCGGTACAGAGATGGTGGAAGCAGGCCCTGTCTTCGATTGGCAGAAGGTACAGAAGGAAGACCCAGTCATACAGGAATTGATCGACATTCTTAAAGCGGGACGAAGATTGTCCAAAGAGCAACGTTCGCAATCGCCACCTGAATTACTCAGACTCCTACGGCAACGAAATAGATTGCAGCTGAGCAAAGATTTACTGGTCCGAGTCCGATGCGACCCCGGGACGCATGAAAAGATCACGCAAATTGTGATACCCCGACAGCAGAGCGACCCCATCTTGCAGGCCTACCACGACCAGTCGGGGCATTTCGGAACCTACAAAACAGAGGCAACTTTACGAAGCCGGTTCTTTTGGGTTGGCATGAAGGAGGACATCGATAAATGGTGCCAAGACTGTACAGCATGTGCGTTGAAAAGGCGCCCGGACCCAGGACAAAGAGATCCGCTATGCCCAATTGAGACACGACGGCCATTAGAATTGGTGGCCCTGGACCACGTTAAATTGAAAGCCAGCACTGGCGGAGTAGAGTATGCGTTGACTATAACGGATCACTTTACCAAATTCTTGGTGGTGGTCCCAGTTCGAGACACCACTGCAAAGACAACAGCCCAAGTGTTCCTTAAACATTTCTTGCAACCGTACGGAACCCCAGACCGGATCCTTACTGACCGTGGGCCTGCCTTCGAAGCGGCTTTATTCCATGACTTGTGTACTTTATACGGTTGTAAGAAAATACGCACTACCGCCTACCATCCGCAGTCGAATGGCTTATGTGAGCGGGCCAACCAGACGATCATTGGGATGCTCCGAGCATTGTCAAGGAAACAACGGAGTCGATGGCCAAGCCTAGTGGCGGGCCTGGCATACATGTATAACAACACGAGCCAGTGCTCCACCGGATATACTCCCTTCTACCTTATGTTCGGCCGGCATGGCCAATTGCCAAAAGATTTGGAGTTGTATCCGGAGTTCGCGGAAACTGAAAGCCCTCCAAGTGACTGGGTCGGTCGACACCAACGACTAATGGAATCGGTCGGAGAAGTCGTAAAACAACGGATGGACATCGCCCAACAACGACAAAGAAGGAACTATGACGCTGGTAGACATGAGATCCCGCTCCACATTGGCGAACGAGTGTGGCGGAGGAAAAATCGTAGGGACAGTAAAATAGACTTTTGATGGGAAACTCAACCCTACACAGTGGTCAGCGTACCGACGGGCGAGTTTCACAGTTACCAGATTCAAAGAGGTCAAGCGGGCCCTATCATCACTGTCGCACGAGAACAGTTGAAAGCGTGCTCAGCTACAGCCACGCCCGAGTTGGCCGAAGAACTACTCGAGTCAGAAAGGGACGAGTCTCCTGCGAATGCCGTTATGCCCGACCCCATGGAGATCCTCATGCTTGCCTGTGGCCCAAGTATTAAAATAAAGCAACAAAGTAACCGCCCTTCGTCAAGACAAGAGTTTACCCCGAGTTCAGCAATGGATCAAGTAGCACCGCCAGAACGAGACGAGAGGGAGGCGTCCACCCGTCCCACGGAAAGACCCTTGCGAAGCACTCGAGGAGTATTGCCCCTACGTTATCGTGTTTAGATAGACACAATTAGGTACTTTCCGTAGAAATAAGTGGACTTCCCGTGGAAAGCCGGTGACCGGTGCAGGGCATTGCGCTGGTCCACCAAAAGGTGTGACCCCCTGAGGCTGGGTGGTCCCGGAGCGGTCGAGGTCCTGAAGAAAAGAACAACGGAAAGCACTTTATTGGGATGCAGATACTCGATTGGAAAGTGAGAAGACTATATTTTAAGTCCATTGGAGTTATCAGTCAGCATAACTTGTTGCATGGGGACATGCAATATTCCAACCGGGAAGAATTGTAATATCCTGTGTAGTATTTGTACTGGGCGCCTAGGATGCCTTATTGTATAATGTATTATCAAACATGGTTACTGTGTACATATCTGTTATCCCCATAGGGGACGGTACATGTTCGATGGACACTTGTACATATATCCATGGATGCCTTCACAGAAGGCAAGATAAACTGTTATGAAAAGGACTGTAAATATGTTTTAGTTCATGGCACCCCGCAGTTTCCCCCAGGAGAGAGTAGACTGAACTACCCGGATACAGAGACTACTGGAGAGAAGATAAACTATCACCAAACACTGTTTAATAAAGTTTCCTGCACGCGCTGGGAGCGGGAAGGAGAGGATCGCGTGCCCGATAACTATATATAGGAGTGAGTTACCTCAGGCAGGGAGAGATCTGGCAGAGCTGCGCAGCAGGAAGGACGGACAGCGCTGCTGGGAAAGTCTAAGAAACTTACCAGTCCTGAGGCGCGCTGTCTCAGGTGCCGAGCGGTGACAGACAGCGAGAGCCCCGGTATACATTGGGCTGGAGAATTCTGTCAGGGTCTCCGGCAGCAGGCGGGATCTCCGGAGAGGCGGCGGCCTAGGAGTGACGCAAGGGGGCCGGCCGGAGAGGAGAGCCTGACGAGGACGTTTTGAAGGAGGAGGCCGCATCGCATGACAGGCGGCCGCGTCATCCGGAGAGGCGGCGGCATAGGAGTGACGCAAGGGGGCCGGACGGAGAGGAGAGCCTGGCCAGGACATTCTGAAGTAGGAGGCCGCATCGCAGTACAGGCGGCCGCGTCAGTGAGAGGCGGTGCCAAGCCCGGAGGCCGGACTGGAGGCGGTGAGTGCCCTGCAAGGAGGGGACGGAGCTGGGAGTGGTGAGTGACAAACCAACCCCTGCAGCAACATAGCACATCCCCAGTACAGCCCCATATAAGGCACAGTCACCCACAGAGACCTATACAGGCGAGTTGAACAACTCAGGCACAACCCTCCATAATTGTTACCCATAGAAACAAAGTCACAAATAGCAGTAACAGTTCAGCCTCTATACAGCCCTGATCCGCCCAGCACCATATAGGGAGCTATATTACTTTTGTACTGACAGCTCTCCTGCATGTCTCCCCATCAGCACAGAGAAGAGTGAGAGAGGGACAGAGATGAACTAGAAAAGATATATCAGATCCACAGCATCCACATTAGTTACTGTAGCAGTCTGTCCTCCCCACTATAACATATAGCGAAGCTGACATCCTCAGTGCAGCTCTAGGCAGGCATACCAGCACATCTCCCAGCTCACTGTACAGCAAAGAGTAATCGTTACCCTGCCAGAGTCCGTGAGAGGATGGATGTGTGACATCAACAGATAGTCTGAGGCGTTTTAGTGAGTGGACCCACAGTACAGCAGCAGGCTCAGGCATAGAAAATCTGCAGAATAATCCGGGCTAAACCCGACGAATTTCAGTCAGGGGACGCCCAAAGGAAAAGATCTTAACCAGAGAGTCTCATATCTACACTACAGTGCAGGGAATAGGCGAAACCCGGCTTTATGAGCCAGGGGAAGGCCAACAGAGGAAAGATATTTCTTAACTGCAATCAAGTGTTCTAGTTATCCTGTAGCAATCCTGGTTGCCTAGAAACCCAGCATCATATGAGAAACTTGTAAAGCAGGCAGTCAGTCCAGGGAAGTCACTTAATAATCTGCAGCGGCGATAGTGTGACAGGAAAGGATACATCTCACTAACAAGCAAGCTTCATTGTAATGGAAAAGGACCTGCAAAGATACAGTGTTGCTTCAGTCTAGCCGGATGCACCACGCCTACTGATTTATGTGATAACTTTGTTGCAACGTCTGTGGAAATTAATCATACTGTACCTATCTTCTCCTGTTCTGTTGATCCGTGTTATAGACTGAACTTTTTTCTGGACTGTGGCCACTAGGTAGAGCTCTGTAAGGGAAGAAAAAGCGCTTACTGTGTAGAATATAGATAAAGAATAAGTTAATATTATTATTGCGCAATGATAAGGTGGTAATTAACCCATATAATATAGATGAGTTTAGTGTAATTGAAAAGCAGTGCTCGGGAAGGGTCCTGAGGTTTGTTGGGGAAGAAAGTGTTTATTGCCACTAACGGTGTCATATTGAGATGTTTTGTTTACAGTAAATACGGTACGGTTGTATATCTGTTTAGTCGAGGCAGTCCGGATCAGAGGAGAGGCCAGGTGAAACATTGCATGTTCCGGTATAATAAAAACAAAGTGTATACTGTCTGATGTTCATATTGACAAGAGTTGCAATGCATGTACTATTTTGAAATATTGTTTATATATATTGTATGCAATACTAGGATGAAATAAACCGTTTAAAATTCTCTACGTGAGCTTTTCTGAGAAGACGAGAAGAGTCATACTTACCTTAGTGAGAAGTCCAACCTACGGCTATTGGAAAAGAAATCCCTACTTACCAGGGGATTACACATGCCTCTCTCTCCCAAAAGTGGATGGAAGAATCCACTACCTAACTCATAGCAATAGGACTGTACAGCAATTTGGGGCATTAAAGTTCCCTATATACATTTTTTTCTTTACTTTTTTAACCGTATTGGGATAACAACTAACATCAAATTAGGGTTGAACTAACTATCTCTACAACTAAAAAGTACAATCCTATTAACCTCATAGGACAAACCCTATTGATTCATTAATTGTGTTAGGAAAAACATTATTTTCCTTTTTATTATTTGTCTATTTTTATAATATGTTTTGTGCTATTCATATCACTGGCCAGTGGGTTTTAGTATAATAAATATTTAATTGTTTAATATATACATTGTTTCCAGCATGTTCTACAGTATTTAATCTTTTTTCTGTTATATACTCAGAGAGGAGGGACAGATGCTGGGTTGGGGGGCTCAGATTCTGGACAGAGAGAGGGGAGACTGATGCAGGGCAGAGAATATACTGAAATTGAATAAAACAAGTAGAAGACAGATGCTGGGCACAGAGAGTGTAGAGGAGATAGATGCTGGATAGAGCGAGAAGGAGCAGGGGAGTAGTGTGGGTGGTTCTTCTGAGCAAGAGCTCCAGGCGCCGAAAACTTCAGAAAACACAGTTCCAGGACCCTTACCCACAGATAGAAATGAGCAGTTTGGTTTCCATGTTAAACCATACCAATTCCACCTGTATTTGGGGGTTCTGAGTCCCGGCTTGGGTCTCCAGGCAAGCCTCAGATCCAAAAATGAGGCAAAACAATGAGATTACAGCATTGGATGGATCACATGAATAAGGAGCACTATTGTGAGGTATAACATAAATAAGGACCTCTTCTGTGTGTGTGTCATAATGTGTTGAAGGAGCAGTTTCTGTGAAGTGTAATGTGTATAAGGGATTTCTCTATGCATTAAAATAGTATAAGGCATATGACTACTGTGTGGCATCATGTGCATAAGTAGTACTGCTGTGTGGTGTAATGTGTATAAAGACAAGCTTTATGACATGGTGGTGATTGTCTTGTCTTTATATTCTGTTTGATAGTGTTGATGACTAGTATAAGTATAAGCATGCATTGTTTGGGAAACATTTCTAAAATAGACTTACAATATAAAGTGTCATGTTTGCCAGGCCCTGATATATCAGTTTTACCAAGACTTGTGGTATTTATATTTAAATTTTTTATAACAGCATCAGTATTGTTTTGATTTATATATCAAATGATCATGATCTGCCAACATTTGTTTCCCACGTGCAGGCTACTGTGTGTATTTTTTTCCTTGGGGGGGGGTCAATACTCTCCCCCTGTTTGGGACAATGTGTGTGTGTGTGTGTATCTAACCTTAACCTCTCCCAAGTGTCTAACCCTAACCTCCCTGGGTCCACTGGATCATAAACCTGCAGGTACACTATAACCTCTCACTGATGTCGACCCTTAACCTCCCCAACAGTGCTTGATCCACAACCTCATGAGGAGAAGATGGGTCATGGATCAGATGGAGTTCCTTTAGGCATTTTGGATCTAACATCTATCATGTTGTGAAAGCCTCAATGTTTCAGGAGTAGGAGGAGCATGTGACACGCTTCTCTAATTACAGCGTGTAACATGCTATTCTGACCCTACTGTTGAGATCACGCCGTTTAAAAAAAAAAAAAAAAAAAATGTTCTATTTTTTTTTTACACATTGCAGCCTGCACGGATCTGACTGATCCATGCAGACTGCCTATACGAACTTGTATTTGCGGCCGCTAATACGAATGGATACGACATCAGGGTTTACAAAGCAGTCGTATTTGACTGCTTTGTAAATTCCCCTCTGGAACACGAATTTGCATATGGCTGTTTCAGCTGTATGCATTCGTATTAATTCGTATTAAGAATACGAAAACGAAATATCGTATTCGTATTCTTAGTCAATTTTCCCCCATTATATAGAAAATGCGAGTATACTGTAGCAAAATAATTGGCCAGTCACATTCAGATGATGGATTTTTGAGCCATGACAAAAGATATCACAAGCTTCTCAAAATATTCCATTACCCCTTGCATAAACATGATTTATAGCCTGTTTAATTTGTATCATTTTGTTATTTTTCACAACCAAGTTCAACTCATTTACATCATTCACCTCAGGAATAACTTATTTCTGCTGGATGTGTTTATGTTAATTTCTTTTTTTTTTTTAAATAAACAGAATTGTTTTCATATGAACTCATGCTTTCTCATTTTAACACTTCCATCTAAAATTCTAAACCAAAAAACAAGATTTTAATTGCTTACATTTCTCTGTCCTTCAATAAGAGAAATAGGGTTAGAAAAAAAAATTGAGTTTTTTTCATAATCTATCTGATATATTGGGTAAGAAAAGAACATATAAAAATTCTCCAAGAGCCCAATTATCACTGGCATGAAAATGTTGGTGGAAATATACATACCCAATAGACATGTGCTGTACTGTAATAAATGACAGACTGGGACATGCAAAGTTGCTGTTACTGCCAAGTTTGCAGTCTACGCAGTTTTCCTGATTACCATTATAACCCTAATGCCAGTTTGGAGGGGCCTCTAAAGGCAGCTCTTATGCATTATTTAGTCAGCTGATGATTTTTAATTGCAAAGAACAATTTGAATGCAACCATGTGCTTAATTATCATATTCTAATATCAGTAGAAATCATTAATTATTCACATGCCTTTGTCCCATATTGCCCCTTGAGGCCTTGAGCATGGATATCACCACAATTATCAGAAATAAAAAGCCTATTTATGGGTTTCTAAAATAAACAAAAAAAATGTTTGGGAGGAAATTGTGTAAAGGTGCCAATACACGTTATTGTATACAATTTTGCATCTCATCGCATCTCGGTTTTGCAATTAGATGAGATCTAGTACAAAAAGTATGTGCTGCACATACTTTTTGTACTAGATCTCATCTCATCATAAAACCGAGATGCGATATTGTATACAATATTGTATACAATAATTGTAACGTGCATGGGCACCTTTAAAGTAATTTTATTTGACTTCTTTTTGCACATTATACCTTAAATTCAATATTTGAGTAAGTTGTTCAAACCTTATTTTTCATTAAGTGATTACTATATTAAAATGTGTTTCATCTTACAATGGTTTGATTTTCATTCTTTACCGACACTTGAGATCTTTGGATCTTTCTTAGAACTGTACATTTGTAGCCGTTGTTGCAGTGATTTGGTGCCTGAAATGGGTTGAATCAGCTCTGGTGATAGGAATGCCCTCACAACTGCCCTGCTTAAAGATGTTACATATAAAAAAGAATTGGATGGCAGATTAGAACCACTTACACAAGACAGTTCCTTTTAAGTTCCATTTAACCTACCATTGTGAGATTGTGGGAGGAAACTTGAGTACATGAGGGGAATCCATACAAGCAGGGGGAGATATCCAAATTCTTTACAGGTAAGGCCATGGGGGGAAATGAACCCATGAGTTTAGTGCTATGTGGCAAAAATGCTATTACACCATCTACAGTAATGTCACCGTGAATATAATTCTACAGACAGCAATAGAGTCTAAGCCAGTTTTCATGCTAATGGTTTTGGTTAGTTTTTGTTACCTGCCCTTCAGGTTATTCAAACAAACAATAAACAGCAAGAAAACACTTTCTGACCTTTAGTTGATTGACCTCCCATCGATTCCCCTAAAAACAACAATTTGTAAACAGCTTATCAATGTAATTAGTTTTGTTATACAAATGTAATCATGTTTAAAGCAAATATTGGCTGTTTTCTCATCAGAAGATTAATGGACCTTTATTTTTTTCTGTGGTTAATTTAGGCTACTGAATCAAAAGAGAGTTTGCTAATCAAATGATTCTTGAAAACACGAAGTAGTTACATCACATATTTCTTTCTTTCTGAAAGACTCACTCTGTGGGTGGTATCCAATTAGGTGCTAAGAAACATCAGGAGCTATAACAGGACTAATTACGTAGCGCCTGACAAAACAATTACCTGTGGTCAGTGACTGCGGGTAATTGGATCCCACCCATGTGTTAAGAATTTTAGAAGTATTACCAACTGCAGTATTATCACAAATATATTCTTAAGGAAAAACATATTTGCACAATTTAAAAAAAAATACATTGACTTTGTGCCAAATTAAGTTATTTAAAATTTGTATAAAAGTTGAATACGTAACAATAAGCACTTTGAGTAACAGGGATATTTCATCTGTAGGCCACAAAAAAAACCACTTTTATATCTTCAATATGGAAAGCAGTATTCACCATTTCTCACGTTTGTCCTAGTCATTGCAACTACAAAGAACATTTTACTTTTAATAGTGAACCCAGAACTGTCTGCAGATTCTGGACACTGCAAGTAGAAATGTCTATTACTCATTTTAAAGCAAGTACAGAATATTCTCAGATTTTTTTGTAACACATTCTGCATAGGACATAGCTAGAGAACTGAGCAGAGATAACTGGGTAGAAATTGGGATCAGAGATCCTTGTCTTGGAATGTCTCTTCTGTTTACATGGGCATCATTTTCTCTGCAAATGGTCCCCAAATACTTTTCAGGACTCAGGATCCATGATCCTTTTGTGGTCATGCTATGTAATGCTAGATTGGATTGCTGAACGTGTACAAGATAACTTGGCAATGCTGAAGATACAGTAGTCTATCGGACTATGTAGCACCTGTGGTACACAATGCTATGGTGATGATGCAATTCTCAAGTCTATATAGTTTTATCTGTCAAAGCACATGCATGCTTAGATCTTAGGGGATCCATTAAATTAGGGGCAATGTTGCCACCTCCACCGCGAGTAGGTGCACTATTATGCCACAGTTATGGTATTGCCAGACTTGCTGATTTTTGTACAGAGCCCTCAGATTATGAGGTGGGTGAATTGGGGTGCTGTTGCCGATGATTAGAGGTATAAATTGCAACTCACCCTTAACTGAATTGGCCTCTAACCATGATTGCTTCTGGCAATGCTGCAAACACTCATTGACCCAAGACCATTGGCAACTACTCTTCAAGAGTCTCAGCTTGGATGCCAAGAGCTTGTTGTGCTAATTGTAGCACAGTTCATGTATTTTGGTGATGTATTTAGATAGGAACTTAATGTTTGTCATGCATGGGAAAATTTGTAACACTGAACATACCGTAATGTCAATTTATGACACTAAATAAACCTTTGTGCACTATAAAACCAGCTTAGGTGAGCTCACGGTATCACCAGTTCATTGTTGTTCCCAAAAAAGTTAGCTCTTTGTTTGGAAAACAAAGGAACGAGGATCAGTGCATTTAACAAGAAAGAGCAATATGTAATAAATAACTGTGATCATCCATCATTAGATCTCTTAGTTACAGTACGTCAGCCTTCTGTATCCAACCATTGCCAGTCAGTTACTGAATATTATTTATCATAACAATAAAATGTTTTGTTTCCCTTCTAATCTGAGCTCAGAATTTACTTTTCTGTGTAAATGTTCTACAATAAATTACCCAAAATCTCCTGAACAATGAGACAGAAGAAATATTTTCATATTATGTCTCAAATGAGATCCTTTACTGCATTACTTTGTTATTAGATGACATTACTCACTGTATGTATGTACCTGTACAGTAGACAGGGCATAATTCTCTCTGCGCCCTAGGCCAGTGACTGGATTTCTTATTTTATCTGGATACACATTGCTAGTATTAATACAGTCATGAGCTGAGATTCACATTGACCCCTACAAATCTTATGTCTAATTCTCTATTCTCCTGGCAGGGTCCACAAATTATATAAGGATGGGGTGAGAGTTCAGGTTCAGATTTAGAAGCAAAGCTGTTGAAGAACTTCATTAGCAAGGAGAACTAGGACAAGACACATTCCGTTGATGCATCTTCTCCAGATGCACAGAGACCTTCTGCAGGTAGAGGTGGTTATTTTATAATGTTATATAAATCAAATACAATAACATTAAGTTTGTGAGACTTTGTTAAAATGAATTTCACATCATCTAAAACCAACGAATGTGATGAAAAAATAATTTGAACAGGAAAGAACAAATAAATACAATGTTTTGTAGTATGTCAGTATTGCTATAAACAGAATTGTAAAAATATGTATCAAGCTGTGAAAAGAATGGAGTGGACTGGTGAAGTTACCTATAGCAACCAAAAAGCTTCTGCCTAACATTTAATAGAATTCACTGTACAGTATATGATAAATGCTACCTCAAAGGAGATTGGTTGCTATGTGCAAATTTTCCACTAGTGCACTTCTCCACTCTTTTTACGGCTTGATACATTATCCCCCATAATGATGATGGCTTTATATGTATGCTATAACATACATATAAATTGTTTTTACATTAGAAATGCATTTACTCACTCATTGTTGTATACTACTTGTTATATTTAAAAAAAAGCACAAAACACAAAAGGTTTCTCAAGTCACTATAGATAAGAATATTACTTGAAGGGTTTGCACCATTTATCACAATCCCTGAAACATTCAATTTACTAAACACCAAGGAACAAAAGGGCAGATGTATTATGACTGTAGATAAACTGGAGATAAAGTGGAGATAAATTGAAAGGAGATAAAGCACCAGCCAATCAACTCTGTCATTTTCAAACAGTTCATTGGCTGGTGCTTTATCTCCTTTCTCTTTATTTCCACTTTATCTCATGTTTATTTCTTCTCCAGGCTTAATACATTTGCCCCATTGTATGTAACAGCCAGTGGGTCAGATTTTTTTAAATCTTGCAAAGAGATAAACTAGAGAGATAAACTAGAGATAAAGTGGAGATAAAGTGGAAGGAGATAACGCGCCAACCAATCAGCTGTGTTTTAAATATGACAGATGGGATTTGATTTGCTGGTGCGTTTTCTCCTTCCGCCCTAGTGATGGCTCCAGAGGAGGAGCTGTAGTGCAGTCCACACTTCAAATAGGGGAGCCACACCAACTGCTATCCCAAACACTGCCTAACATGGGGGCAGATGTATTAAGCCTGGAGAAGAGATAAACTGAAGATAAAGTAGAGATATAGTGAAAGGAGATAAAGGGGCAGATGTATGAATCTGCCTATAACGTTTTGCACATAATGAGCCCCGCTTCTTGGGCATAACATGGAGAAGCGGGCAAACGTTATAGGCAGATGTATGATCCCCCCCCCAATGCCGATCAGGAGAGCTGTTATGCCCAGCATGAACAGCTCTCCTTATTGGATCCCCCGCCTCCCCGCACATGCGCACTGCAGAAGCAGGGCTAGCGTTGTCCCCACAGTGGGGGATAGGACAATGCTAGCCCTGAGCTAGCGAAGCAGCCAGGGCGAATTAACGCCTTGAAGGCTGTTAATACATCGCCCCGGCCGCTAATCCCTGGGGGGGATTGCAGGGGACAGCCCCACCAACCGTAACTCCACGGGCTGTCACTAGCACACGTAAGGTGCGCTAGTGATACATTAGGATAAACGTAATCCCCCCCCAGTTAACCAGCGTTAAGTGCATTTCTGCACTAAATGCTGGTTCATACATCTGCCCCAAAGCACCAGGCAATCACCTCCCAACTGTAATTTTCAAACACAATTCATTGGCTGATGCTTTATTTCCTTTCATTTTATGTCCACTTTAGCTCCAGTTTATCTCCAGTTTATCTCGTCTCCAGGCTTAATACATCTGCCCCATTGTCAGATGGCTTTCACTGGCAGTTGGTGTGGCTCCCTTATTTGAAGTGTGAACTGTACTACAGCTTATCCTCTGGGAATGCAACTGGTAGCAACCATGTATGGGTGCAAATGTGTAACCCAAATAAAATAGCAGTGATATCATAAATAGAGATGCTCAAAAGCTGAACTACAAGTGTTTGCTCTATCATCAGTCCATTATCTGACTCAGTGGAGTTACTTTATCTGGTACTTGTTTCCTAGAACGGCGCCCAGATTTTCTACGCTCGCAAACGTAGGGAAATCGCATTGCATCGCATGGGATATTTTAGTGCCATTCGATGCGATTTTTAATGTCATTTATTCACTGCTCTGTGTGCCCCAGGGGATTGCATCGCATCGCACCTCCCGCAAAATCGCATGCAATCGCATAGGGTGTGAGATGCCATTACATTAGCTATACAATGATATCATTGTATGACATACAATGATGTTTTACGCACCCCCCCACTATCCACGCCACCCTGAAGCGTGGCGAGCGCAGGCGGAACTCGTCCTCCTACGTTTTCATACCTCCACTGTCCACGTCGGTGTGGAAGTGATTTTATATAGTGTGGCGAGCGCAACGAGCCACCGAGCCCGAAGCGTTGCGAGTGCAGTGAGCCCCACGAGGGGATGTGGATAACTTTACATGTATTCCACGTCCCCTCGTGGGGCTCGCTGCACTCGCCATGCTTCAGGCTCGGTGGTTCGCCCACACTATATAACATCAATTCCATGCCGACGTGGATAGCGGGGTATGAAAAAGTTGTAAGATGCGTACCGCCGCCGCTCGCCACGCTTCGGGGTGGTGTGGATAGTGGGGTGGTGCGTAAAACCTCATTTTATGACATACAATAATATTATTGTATACCTAATATAATATTACATGAAAAAATGGCATCGCATCACATCGCACGGCACTAAAATGGCCCATGCGATGCGATTTCCCTACGAAGAATACCCTACTAAGCAAATAGCTTAGTGGGCGCCGTTCCAAGAAACAAGTTCCCTTCATCCCAGCAATGGAGCTAATTCTGTAAACCTTTAAATGGAGCAGATTTGCAGATGACTGGGAGTGGTTAACCGACACCCAAACAGAATGAAATCCTGCCCTGTGTAAATCTGGGAGAAAATTGCACAAATGTCACAATGTGATATCCTGTCACACATCCATAATAATTCACTCACCATTGAATGATTTTCCCAGTCTGTGCACATGTGAGTTACTCTGACCCTTCCACAACTCTGCAACAGAGATAGGCAGATCGAGGTTGGCACTGATGTCACCCTTAAAACACCAGGGCACGCATGCATTTTTTCTGACACCCCCAGAAAACTGCAGGTTACCACCCCCAAATTCCGACTTCCTGTCCATCAAATTGTGAGGGGATTGCGATTAGATATTTTGTACTGGTTTTGTTGCTATTTTTGCTTGTGCATGCACATTTCAGTCTATACACATACTCAGTCATTGAATAATGAAAATGATTGTCAATTCGCACATCAGCTATCAACTCTGAGTCAGGCCCTTTATTCTAAAGCATGGGTCAGGTACTAACTGTCTTCATTAGGAGAATCCCTCTGATACCATCAGACTACCTCTTCCAGATTAAACAGCTGCAGTTCTCTGTAAAGGTCTGCTATACCATGACTAGGGATGAGCGGGTTCGGATCCTAGAGATCCGAACCCCCACGAACTTACCTGATCCGAGGCGTTCTTGAGCCGTTCGCATCCATCCCGTCGAAAATCCAGTCCGAAAACGAGGCTAGAACGTCATCAGCTTGCGTTGGATTCTCGCGAGACCGCTACACTATAAATCCTGGCTTCCGGCGCCTGAACCTGGACTTGTGATTACCGTGCGTCAGGTCTGACAAATGGGATTTTAACCCAGTATCTACTGGGCAAAGTTACTAAAGTTTATGATCTTGTTTTAGTTGTTATTGACCTGAGTGTTTATTGATAATATAGATTTCCTGATAACTACATTAAATTCTTTATTTGCTTACTGTTGATACAAAACATTACCAGTCATGCTTCATGATAATGATTATATATATATCAGATGCTAACTTAGTCCAGGGGTGATGCTACCTGTACCATATCAGACCAGGGGTGATGCTAGTTGTGCAGCATCAGCCTAGGGGGATGCTAAGTGTGTCATGTCAGTCCAGGGGTGATGCTACCTGTGCCATATCAGTCCAGGGGTAATTCTAGGTGTGCAGTATCAGCCTAGAGGGTATGCTAAATGTGCCATATCAGTCTACATAGAAACATAGAAACATAGAATTTGACGGCAGATAAGAACCACTTGGCCCATCTAGTCTGCCCCTTTTTTTAAACATGTTACCTCAAACCATATTTGATCCTTATTTTTTTGTAAGGATATCAATATGCTTATCCCAAGCATGTTTAAATTGTACTACTGTATTTGCGTCTACCACCTCTGTTGGGAGGCTATTCCACTTATCTACTACTCTTTCTGTGAAAAAATTCTTCCTCGCATTTCCCCTGAATCTTCCTCCCTCTAGTTTCAGTGCATGTCCTCGTGTTCTGTTGCTCCTCTTCCTGTGAAGAATGTCTCCCACCTGTACCTTGTTAAAGCCCTTGATATATTTGAAAGTTTCTATCATGTCCCCCCATTTCCCTTCTCTGCTCTAAAGTATACATATTAAGATCTTTTAGTCTTTCCTGGTACGTTTTGTGATGTAGGCCATGCACCATTTGAGTTGCTCTTCTTTGTACAGTCTCTAATGTATTTATATCCTTCTGGAGATATGGCCTCCAGAACTGAACACAATACTCTAGGTGAGGTCGTACCAATGACCTATACAGTGGCATTATTACTTCTTTCTTTCTACTGCTGATACCTCTCCCTATGCAACCAAGCATCTGACTTGCCTTCTTCATTGCTTTGTTACATTGCCTACCTGCTTTTAAGTCCCCTGAAATAGTGACACCTAGATCCCTCTCTTCCTCAGTAGTTTCCATTATAGTGCCATTTATACTATATTGAGTCTTTGGATTTCTGAGACCCAAGTGCATGATTTTGCATTTTTTGGCATTAAACTGTAGTTGCCATTCTCTTGACCATTTCTCTAATCTGCCTAGATCCTCAATCATTTGTTTTACCCCTCCTGGTGTGTCTACCCTGTTGCATACCTTTGTGCCGTCTGCAAAAAGGCACATTTTACCCTCAATTCCATTTGCAATATCACCAATAAAGATATTAAAAAGCACCGGTCCAAGTACAGATCCCTGGGGTACTCCACTTGTAACCTTTCCCTCCTTTGACTGTACTCCGTTTACTACAACTCTCTGTTTTCTGTCCTGCAACCACGCTCTTATCCATTCAACTATCTTAAAATCCAATCCCAAGCTTTCAAGTTTATTTAACAGTCTGCGATGTGGGACAGTGTCAAAAGCTTTACTAAAGTCTAGATAAGCTACATCTACAGCGCCACCTTGATCTAAAACTTTAGTCACCCAGTCAAAAAAGTCAATAAGATTTGTTTGACATGATCTTCCCCCAGTAAACCCATGCTGTTTTGGATCCTGTAAATTGCTGGTTTTGAGATATTCTACAACTCTTTGTGTTAAGAGTGTTTCCATCAATTTCCCTACTACTGATGTAAGGCTCACTGGTCGATAGTTGCTTACCTCTTCCTTGCTTCCACTTTTGTGCAGTGGGACTACATTCGCTGTTTTCCAGTCCTCTGGGATTACTCCAGTAGCTATTGACTGGTTGAATAATTCTGTTATTGGTTTTACCAGCTCCCCTTTAAGCTCTTTTAGTATCCTTGGATGTATCCCATCTGGCCCCATTGATTTATCCACTTTCAGTTTTGAGAGTTCTGTGAGAACTTTCTCCTCTGTAAATGTACTTGTCTCTCCCTCAGTTTTCTGACTATACTTGCAACTTAACTGTGGCCCCTTCCCCTCTCTTTCAGCAGTGAATACTGAGCAGAAATAATTATTAATATTATCTGCTATTACATTGTCCCCCTCAAGAAAACTTCCACTCTCTGTCTTCAGTCTAATTATTCCACTTTTTGTTTTTCTCCTTTCACTTATATACCTAAAAAAAGTTTTCCCCCCTTTACCCACTGACTGGGCCATTTTCTCTTCAGCCTGTGCTTTTGCACATCTGATTACCTTCTTAGCCTCCTTCTGTCTAACAAGATACACCTCTTTGTCCTCATTCTTCTGCGTCTGCTTAAATTTCTTAAAGGCCAACTTTTTTGCTTTCACAATACTTGCTACTTCTTTTGCAAACCACAATGGCTTTCTTTTTCTTGTGTTTTTCCTAACTCTTTTGACACAAAGTTCTGTAGCTTTTAGAATTGCACTTTTTAATTTTTCCCACTTATCCTGCACTCCTTCCAAGTTCTTCCACTCTGCCAAAGAATCCCTTACAGAGTTTCCCATCTCTACAAAATCAGCCTTCCTAAAATCTAACACCTTTGTTTTTGTGTGCGATGAGTCAGTCTCTGTCTTTATTTTGAACCATACTGCTTGATGGTCACTGGATCCCAGATTTTCACCCACATTTATGTCAGATATTCTGTCACCATTTGTAAGTATTAAGTCTAATATCCTTACGAGTGGGCTCCCTCACCAATTGCTGGAGGGATGCTCCTTGCAAGGAATTCAGCATGTCCCTACTTCTGGTGGAACTTGCAACAGGCAGCTCCCAGTTTACATCAGGTAGATTAAAGTCTCCCATGATAATCACCTCTCCTTTTAATGCCATTTTATTGATGTCCTGCAATAGGCTCTTGTCTAGTTCCTCTTCCTGACCTGGTGGTCTGTAGATCACCCCTATACGAAGAATCGCCTTCTCCCCTGTTTCTATGGTCACCCAAAGGGCCTCCGTTTTTTCTTCAATACTTTGTATTAAGGTAGTCTTTATATATTTTTCCACATATATTGCAACCCCTCCTCCAATTTTTCCCATTCTGTCCTTCCTAAATAAAGTATATCCTGGTATAGCTATGTCCCAGTCATGATTTTCATTGCACCATGTCTCTGTAATAGCCACAATATCCAGTTCATCCCTTGTCATTATTGCAATTAGTTCTGGGATTTTATTTCCTAAGCTCCTAGCATTTGCACACATAGCTCTTAAAGTTGTGTTTGTGCTTCTCCTGCTGCTAGCTATGTTCATCTTTCTGCCTATATCTATTCGGTTTTGATCGGCATTATCATCTGTTGCAGTGGATAGGCTTTCTGTTCCATTTGCCTGCAGAGACAATACCTCTAGGTTGGGGGAGCAGATTTCTTCATTCTTATTTGGCTCACTGCCCCCCTCTGCTAGTTTAAATAGTTGCTTATGAAGCTTCCAAACTTCTCACTTAATATTCTTGTTTCCCTTGAAGATGGGTGCAGGCCATCACTTTTATATAAGGCTCTGTCTTGCCAGGTAGCTTGACTTTGACCTAAATATCCAAATCTCTCCTCGTTGCACCAATTCCTTAGCCAAACATTGAAGTTTCTAATTCTCAGAGTTCTATCTTCCCCTTGGTGTACTGGCAATACTTCTGAAAAAGTTACAGTGGTTGCCACCTGTTTTAGAGCAGTTCCTAACTTTCTAAATTCATCTTTTACGGCCATGACTTCAGCATTAACCAGGTCATTTGTGCCAAGGTGGACGATGACATCCACCTCCCCATCTTTTCTTGCTGCCTTTACAATTCTTAGCATGCGTTCTTTATCTCTTGGAGCTAGTTTAGTGTTTGTACCGCACGCTTGTGTGGCTTATCATAGTTATCCAGCTACCTCGGTGCAACCTTTTGCCCTAAAACAATATTGTGAGGTGTGAGGTGTTCAGAATAGACTGGAAATGAGTGGAAATGAATGTTATTGAGGTTAATATAGCGTAGGAGCAAAAAATAAAAAACAAAATTCAGCGATTTTAGCAGTTTTTATGCTTTTTTAACAAAAAATCAGAACTCAAAACCCAAAAAATCCAAACACAAAACACTTAGGAGGTGTTTTGGCAAAACCCATTAGAACCCAAAACCTCAAGGTAATCAGAACCCAAAACCCAAAAAGTGGCCGGTGCACATCCCTAACCATTAACAAAGCTCATGGACATAGTTTAAAAGTGACTGCTTCTCCCATGGCCAATTGTATGTTGCCTGTTCTAGAGTCAGCTCCTCTGACAGCCTGGCCGTTCTATAACCTTAAGGAAAGATTACCAGGAAGTACTGTACTTCAGAAATTGTAACATTCCATAGCGAAGCATGGGTATTTTGCTAGTTTATCATAAAGGCATTGTTACTCTATCTTGCCCTTATGTAGTAGTCTTAGTCAATGGAGGTTTTTACCTAAGGGCTGCAGGGCTGTAGTTCTGCAGCCCCCCAGGCAAATCGTCCATCCGCCACTGTAGTGAAGCCAGATGCAGTCAGTGACACTGCACTGGCTTCACTGGGACTGGCAGTGACTTCCTATTGGAAGTCCGACCTGCCAGTCACCAAGACCCATTGGGAAGTGTTCCCTCCCTCTGAAATGCCTTTCTGTGGGCTTATGTGCAAATTCACTGATTGCGCATGTGCAGTACCTATATCGGTACTGCGCACATGCTGGTCCCGGTGCCTTTCATTTGTATTGTGCAGGGACCATGATTCCTTCTATGGGCTGTTGCCGAAGCAGCCCATAGAAGCTGGCCACATGTGCAATACATGCATGCACCAGTCCCGGTGCCTGTCATCAGAGCACAGGCGCTGGGAATTTGCAGGGACCAGCAGCGGCGACAGGGGGGGTGCCTGCATTGTGGTACCCTGGCAGCCCCCCTCCCCAGAAAAGGTACGAGCCACTACTGGTCTTAGTGTAGTCCTGAACTCTCCAAATAAGTACACCTGGCTCCAGTGCCCTCTATACTACTGTAAATAGACAATATCCACAAAAAACATCTTTTTTTAAAGAGTACTTTCAAAGATGATGAAAAGTTATATTTGGCATTTATAACGTTTCAGGATTCTTTAGCCCTTTTTTCAAACTAGGCATTACAATGTGGAGTGCATTGCATGCCAGGCAGATGCCAGCACCCAGCAAGTGTGTGGTCACTTTGATTACAGAGTCATGCTGGTAGTGATGTCACAGGCGTGGGATGCTGAAAGCATGTGGTGTTTACAGCATTACTGGCTTCCTTGGTCTACAACATTTATATACTTTTTGTACACTGAAAAAAAAAGGTCTGGAGAGCCATGAAATATCGAATATAAATTCTCAGCCTCCTTAAAAGGGGATGGGTATGGGATATGAGCAGTCAGGATGCCAGCAGTTATAGCGACTCTGATTGAGTTTGGCATCCCATTCGGCATTGATTACAAATGCTAAATCTTTCTCAAATGGGCAAAAAAGTGCACTGCAGGTGGAGCGGATGTAACATGTGCACAGAGTTAGATTTGGGTGAGTTACTTTGTGTGCAGGGAAAATACTGTCTGCCTTACTTTTACACTGCAATTTCAGTTTGAACACAACTCACCTAAAATTCCAACAGGTGCTCAACTAAACTAACCTTCCTCCTAACTCTAAAGGGGTGTACGCACAATGCAATTTTCTTTCTATTTGATCCCAATTTGATTGGGATCGAATCTGGATCATGTCACATTGCACAATGTACACATTTGATTTGGACTATATATATAGTACCTGTACTGTTTGTTTTTCTTTTAAATTTTGATGCCATGAGGCTGCCCATTGGGATCGGATTGAAATCGAATGCGCTTAAATTCTGTTAGATTTTGCTTCTATAAAATTGAACCGCGTGTACACCCTATAACCCCCAAGCCTCCCCCTGTAGCCTAACTTTAACCCCTCCCTCTCTCTGCCTAACCCTGACCCCCACCGCAGTTATGCTTGATATTTGGTATTATGACCACTGGGATTTCATACCTCGGAATGCCAAATACATCTCCTTTAAGAGTACTCTGAGTGCAGCATATTTTTCTGTGAATTGATATATTTAACCAACATAGTGTAATAAGTTTCTTTGGGCCTTATTCTGATCGGTGCGGATATTCCCGAATTCTTACGGTGCGGGCCGCACGCATCGCTGTGCGGCAGCGTGCGGGCATCGTCCGTAGAAACCCCCACGTGTCCTCCGCATTCGGACGGACTCACTCTGTAAGAACAGGGCGTGTGTACGGACGACATACAAACCGTGCGCGTGCGGGGGAAACGTACAGATTCTTGCACGGTCTTCCCGCACAAGCACGGTCTTACCGCGTGAGAACGTACGGAAAGCTGTCCGTACGCCCCGATGCGGAGTATTTACGCACAATCCAACACTTTTGTACTGAGTACACACAGCGATCACATGACCCACTTAGGCTATTAGGCAACCTCCTGAAAAAGGGATTGTTAGCAATTTCAATCAATTAAATGCTCATCTATACTGACCCACATTCCTACTACATTCATGACACACATTAACCCTTACAGCATGTGACCCTAACATACATCTATGTGCACTATTTACATTTAGCTTATTTAAAAGATTTTAAACAAGTTACACATATTGTTTAAAAATCTACTGACTGACCCACATTCCTACTACATTCATGACACACATTAACCCTTACAGCATGTGACCCTAACATACATCTATGTGCACTATTTACATTTAGCTTATTTAAAAGATTTTAAACAAGTTACACATATACTTTTGCATGTTAGAAAAAAACACGGACAACTTTGAACTTTAAATAACTATTTATTAATACAAATAACAAAAAATATATGTGAAAAAAATTAATTTGGCCCATCTATGAGCCGGTCCATTTCGGCCAAAATCAGCCGCATGTAGGATCTCATTCTTATAAGGGCCCCACGGCGACCCTCCTCTGCTTGGGCAGGCTCATCTGTGGAGGAAATTCAAAATGAAAAATGACTAATGATATTCATGCATACATTTAACATAGTCAAACCAACATTTGAAACATGCATTGTGACAGGTGTGTGTGTGTATATATATATAGATATATATATATATATATATATAGATATATATATATATATCTATATATATATACACACATATATAACTATATATATGAGACATACACCTATACATACATGCATACATACTACATGGAAAGCCTGATTTTGGCCCTCTACCCTGTACTCTGTCAAACACCTCACAGTCATACTGCTACTTCTCAATCCAAACCCACCCATGACAAAGCTGTGAGAAGCATGTCACGCGCTGCACCAATCACAATTCGGCAAACAAAGTTCAGTGTCTGTTATATGATGGAGCCTGGCAGGGGAGTTACACAACTCTCAGGAATGCTCAGTACATTTGTTCAATCAAGCATGGCTTGGCTGCTGATGGTCTGCTCCAGAAATCATTGTCATAATGCCAGTTAGGGGAAGCAGTAGCAATAACCCACTCCCATGCTCAAAAGCATTACTAAGAACAAATCAACACAAAATTATGGTGCAAAACATACATGCAGACTGCAGGGTGTGGTTAGCTAGAGGAGGGCCCAGGGGCACTGACCACTTGTTACTCCAGTCTAAGCCACGCCTGTCCATACTCCATTTATGCCATACTGAATCTAGTTTACAAAGATCAATCACCAGTAAACTCTACTCACCTATATGAGGCTTTCTTCCAGGATACAGATTAACTACACAGGTTCAGTGGCACTTAAAATCGACCTGACAGCCATCCGCACAACCTGTGTCATTAATATGTGTCCAGGATGAAAGGGATGGTTTGCCCACCCTATCTAACCCCTAAGTGTGTCTGTTGCTACCCAGTTTGTTTTATCACTTTATAGTATAGAAAAAAATAATTGAATCACCAGTGCTACCTAGCAAATAGAAGATGACAAAAGGAATAATGAAACTTTATCTATACATACCAATTTGGGGTGCCTGCACCACCTCACAGGCCTCCTCTTCTTCTGTGGCCTCGTCATGTGGCACCTCCGCCTCTTCAGCCACCTCGGCCTCCATTGCCACCACCTCCGCTGCCCACTCCTCCTCCTCCTCCACTTCCTCCCTTTCCTCTTCCTCTCTTTCCTCTTCCTCCACTTCCTCCCTTTCCTCTTCCTCCACTTCCTCCGCGACCCCTTCTTCTATAGCAACCTCCTCGGCCATTAGTTCCTCCGCCTCCTCCTGGGCCTGGGAAGCCTCTGAGTTATCTCGGGCCAGTCTTGCTCGTTCCCGTGCTGTGTTTGTGAAAAAACAAAAAAGTGCCAGTTAGGGGTCATTTGTATTAAGCCTTATGAAGCTACAAATGCTAAGGTTATAAGTACAGATAATTGTACAGGCAAACAGCTCCTTAGTGGCCTTTACAAAACACAGCCTGTAACATGGCAGGTATGCTGTGACATTTGGGCCATTGTAAGCATCACAAGCATTAATCCTCCCCAATAAAATATTTTATGACCATTTCAGGGTGTCAATCAGGAAGTAGCACTCATATATTGTATGGCATGTTGAACTCATGATCAGGCTGCTGACCTTAGTGGATTAAATAATGTCAGGTAAGCAATCATGTACAAATCCACATTTACTGTTGAAATACTCACATCTAGCAATGCTGGCCCTTATGCTTTGAAGCCTCTCTAGCTCCCTGCGCCGGAGGTCGGACCACCGCCGCTCAAGCTGTGCGATGGTCCGCCGCACATGGGTGCGGGCGTATATCCGCCGGCGGGCCACCGCATAGGCAGAACGTTTCTGCCTATTTGTAATAAACGGACCAGCACGGCCCAGCCTGGTCTCCATAACGGAGACCAGTGTCCTCAGTTCGGCTGCAGAGAAGGGTGCTGCTCTGCCATAAGCCGCCATTTTAGGAGTGGCACAAATTTAACAATCATGTGCTGTCATTGGTTGATCAGAGTGATATTTGGTATTAACTTTATTGTTCATTTTTACACTAACAGCGTGTATGCGCCCGAACAGACGGCTAACCCATTGCATCGCACACCCATCCTAAACAGTGTAAAATAAGATGGAAACATATTATACCTAATCTATAACATTCAACAAACATGGGTATAAGCAACAGGTGAAATAGTGTGCATCTCTAGACACTTACACCTAACTCAACAAGGTACCAAACAGCTAATGTATAATGAAGGCAGACCTTTTCCCAAAATGAGCCCATGCAGCCATGTGTACACTTACCTTCTACTGGGCCATACTACAGAGGTGGAATGAAAAGTAGCTAGCATCTAACCTGAATGTGGAGTGCTTTCACATGTGATTTGGATGCTAGCACTGATTACTTGTGGCTAAGTGGTGGACTGGATTGACATATGTAATGGGTAGTGTCAGTTGTACTACATAGCAAACAAGTGCACAGTACAGAAGTACATTCAAATATACATGTCATGTCTGACCTCAGTTGTATTTGGTCATTGGTGTTGGAATCTGCATTTAGCAAATAAATCAGACTTACTGAGTTTGCCAGGTTTTCTGGAAATATTTCTCCACACCAAGGGGCGGGCCGTATGCGCCGCACGGTTGACGCTGGCGTACGGAACGCGGCCGTACGGAACGCAGCTTGCAGCTGATTAACGCCAATTACAGAAATAGTATTTAAAGTGGTCCTAGAAAGGCAAACACTTGTTGCAAACATGCCAGGCTCAGACTCAGAGGAAGAGCAGGTGGTGCAGAATCTGTTGTCCCGCATGGAGGCCAACACCACATATGTACCCCTCAACCCAGAGGACCGAGCTGGCCCATCAACATCAGGCCAATCAGCAGCTGGGCCATCCTCAGCAGAATCATTGGGAACCCAGCAGGTGGCTTCCCAACAGAGTAGCCAGCCCAGCACTTCAGGTACAGCAACCGGTGGCCGTGGCCGTGGCAGTGGCAGTGCCCGTGCCCGTGGCCGCAGTGGGGCAACACGGGAACCCACAACACGAAACATGGCATTTGAACCGCGGGAGCTTGACATCCTGGTGACCCGGGCATGTGATTTAATTGAGTGTCCAGCGGTGAAGTTGACACACACAAGGAGATGGAAGATCTGGGAGGAGATAACGGCGGAGATTAATGCAGTGGCTCCACAAGTTCGACAGGCAGAGCATGTTAAGAAGAGGCAAGTACATGTGTGTTACATTAGAGTAGTACAAGTCCAGTAATGTTTACATTCAATATTAGATCTAGTTGGCCAATGGGTGTTCACGTTGCTTGGAGGCACAGACATGTTGGCCATGACATTTAATTGATAGTTATTGGAGGGTGAATGTTTTTGTATCTGCTAAGGGTTGGTATGAAAAATGAATATAATGTAAGGTTGGTGTCAGTAGGCACATGTTGTATTATGTATCATATTGCAATGGTTGATACAGCAAACATGAGGAGTTACATGTATTAATATGTACACTTTGATTGCAGGTGGCACGACTTCAAAGGCAACCTCAAGAAGAAATTGACCGAGCGGTGGCAACACAGCCAGACCTCTGGGGCTGGCCCCATGCCATCCAAGCTGGAGCTCACCCCCCTGGAAGAGATGGCCCAGTGCTGTATTGCAGTGGAGGAGGTCCGGGGGGTGAGCACTATAGACAGCGAGTCCCCAGCGGAAGTGATGGCTTCTACTCTTGAAGGTAATTATTTGCCAGGCCATAAGTAGATGTTTTAAATGTTGCATGGAATGTGTGGTAATTTGAATTTTCTTGTTCAACAGCATCGCCACCGCTTGGTCAAGATTCTCTTGAGGAGGTTGTGGAGTCTGTGCCACCTGGCCCCAGTAGCAGGCCCGTGCAGCAGCCGCCGCGATTGTCCGCGGCTGAATTGTCCATGTGAGGCCGTGTGCTGGATAGTATTGTGCAGCAGGGAGAGTCGGCATTCGAGCGGGTGCGTAGGGCCGAGGAGGTGCTGCAGGGTTTGACCACCAGCCAGCAGATTATTGCTGAGAGCCTGCAGGCTCAGAGTGCCAGCCAGCAAGCTATGGCTGGCAGCCACCAAGCTATTGCTGGTAGCCTGCAGGTGCTGGCTGATCAAGCCCTGCGGCAAAACGACCTACTCCTCCGCCATAATGAACTTATGGTGGAGCTAGTTAGCAGCAATAGGGCCCTAATGTCACCCGCTTCGGGTGCATTAGCAACCTCATCACTCCCTGCTGCCAGAGGGGGAAGAAGATCCACCCCCTCACCAGCACGTGCTCCACATGAGCCACCATCGGACTCTGGCCGTGGACGAGGTCGAAGAGCTGCTGCACGTGGCAAGGAGCCTGCCAGGGGCAAACGTGCTCGCAAATGAACTTGTGTCCCCATTAATCTCCTCCGTTATGTCTTCCCAAATCTTCCATTGAGCTGTGTGTGTCAGCATCCTGTGTCCAAATCCGTGCCCAGGGTCACCACTTTTGCCCGCGGTTCAAATGTCATGTTTGGTTCCTCTGTTGCCCTGTTTCAGTGTGCTGTACTTGAAGTGTTGGTGCTGTACTTTTGTTGTGAAGCCACCTGATGTGTTCCCAATGATTCTGCTGTGGCTATTTATTCTTTATTATGTAATTTTTGTCCTGGTATGGTACCATTTGTTTTGTTATGTATTTAAAATTTTTGCCAAAGTTTGTTTAATAAATGTTATTTTGGCCCCACAAATGTCTGTATTAATTTAGACATGCAGAAGTGGCATGTTTATTAGTATTAATATTATTAAGTTGTGTGCATTATTTGCAGTGTAAAAGTGTGTGACAAGTGCAGCATGTAATGTTCCCTTTAAGCTGCATTGCTTCCAATTGTAGCAGTGAGAAGCGTGTAATTAACAAGTCATGGGTAAAGTATGTGATTGTATTGGGTTCAGGTGACATTGGTTGAGGTGCGTCCGTCCTGATTAGGCGTTCCGATTGCCTAGCGCATGACCGAGTGGTGTCCGCAAAGCAAAAGTAACCTTTTGGACACCGCACATTTCTTCCCTTTTTGTTCGCGTGCATTCGGCGTGCTGTCCGAATGCACGCCTACCAATATATGTGTACTCCCCCGTGTCCGCCCATGTTTCCGCCCCGTTTATCCCACTTTGAAACTACGCCCCTGTGTCATTCCGCATGACGCCCATAACACACCCCGGTACTTGTGAGTTATCCGGGCTGCCGATTTCTAAATCGGGTCGGATCGGGCACATCGCATCGCATCGCATGCGACCATCGGATGCGATGCGATGCGATGCGATGACCCGATTTTTCCATAGGAATCAATGTTAAAATGGACTGAGTCCATTTTAACATGGAATTCAATGGGAAAAAGGGGTCCTTTTCATACCCCTACTATCCAAGTGGGCATGGAGTTGGATATAAACCTGTGGCGAGCGTAGCGAGCCACCGAGCCCGAAGCGTGGCGAGCGTAGCGAGCCCCGCGAGGGGACACAGAATACCGTCCCCTCGCGGGGCTCGCTTCGCTCGCCACGCTTCGGGCTCGGTGGCTCGCTACGCTCGCCACAGGTTTATATCCAACTCCATGCCCACTTGGATAGTAGGGGTATGAAAAGGACCCCTTTTTCCCATTGAATTCCATGTTAAAATGGACTCAGTCCATTTTAACATTGATTCCTATGGAAAAATCGGGTCATCGCATCCTTAACTTAAGGCATACAATCAAAAAATCGGCAGCCCAGATAACTCACAAGTACCCACACCCCTATTGCCCGAATGTATGCGGTGCACAGTTCTGTACGGGATTAGTGAGAACAAGTACGGAGACCATGCGTGGCACATGCGCGTAGCGTTCTCCACGCATGCGCAGACGGCTAAAAAACGCCATCCGAAAGAATGCGGAAAAGTCCGCACCGATCAGAATAAGGGCCTTTATGACAGAATAGACACAACACCAGTGCTAATATATATATATATATATATATATATATATATATATATATATATATATATATATATATATATATACAGTGGTCGAAGTGGAAATTTTGAAGTGGGGGTATGGAAATTTTGAAGTGGGGGTATGGAAAAGTAAAGAGTGAATATAGTGCGCACCTTCGGATACCCCCCTGTCCATCAACGTCCCCTGCCAGACTGCCCCGTTGTACAGGGGTATTACAAAAGCACAATATGTGCTGCTGAGTGATCAGAGAGCATCCTGAGGGGGAAAAAAAACTTTTTTTTTTTATCTTCAGATTAAAGTGGGGGTATGCCATACCCCCGTATACCGCCCCACTTCGACCACTGTATATATATATATATATATAACTTAAAGAACACAGCGGCAGCACTCGGAGACTTGTAAAAAACAGCTTTATAACATCATCAAAAGGGTGCAGACAAAGACCGACGTTTCGGGGAAGAGCCCCGTTTTCAAGGTGCAGGAGTGTCACTCCTGCACCTTGAAAACGGGGCTCTTCCCCGAAACGTCGGTCTTTGTCTGCACCTATTTGATGATGTTATAAAGCTGTTTTTTACAAGTCTCCGAGTGCCGCCGCTGTGTTCTTTAAGTTACCTACTTGTATTGGAAGGCACCGGAGCAGAGCGTTCATCTGGGACTGAGTGCCGGTCCGCCCCCCCCCCACGCTATATATATATATATATATATATATATATATATAATTTATTTTTTGTAGCACTGGAAGTTCTGTATATCTAATATGTCTTAAATATATGTCATAACAAAATCATATCACAATCAGAACTTACCCCCACCTACTTCTGTTGGGATTGAATTTACGATTGTAGATATTGCTCTCCCAACTCCAGTCTGCACTCAAGGACAGATGCCCTGCCCTCCTCTCTACATGCTCACCTTGTCTCCTTTAAGCCCCATACACATGGGGGAGATATATTGCTCAGCTACATATTGCTGAGCAATATATGGCTGAGCAATATATTGCTCAGTTTCTCCTTTTCATCAGCGACCAGAGATGGTCGCTGATGAAAGGGAACCTCTGCAGGCGGTGCCGCAGAGGTAATCAGCTGGTCACAGGAGCAAGCTTCTGTGACCAGCGATTAGAACGGGGCTGAAAACGGGAGCTCGCCCCCGGCGATTTATCACCGCCGGGGGACACTCCCATCTCTGGCAATATGGTCACCTGCGACCATATTTCCAGCGATTTCAGCCCCTATCGCCCCCGTGTGTACACAGCTTTACTCTGTCATGCTCAGAGATGGGTAGATAATATCTGGGACTAGAGCACAACATCCAGTGGGAGGAGCACCACTGAAAATTATTGCCATTCCATTTGAACGGACACAAGAACAAGAATAAACAGAATAGGCAGCAGGGAAGACACAAAACAGTACACCAGGGAGCACACAAAGCAGGGAAGACATAGAATGTTTAAACAGGGAAGACATGGAGTCGATACAATTGAGGAGAACAAAAGACTTAGGTAGTTCTATCCCTGATCTGACTGATACAATGATTGTGTCACCAAAAGCTGCATGACAGGAGCTTCACACAATGTCCTAATGCATGTATCCTGCATGCATGTAACTAACATACACCACTCCAGAGGTCAGATGTATCAAGCTTCAAAAAGTGATAAAATGGAGAGTGATAAACAACCAGCCAATCAGCTCCTAACTACCATGTTACAGGCTGGGTTTTAAAGATTACAAGTGGGTACTGATTGGCTGGTTGTTTATCACTCTCCATTTTATCACTTTTTGAAGCCTGATACAACTGGCCGTAGATCTTGCAATATCTTTCAGTGTTTGATCCAATCCATAGATGCAGATGGAGAGACATCCACATGTGTCCTCATGCACTTAGCCTCAAAATGGCATTCAGTGCAAGATGCTCAACATAAGTGAATCACATTGAGCAATTAGTTATAAAAGATTTAATGGTGAATCAAAATGCACCAGTGGTAATCTGTGATCAAACCTGAATTTTTCCATGTTACTCCTCTGAATCAGCTCATCTCTATCACATGGCCACCTTGTGTATGCTGTGGTTCACATTTCGGGGGAAATTTACCAATATGAAAAACCTAGTTTTTCGTATTGGTATTTCCCCTACGACTGCATACGACTGTTTCAGTCGTATGCAAAGTCGTGTTCCGGAGGGGAATGTACAAAGCAGTCATATACGACTGCTTTGTAAGCCTCCGATGTCGTATTCATTCGTATTAGCGGCACATATATACGGCCGCTAATACGAATTTTTCTAGCAGTCTGCACGGATCAGTCAGATCCGTGCAGGCTGCAGAGTCTAAAAAAAAATAGAAAAATAAATAAATATTCAAAAAAAAAACGGCGTGGGGTCCCCCCCACAACCGAAACCAGCACCAGGCTGACAGAGCCTGGAGCCGGCAATTAAAAATCAGGGAACCCGACAAATAGGGGTTCCCCGATTTTTAACAACCAGCCCCAGGCTCCTGCTCTGGGGCTGGTTCCCAAAATACGGGGGACAAAATGAGTAGGGGTCCCCCGTATTTTAAGAACCAGCCCCAGGCAAAACCAGCCAGCAGGGTAATGCCACAGCCGGGAGGAGACTTTTTATGCAAGTTCCCCCGGCCAAAACATTAACCCTCTGACCAGTCAGCCTGGCCAGGGGCCCTGGGGGAGTGGGGACCCCCCCAATAAAGGGGTCCCCCCCTCCAGGACTTACCTGACCAGGCTGAAGCCTGGTGCTGTCCCCGATGCCCCTGGGCGGTGGGCATCGGGCTGATTCAAGTGTAAAAAAAAGATTAAACTATTGTTTTTTACTGTGGCACTACAAGTGCCAGCAAGCCTCCCCAGCAAGCTGGGACTTGGAGAACCACAAGTCCCAGCCTGCTGGGCATTAAAGGGCCCACTGGCACTTGTAGTTCCACAGTTAAAAAAATAGTACACAAAACACACTGACACAAATTTTAAATAAAAGTTATTTCTTTATCTTCTTTCTTCTTTCTTCTTCTTTACGCTGCCGGCTCTCGGGACTTTCAGAGCTTCAGAGATGTTTCCTCCTCGACGTCTGGACTAAGAATGAATTCTAGCCAATCAGTAGCCGACTTTACTGGCCCCTGATTGGCCGCTAGGCGGCTCCTGATTGGCTAGAATTCATTCTTAGTCCAGACGTCGAGGAGGAAACATCTCTGAAGCTCTGAAAGTCCCGTCAGCGTAAAGAAGAAGAAAGAAGAAAGAAGATAAAGAAATAAGCCCTGGAAAAGAAGACAGAAGACACAAGACCATCCATGGAGGACCGGTGAGTAGGATTTCCTTCCACAGGTCCACCATGGATTTTCTTCAGACAGGACGCCGGAGCCGCCAAGACCGGAGCCGCCGACACCGGAGCCAGCGACCTACCGACGGGATCAAGATAGGTAAGTATCAGTGTGTGTGTGATGTGTGTATTAAACTTTTATTTAAAATTTGTGTCAGTGTGTTTTGTGTACTATTTTTTTAACTGTGGAACTACAAGTGCCAGCGGGCCCTTTAATGCCCATCAGGCTGGGACTTGTGGTTCTCCAAGTCCCAGCTTGCTGGGGAGGCTTGCTGGCACTTGTAGTGCCACAGTAAAAAACAATAGTTTAATCTTTTTTTTACACTTGAATCAGCCCGGTGCCCACCGCCCAGGGGCATCAGGGACAGCACCAGGCTTCAGCCTGGTCAGGTAAGTCATGGAGGGGGGGACCCCTTTATTGGGGGGGGTCCCCACTCCCCCAGGGCCCCTGGCGAGGCTGACTGGTCAGAGGGTTAATGTTTTGGCCGGGGGGACTTGCATAAAAAGTCTCCCCCTGGCTGTGGCATTACCCTGCTGGCTGGTTTTGCCTGGGGCTGGTTCTTAAAATACGGGGGACCCCTACTCATTTTGTCCCCCGTATTTTGGGAACAAGCCCCAGAGCAGGAGCCTGGGGCTGGTTGTTAAAAATCAGGGAACCCCTATTTGTCGGGTTCCCTGATTTTTAATTACCGGCTCCAGGCTCTGTCAGCCTGGTGCTGGTTTCGGCTGTGGGGGGGACCCCACGCCGTTTTTTTATTTTATTTTTATTTTATTATTTTTATTTATTTATTTTATTTTATTTATTTTTACACCGCAGCCTGCACGGATATGACTGATCCGTGCAGGCTAAAACGAGAATACGACAGGAAAATGGTGTTCTATTTTTCTGCCGCATTTTCGTGGACAAAAGCAGCCGTATTTTATATACGGCTGCTTAGTAAATCAGGAACCACCATTCTTTTGAATGGTAATTTCAGTCGTATCCTATCGATGGTGTAGAACAGTGGTGGGGAACCTCAGGCCCAGGGGCCGTATGCGGCCCCTGTAGCCGGTCTGAGTGTCCCTCCTACCCACCCAGCAGCTTTGCCGGGAGTCAGGTACAGGGGACTTCTTTGGCCAGGTCGGTAGTTCTTGCGAGATTCCTCTTAATTAACAGCAGCCAGAGACTGTCACTGCTATTCAGCAGCAGCTGCCGGATCGTGGGACGGCTGCAGCAGGACAATTTGTAAGATACATTTTTACGTATGGCCCCCGAAGGATTT
Organism: Crinia signifera; assembly: GCF_055691185.1. Taxonomy (NCBI): domain Eukaryota; kingdom Metazoa; phylum Chordata; class Amphibia; order Anura; family Myobatrachidae; genus Crinia; species Crinia signifera. Next base: position 113,809,236 of record NC_139223.1, read on the forward strand.
TTCCACCATACAATTGGCCCTTGGCACAAAAAAGGTTCCCCACCCCTGGTGTAGACATTCGTATTTGTAAATACAAATACGAATGTTCCATCCCTAGGACTACGAATTGTTGTATTTTGGGGATAGAAAATCCCGAAAATACAAATTCGTAAAAAAAAGGTGTATTTCTCCCTACGAATACACCTTTTTTCTACGAATCCATTTTGGTAAATTTCCCCCTTCATGTCTCCTTTGCATGCCAATCTCTGTGTTGTCTCTGTTCCCAGTTTGACATTGCGTCAAAGCATGGGTGCAGTCATCTTAAATCATCTTGATATTACTCCTGCTATTCAGTTTGTGCGTTATTCTACATTATAACTACAGCCTATCTTCTCATAGGTCAGCCTATTTACATCCTCTAGTTCACCAATTCATTGCCAGAGCAATGTGACATTGATGAATCCCGGCTCCTGTTTAGCAGCAATTCTGCAATTCCTAGTGATATCTTTGTGCCTCAGTACTGCTGTGTTACCATTCTGCAAACATCAGCACATCTATATCCAGGGCATTTATTCAACTATGCCTCAGTGATCCAAACTATAATGTAGATATTACTTTTACAATTGTCTACCAAGCCAGTATTGCTTCCAGCTGCACTGCAATAATTAAAAGCATATTCAGTGTTCTCAAGTAACAGTTCTGCTGGAATCAGCTTCTGAATTCAACATCCTTGTCTATATGCCTGTATCTTAGTTTTGCTGCTCCCCACCTGTGAGCTTCATCTAACCAACTCCAGTGTATCTTGCCTGCTGATTTAAAGTAATTCAGAGCTCAGCCATATCTGTCAATTACCAGCTGCATTCTACCTTTGGAATAGTGTACACTTCATTTCTTGTAGATATCCCGAATCCCAGCGTGCAATTTCTCTGCAGCAAATTCCAGTTGCAGGCCCAGCCTGACTAATTCTCCATACACACTGTGCGATTCTCACTAACTTTCTCTTTGATTTTCACTATATATTCAAAATAAAATATAAATGGTTTTAAGCCATATTCGATTCCGATGCGTGCTCCCATTTAGTGGAAATCTATATAGTACATACATTTACTATAAAATAAAAATCAAATGCGTTTTGCTTGCTTTGCGATTCAATCCCGATTCAATCAGGATTGAATCGGTGCATGCGTACACCCCTTAAGAAAGCTTCCTCCTCTGATCTGCATAGAAGTACCACTGCTTCTAGCATTAGCCAGTTCCAGGCAGTATCCTATCTAACCGGTCCCAAATCCACTCTTCTGAGTAGCAGGTCTTTTGCTGGGAATCCTGCATAACTGGTCTAGGGTCAACACCCAGTCCAGCCAATCTGTTATCCGATTCTAATAAAGTTTCCAGTTTGCTTCTGACTTGCCTCAACCATATAGTCCTCACCTATAGTAGCATTACTAAAGTACTTAGCTAAATATAATCTATAGTACATCTGTATTGCCCAATGGTTCCAGATCCAGTGTCGACAAACAAATCTGAGTTTGATGGATTCTGACATTCCAACACCTACCAGTCGGCATGTTTCTGTCTTTAATGAGGGAATCCTTATTCAGGACAGTTATCTGGAATCTATACCACTCTTGATATCTTGGGTCCTTGCATAGCATATATCTCATAGTGTAACCTTTGTAGTACTCCCTAGCTGCCTCGACTGGTATGCTTGCAAAGGGGATGTAAAAACCATGGACCTGGTGATTATATTGGGGTCCTACCCCTAGTGTTATGTCACTGCGATCACTCATTTTGTGTCATTGCTTCTAGGTATAACCTATTCCATCAATCCTACTTAGTGTGCCTGACGTGGCTACCTCAACTGTTAGCTTTTGTGGATGGAATATTGTGTATAACACATAGAAATTATTACCTAAAATGTCTGCTCCAACCTTGCATTACAGTTTTAGAGGTTTTGGTTGTGCTTGCTTGAGACAGGTGAAACAAAATCCCTTATAAGCAGTGCCATGTGCCAGTATATTAGGGCTTGGAAAGTGCCAGATACCTCAATCTGAGAATCACCACCATTGATTTATGGATACCTCAGCATGTGTTGCAATCATCACCAGCAGAAAGAATCCAAAACATGAATGTATGGACATCAATCAGTACTTTGCACCTACCTGCAACCAAATTTGTTAACTGCAAAGTCACTTAATTAAAATTAGGTACGAAGACTCTAATTCAGCTGCAAATATTGCTGCTTACTGAGTGCCTGAGATGCCACCCACTACCTGGCCGAATACCCCACCACCACCAAATCCCCTTGGTACTGTGGGGCAGATGTATGATCCGTCGTTATGGGGGAGAAGGGGTATCAGCGCACGTTATGTGCACTGATACCGCTTCTCCCCCATGTATGAAGCAGGTGAGATGCGGTAAAGGACAGGGGCGCTATGCGCCCCTGTCCATATCGGCGCTGCTATCAAAATGATAGCAGGCCGAATGTATGAACGGTCAGCATCGCTGACCGTTCCGCACGAAGCCTGCTTTGGCTTCGCCAGCATCAGGCTGGCGAAGCCCTATCTAAACAGCAGGGACAGCGCTGTCCCTGCTGTTAGGTCTGGGCTGCGCTGGGGATCTCACGTGAACAGCGAGATCCCACGCATGCCCAGTGCTGCCGGCCGGGGGACAGGAGATAGCGCATCAGTATTAACTGATGCGCTATCTTCAGAAAGGGACATCGCCGAAGGGGGGAGTTAACGCTCCCCCGCTTCGGCAGACAAGATGTTAATACATCTTGTCGATGTCCCTTCCTGCTTCGCCTCGCTATTGAGGCGAAGCAGGAAGTATCATAGCGGCGCGATAAGCGCTGCTATGATACATCTGCCCCATTGTGAGGGGATGTGTACAAGAAAACATCCCTTTGCATGACTCCATTAGCAAGAGATATCATTTGATTGTTGCCAACAATTGAATGATTTCTCCTGCCTTCGCAAATAAAAGTCTGTCTCAACTGACTTTTATTTATGAGCATTAGGATGAAGACAATGCATGTGGCTGACATCCTGTGACATCAGCCGCCCGCCCCTGGCAGACACCGGCCCGCCCACGTACCCATGGGAATGCCCAATGTTTTCATGGGGCTGCCCATTAAATGCTGGTTTTTCCCATGGGCGAGCCAAGTTTTTGCCCCTGGCCCTCCTTCCCTGCAGCAAATGCCCCATTGAGTGTGTAACTCACTGAAGCTGTTCGCTGTCAGGGTTTTCACATGTGCAGAAATGCGTAAACTCTGACCATCTGGGATGGGGCCGACTTTGGAGCGATCCTGAATTGGACCCATAGTGTAACTTTGCCCTCAGAGGCTCACAGATTCACTAAGAGACACAGAGAATATGCTAGAATCAATTATCTTTGAACTTGAACAAAATAATCCAAGGTATGATTATAAAAAGATTACAATGGACAGAAAATACAGTACATATAATCCTCAGAAAATTAAACAGGGAGTAATATTTTGGAACTTATCACTTAAGGTGCCCATACACTATGCGATGTCGGGCCGATTTCACCCAATTTCAGTATTTTGGGCTGATAAATCGGGTGAAATCGGCCCAAAATTGCATGTGTGTGACATCTGATCTGATGTGCTGCCCCATGCTCATTGGACTGGATCAGAAGGTCGGACAGCATGCATATACTATCATGTCCGGAGAAGCGGGGCAGGCGGCAGGTGCTGGTGCTGCAGCGGGCAGTATGGAGCAGTGGGGTGCTAAGCACTAGCGGGTGATCAGCAGGACAGGCAGCGGTGGGTTTTAGAATTTTAAAATAACCTGTCAAATGACTAGCCGGCCTCTGATTGGCAGAGAGAGCACTCAATCAGAGGCCAGCCAGTCATTTGACAGATTATTTTACAATTCTAATACCCGCCGCTGTCTATCCTGCTGAACACCCACTAGCGCTCAGAACCTGCCGCCCGCCCCCCTGCTCCTCATCAACCACTGCAGCTCCCTGGTTTTACATGTGATATATCACATGTAAAAAATGGCTCATCATGTTTAAAATCATATGTGAGCCTCCCTGGGAGCTGCTGCTCTAGAATTGGAGCAGTGAACAAACCAAACTTGGCTATATATATCAGCTGGATTGAGCATAGATCCAAGTCCTGGAGTGGGAAGGGGTAAACTCTGACGCGTTTCGCTACTCGCTGTAGCTTTTTCAAAGTTTTTGAATAAGCTACAGCCAGTAACTATGCTCAATCCAGCTATATAGCCAAGTTTGGTTTGCTCACTGCTCAAATTGTGGAACTTTCAATGGGATCTACTGTGGCCCCCCACTTGGCATTCACCATCTGGATACCCCCAGGTGAAAACCCCCAGGTCAACTCTTCCATCTATTGCCACCTCAAAAGAGGATTCCTTCACTTTCCAGCTGAACTGCCCATATACCTTGTCCTCCAGCGGCTATTGGGGGCACCACACCACCAGAGAGGACCTTGGGCAATATTCCTTGGGCAAGATTCCTCCAGTGGACCTGTGTTATTTCTTCCAAACTCCTATCATCTATGAGCAGGTATTTATACACCAGCCCCTTTGGTAAAGCGCACTTATCTTAAATTTGATTGTCTACCATTGAGCAAGTGACATTCTTGGTTTCATCTCTGCCCTGTGAGTGAGGTCTATCAATTCAAATTTCAATTACCCAATAATTATGTGATGTAATATGTATACCTAACAATTATGTGTTGCTATTTTTCATATAAACAAATTTGTATTGCCTAAATTCGTTCAGTGTTAATTCATTGTGGTACTAGCATTGCTTCATTTGTACGTATTTCTCGTATTACAAGAAACAAAGCATTTACTGTAACTCCAAATGGCGCCCGGGAAGGGGAAGTGATTGCAATAAACAATATAGTGCAGAGGTGGTGAATAATGCAATATTATACTTCCATTATGTGATATGGAGCTCCATCCTGTTCTCACTTCAGATCAATGAAACTTCTCTAATGGGTGGAGTACTCTAATATATGCAAAAAGAAAAGGCTTATAATAGTGAAGCCTTTTCTTTTTGCATATATTGGAGTATTCCACCCATTAGAGAAGTTTTTATTGATCTGAAGTGAGCTCCATATCACATATCACATAATGGAAGTATACTATGGCATTATTCACCACCTCTGCACTATATTGCTTATTGCAATCACTTCCCCTTCCCAGGTGCCATTTTGAGTCATACTGTATGCTTTGTTTCTTGTGATATTTGACTATTTTAAGGATTTGGGAATTTCCTTTATTTATAACTTCTGTAGTAGCCATAGGGAGCGCAGATCCAGAGAATATTCATTGTTCTTTTCACTTTTGTATTATTTCTCATTGACTACCCCTATACCCCAGCAGGTGCCTTGTTTTACCCTTTTGTAGATTAAAACATTTTTTCCTAAAACTTACATATGCAATTTTTCTTTTTTTGCTATCAAAAAATTATATATGGACCCACACCAATGGAGTGCTAAACAGCTATTTTGGTTATAAAGAAACCATTATGAGAGTATAAAGACCCATCCCTTTGTGATTACGGTACGCTGTCTATCTCCAGCAGTGTTTTTCAACCACTAGTGTGCCTTGAGCTGTTCTCAAGTGTGCCCCCAGATCTAGAGATGCCCAGACCAGTTTATAGCCACCACCAGTTTAACTGTTATTTACTGGTCTCTTGTTTTCATGTAAAGGGCCAATGCATTTTATTGTTGTTACCTGTGGGGACCAGTGTGATTGTTTTTTATATGGAGGCCAATAGGTTTGTTTTTTTTTCCCTGTGGGGGCCAATGTGTTTTGCCCTGTGGGGATCTAATGGTGTGCCTTGGCAATTTTTAAATCTTATTTAGTGTGCAGCAAGCTAAAAAGGTTGAAAATCACTGATCTACAGTGTTCGGCACAGAAGGTGTGCCGAACACTGTAGAAACCTTTATGAATGGGTCCTCACGATATAATTTGTGAGTTCGGTAAGACTTCACCTACTTTCCCCTTCATTCACATTATTTATTTAATTTGAAGAATCTTACATGTTTTATTTTTTACTTTTATTCCATATGAACATCAATTGTTCACCATCACCTACTACACAGAGTCAAGCGCCATCAGTGTTGTTTTCCGGTTACAGTATTCTAGGAGGTTTTTCCAGTGATCCTCCATCAACATTAAGGCAGCAAGGACTCCTAAATTGCGCCTTGGGACATTCTTTTTTTCTTGTGTTTAATTGTTCGACCTAAGGACACTGTCGACCTTCAGTCCCTGTCGACTTTCTGCGTGTTGACCTTCCGATGTCGACCTAAGGCGTGTCAACCTTTCTTGGGTCGACCTAATGATCCATACCCAAATTATACCTTTGCAGCATCACTTTCCCCTCCCAACTGTTATCCTTTGAAATGGCTCAATGTTGAACACTGGACACTTGATTGACACCACCCTTCCTCACAAGAAAATTGTAATTTATTGCCTAGTAAGGGAGGACGGAAGTTACTCAGTGATCACAGAAGAAATTCTACCCCTCCCTGGAGGTGAAACTCCTGACCTGACCTGGTCTGGTTGTTGGGATAAGAGATCCTTATTTGACATCTTGACTCCAAGAGACCTCAATCACTTTTTCCTAGGTCTGTTATACTGTACATGGGATCACATATAGGACACATGCCATTGATCCATCTAGGTCAGTCATTTCCAACCTTTTTGGAATCATGGCACCCTATAAAAAAAAAAGTCTGTGGCATCTCCTAGGCCAAAAGTTTTATTGAAACATAAAATATTAATTCAATTAATTGTATTTATATGTTACTATCCTGAAAAAAATGTTAATTCATATTCGTATTCTTAGTAAATAGATCAGAAGTTGGAATTACAACCTATCAGGCGCCCCTTCTTCCTTTTCTTAATTGTAGAAATATTGAACACTCCACCATGGATTTTACATGAAAGAGAACAACATCATATATGGAAGTACCGTAAATTTAATAGTGTACACATAAAACATATACATTTTAAAAATGGGTTTTAAAATGCACTAAAGCATATAATAAAGTGCATCAATATCTTTCATAAAATCATCAAAGTCAGTGGCAGTTTAATTACCAGGTTCTAAAAAACTGTTTTTTAATAATTTCTAGAGAGGCTCAAATTCCGTGTATGCCAGTGTTAGCTGCTGGGCACTTGATCACTGGGGGCTTGTTGTCCTCGGTATGAGGTTCCTTACTGACACTGACTGGAACACAAAAAGTCACCAAAGCATTTCTTCCCACAACCGGGACTTTATCAAGGTGTGGAGATTTGTTTCAGGCTTATTCATATTTAAATAGTGTCCGTCCAATCCTAATGTCCGTGGCCCACCTGGAGTCTAATTACAAGAAAAACTACATGTCCCATAGTCCTCTTTGAGCCCACTGACTTTCTGTATCCAGCCTCACACTCACATACAGCATTAGTGTGCACTGAGCTCAGACGCAGCTGAGCGCCGTACGCTGACATCACTTCCTAGAAACATGTTGCCCTGTTCACAGCCGTTGCGTCACTTCCTAGTTACGTATCATCTAAATATTGCTTCCTCAAGATGGAACTGTCCCTTCTAGAAGACTTGTATTCTCTGTTGCTAGGTAACCCGTTCATCACGGCGTATCTGGATCTTATCATTCCTTATATTATCAAAAGGAGGGGATCATTTCCACTTTAATGCTTTTATTCAGTGGATTCCGGATCACGTAGTCCATGTATCCTTTTTAAACATATGAATGAAAAACAAGTTACTGTTCATATTAAAAACGTTTTTTTTTTAAGTCCTAAACACAGTCTTATATAATAACATGGGCCCTTATTCTGGTTGGTGCGGATATGTCCGCGTGCGTTCGTTCCGCCGATGTTTTGTGTTTGTGCATGTGCAGAGGCATATCTGCGCATGTGCGAAAGGGACATACGTCCGAATTCCGCATGAATTGTTTACACTACGAACAGGGGGAGGAGAGGTGCGTGAAGGACTGTTTGGCCTCATTAACATATGCATATGCCCTGCGTTTCATGGGCGTTCCCATGAAAACGCTGGGCGTACGTATGGTAATGCGGCCGTGACGCACGTGTAGGGGGCGGACATATGACATTGCCGGATGTCAGCTGCCCGCCCAGATCCCTGCTTTTGCATGGAGAAATGCCCGAGTGGTCTGAGCTCGCGGGAGCTGCCTGACCACTCGGTCCTGCATTCGATGGTCTGCGACCATCAAATGATGGGGGAGGTTCCCAGAGATGGAGGAGGTGTATACATGAGAAATCCACTCGTGCTCCGTGCGGTCAGCGGCTTACCGCATTCGGACGGAGTGAGCGATCTGTACGGAAGGCGGGGTTTAGGACGCACGGTCCTGGCCGCATATTCGGTTCCGGCCGCACAGACCAGAATAAGGCCCATGGTGCCAGATAAAAGGGTAATGTGTGCAAAATGAGAGGAAAAGAGGGTATATTAAAATTTGATACAGTGGAATTAAAACAGGTATAAGCTATAAAGATATAGCCTATAAAAATGCCACAGAAACCACTTAATTTCGAAGTCAAAGTTTAGACATTCGGGTATTAAGGTGCCTAAGTCATAAATAGTTTGCATTTCGGCTTTAGCTAATTGTTTTGCCAAGCCTTTCTGCCTCCAGTTTTCCTTAATGTGTCTTAGTCCACAAAAAACAGCAATGCCTGATGCACTGCTTTTATGATGTGTTCTGAAGTGTTCAGAGAGAGCATTGGTGGCGACACCATTTTTGATATTCCTGAGGTGTTGTCAGAGTCGTTCCTTTAGCGGTCTTGAAGTATGGCCAATATACCAGAGATTACATTTACAACCAATCTCCCCCTATGTCTTTTATGTGAGTACAGTGCAATAAACTTTTTGTGAAAATTATAGCAAACAGTATTAGTGAGTCTGTGAAGTAAAGTATAGACATAAGAATGTTATTCTGAAGACAATTTAATAATCATATACAGTAATGACAACAATAGTTTTCATCCTAACAGCTTTCTCACCAATCCCAAAGGACATTGCATTCCACTTACTTTTCTAATTTAGTAAATTAAAAAGTATAATTATTAGACAGTATTTTCTGTTTCTTTGTTTTTCTCTTTATTGGGGGGGGGGGGCGTATATCCACTTTTGAGAGGAAACTGAAATACATTTGAAGGAGATATATGTTTAGGAGATCCAGGGACTGTATAATACTGTATATGTTCAATTGGTTGTCGGGTTCCGGTTACAGAGGAAAAGTACAGCACAGTATGTAGCCTACTTCTGTATGTTATATTAGCTGCCATAGACTGTGTTAGATCCCAGTCCCCCTGTGAATGTAACTGATTAGAAATAATAATTAAAACATGATCAAGTTAATAATCACTTTTTGATTTCATGATGTACAGTATGAAAAAAGTCTGCACAAGAAAGAAAAACAAATAAAATGAAAATAAAGAAAATAACAAGTATTTAAATTAATAACTAGAGGAAATCTTAGATGTTGACAAAGCTGTTAATTGTAGTTTCCCCATTTAGTTTATGTAGCCATAGTGTAAAAGGCCATTTAAAATATTTATTTTACAAAATATTACTTAACTATTTTTATCTCTTTAGTGTCTTCTGTGATGTGCTCTGGAATTGTATATGGTTTCATTCAGAAATTCCTTAACCTGGTCCTCAAGGCACCATAATGGTCCAGGTTTTATAGATATCCATAGTTCAGCACAAATGGTTAAGTTCAAATAACTGAGGTACTAATTAAGCCCCCTTTGACAAAGCATGGATAAACTTAATACCTGGACCGTAAGGGTGCCTTGAGAATCACATTTGGGGTAATCCAGGTTATGCATTTTAAATGTAAAAGATTTAGATTACCAAATCAAAAATCATCAAGTTGTACCAATGAACACTGGACCTGATCCTAAAGCACCTGTTTGTCAAGTGGACAAAACCATACTGCAGGGCAGATGTAACATGTGCTGAGAGATTTAGATTTGGATGGTGTGTGTTCAAATTGAAATATAAATTGTAGTGTAAAAATAAAGCATCTAGTATTTACCCTGCATAGAAACAATGAATCTACATATCTCTGCACATGTTAACTTTGCCCCACCTACAGTTCTAATGCTTTTGTGCATTTGAGAAAAAAGGTGTTTTGCGATCATTTCTGAATTAGGCTCAACTTGATGGGAAAAAACAAAATAACAAGGTAGTATCCAGGTTTAACCACAGCTAGATTCCACTGGTCCACCTTTTATATTCAAGTACAAAGCAATTTAAGTTATTACACTATGCTATAATATAAACTGTAAATAAGGCTGACACTATGTAAACCTATAGTAGATAGTTGCATAGGGTACCATGGTATGCCTAAAATACTGCATAATGACATAACATCAGCATACCTCCCAACATGACCCTCCCCAGGAGGGACACATTGCTCTGTTTCTACACTTTCCTCTAAATGTGTTATCACCATCACCAGTTTTAAACAGGTTAATAGTTAAAAAAAGTTGTTTCCACACAGGTGGTAGCAATCATACATTAAGAAGGTAGTCCAGAAACAGAGCGTTGTGTCCCTCCTGGAGAGGGTCATGTTGGGAGGTATGCATCAGTCATTCAGTGTCTTTATTTTCACCATAGTGGTGGCTATGTGCTGGCAGCTAGCCTGTGAGGGCAGCAGTTGGGAAATTCTTCTTTGCTGATTGCTGTACTTCAGTTGTCACATCCTGATTGCTCCATCATGTTAATTATGGGCTATGATGTCATATCTTGACATCACATTTCCCAAGAGTACAAAATGCCACCCTACATACTGCAAATTGATGGTGCTGCCAAGGAGCATGTGCATTTTTGAAGCTTTACATGGCTAAGGGGTAACTTTGTATAAACATTGTTTAAACCTAATACCAACTAGAAACATACTGTTGGCTACCTGCATGTACTAGTGTAGTGAATAATGAAGGAAATGTGCAATCATTATCGTCTAGCACTTCTTTGTTTTTTTGTTTCATTTTTCAATGGTTCTTACCTTGGCTTTCAACATTTTAATGCTACTTTTTCAATTTTATAATGCAACATGACATATTTGTTATATGTTAATGAAGACTCTCAGTTAAATAGATTGAAAATACACGGAAATCAAATTTGAAATATACAGTTGAAATATGACTAAGTAAACATTTTTTCACAGGATTTTTACACATGCATACTCCTCAAATGTATGAATGAGTTTCAAAACCCATTTGATAAATTTGCTATAAAATGTTAGACTCACAAACAGTTGCTTACCTGTATATTTCCAAAGGAAATGTTTTACTTCTGTCTATATTTAATCATACCCTATTGTTGCTTGACAACCTATACTTTTTAAAAAAATCTATAAAAAGGTTGTTTTTCAAATCTTATAAAGGTACAACTATATGAGTATATCTTTAAATAATGAAAACAAAGTCCTGGACTTATGTGGCAGATTTTCATTGTTTTCTGTATTTGTTTCTTCTCATCATCTATTGGAAAGAGGCTACAGGGTAAATAATCTCTCTGATTGCCTGCTGTCAGACCTGCTTAAAAAATACATTTATTAATACAGGGATTTGTGACCCATAAATAGGTCAATCTCAATCTCATTTGTTTGTTAAGTACTTGGTTAAACTACAGTATGATGGCAAATACTGTTGGGTTGAATATTTGCAGAATATTCTAAAAAGTATTAACTGTTCTTACGCACAGTAATTGTGTAATAAGTTGTTGGCTAGCGCTAGTAAAAATATACAGATTCATGTATATAGAAAAATGGGTAAGGTAGTAGTTAAAAGCAGCTGAATTTGCATTTCAGTTACAATACTCATTTTGATTTTTTTTTATATATATGATTTAACAGATCTTTTTTTCACAAGCTGTCAATAAATGTTATTTCTTCTATTGGAAAGCTGTCCTTAAAAACTAATTGTGATATATAATGGTAGCTACTGTAGTTATCTAATTTTGTTTAATACAGGTTGAGTATCCCGTATCCAAAATGCTCGGGACCAGGAGAATTTTGGATAACGGATTATTCCGTATTTCGGAATATTTTAATATTTCAATGATGTATTTTGAAGTATCTTGCATTTATGCTGTATAAACACATAATATACACACAAATATATTTTATTACCACATAAAATACACACAAACATATTTTAATTGTTCCAAAAACAAGGTTTCAAAACGTGAAACAAAATGTGTGTACTATCTCAGCACTGAATTTGAATGCCAAGCAATCATTGTCTTGCACATATATAGTGCCAGTTACATATCATGTCCCCAGTGATGCTGTTACATATGTCCCCAGTGAGTTTTTAGCAAAAAAAAAAAATTTTTTCACTTTCTGGAATGTCCGTATTTCGGAATAATTCGGATAACGGTTATTCGGATACGGGATACTCGACCTGTACTCTCAATGTATTCTGCTGCACAAGGCAAATTAATTGGTTGTTGGTAAATGGTTTAATTACTATTTAATTATGTTTCCTTAATGAACCATGAAACAAAAGTAAAAATAAAATAGAAACATAAGAAGACATCTCAATAATTTTGGGTTTGATCTACACTTTTTTTTAAATATATGAAATATATTAAATATATGGATTCAATTCAAAGTGATGTTAATAGCAGAAGGAATCAGTTCCTTGAGATATTCAATTGTCCTCATCGCTAGTCATAAGATGCCAGTTCCTGCACCTTTAGCCATGTGGTTATGTAGTTACCAGTTGTCCCTCTACATTCCCTGCTGAGCTTGTGAACAATACTTTTTCTGATCACCCACCATGATATAGTCAATCTCGTTTTGGGCCATGGGGACTTTTGTTATATTAAAGGCCAGGCTGCAGTACAGCTATTTAGGACAGATTTTAGCTATTTTGGGTGTCCCAGAAATTTTTTAAAATGTATTAATTAAAATACAATATTATTTTGTACGTGCATTTGCTAAAAAATAGCTGATTAAAATGTAAGTTTTCTTATTAGTTGCAAATTATTTAAAATGAAAATTTATTAAATATATATATATTTTTAATTGTAATACGTAACAATGTTTTCTGAGTTGATTCAATGAAATTAGAACATTTAACCAAATGTACTGTAGAAATGACTTGTTGAGATGAGCATCAGAAGATTCACTTACATTTATCTTCTCTCCACCAGTTATTTCAAATTCTAGAGTGTAGCGAAATGACCGTGGTAGCCATTATCTCCAGAATGAAACATGCTCTATTTCCTTACCAGTCCGAAAAATGTCTTAGAATATTTCTTGCCTATGTAAAAATACATGGAGTTTGGGATTTTATCTGTACCTAAGGAACAGTTTTACGAAAAAAAAGATGGATTATGACACAGCAGAGAGGTGTTTCATTTCAAGCTAATTCCAAAGCGCATATTATTCCTGAAAGCTTCTCATGCTTTGGAAAACTCAATGGCCCTAAGTGTTTTTCTAATTAGAAATACATGACTTGATGTTCCATTGTTGAGATTCATGCTGGGTCCTGTGTTTCCTTCATACTCTGTGAAACACATAATGGATCAGTTCTGATGGCTATTATTCTCTAAAGGCTTCATAAGTGTTTTTTCCAAATGAGAAATGAATAATTTTCAAGCTTTAAAACAGAGAAGAAATCTTTTTATAAACCTTGCAGTTGTACTAACGATACTTTGTCAAACTGACTCAAAGTCAACCAATGCGCATACACTGAACCATTAAATTATTGTATATTATGCTTGGTTAGCTAGGGCTATCATGACAACTACAGCACAATAATAAGTAGGTAAGTGGGTGGGTGTACTTCTAACTAGTTGTTAGTGTCACCTACAAAAAGTACAACAGACAGAAAATTGTCATTTGTTGAAATGTTTTCATTTATTTCAGGGATGCAGAGCCGCCTTTTCCATTGGGCTCAATGGGCAGTTGCCCAAGGGCCCCAGGAACCCAAGGGCCCATGACCAACACAACTCCCTTTAAAGTGGATGTTTGCTAAATAGTGCACAACAAGGCATGCAGCAAGTGGTAAAAGTTTGTTGTGGCACATGCAATGACAAGTGAAAAGATAGATTATTAACCACACAGCGCTACCTTGGTTGTTCCCATACATAAACACACCGGCAAGGTGATCAATTAATCATATATAAAACTTTATATGATATGCGGTTTCCATTGAGCAATACACTTTTATCTGAAATTACAAAAGAAAAGAATACCCTTGTCCGGCAATAGTGGGACTAACAATAAGGGAACACAACAAAAAACCATCATAGTCTAATAGTCAAATAAAATTGGTATTTTAATGTGTAGATAAAACTCACAAGGATAGATGATATAAAAGTATAAAAGAAGGTCCCAAGGCAAGTACTGCTACCGAGATGTTATATGGTTTCCTCCCCAGGGTGAAAAATCCAATACCGTATATTGGTTATCCACCAGGCACTGAAGAGGGATACTCACGATATACCCGCTTAGAAAATGACTTAATATCGGCATGTGTGTAGGCCCTATAAGGATTGATAGTCTGATCTACTCAAAATTGCCTTGCCTGCACAGTCAATCTATGCTAAGCAATCTATGCTAGACAATATTGACTAAGCAGGAGAAAAATAGGGAGATTTTGGCCAACCTTCTAGGAGATTTTGACTAGTCAAAATCTCCTTCCAGAATCTCTCAGTGTGTACACCCCTCAGAGGCAACTGCAGAATACAACATGCCTGCACAATTACATGTAAACAGAGAAAGATGCGATCCACAGTAACGTGCATTATGTACATTGCACAAGTCCACTGTTCATAACACAAGAAAATATAACAATAGTATCATCTCATCAAAGTTGTAATTGCAATGTACAATCAAAAATTATTGATAAAGTATAAAACTTAGTCCATCATCTGGTACATACAAGAAACCTGCATGAAAATGTTGTACAGTCTATTGATGCCATAGGGAGAGTCTCCATAACCTAATATAACAGGTGCACATCCTGCCAGTACATGGGGATATTGACAATGTTTAACATTCAGGATTTAAAATTGCAACTTTTACAATACAAAAATTGCCACTTTTAAGTAGATTTAAAAAAAATCCTGGTGGTCTATAGGAGAGGCAATGGAAGTATAATGATTTCCGGAGTGCCTCTTAGGAGTTATGGTGCGTACACACGGTGCGATTTTGCTTGCAATTCAAATTGAATCAAACGGCAAGCAAAATGCATTTGAACTGGACTATATAGTACAGATCTGTACTAGACAGTCTGTCTATTTTACGGTTTGATTTACACTAAACGTGAGCATGCATCCGGATTGAAGCAGCATCAAATGCGGCTGAAAACCGTTCGATGTCCATTCAATTTGATTTTGACTATATAGTCAAAATGTAACACAAGATCTCACAGTGTGTACACAGCATTACATAAGCTAAAGTGCAACACTACAGCAATCATTATCAGCAGCAAGCAGACCTGTGCAACCAGCCCACTGGAGAGGTCTGCAGTAGTACCTGTAATCAGGTCTCCTGGGATAGAATACACTTGGCATCATGATGGGGATGGTTGCTGTGTATCCTTCCATCTTGGTAGCACAGTGAGAATATTAAATAAATTAACCTTAAACTTAAGCCCCCACTCCAGGATTAGTTATTTATTTATTACCCCCTGCCAACAAAACCTGTACAAAATGGTCAATCAGTCCGTACTGTACATTAGAACAATGATATTATTCCAGAAGAAAACCTATTGCGCCAATAGGCCTAGATTATACCCTGCAACGTGTATGCAAGAGTTACAGTAACCCTCTAATTCACCCGACTGCCCTGCTGTACCCGCTACTCTGAAGACCTGACCAGGAGGAACTATGAACAGCATGCTTGTGATTAGATATACAGGGTTATATACTATGATAGGTTATGGCGCTATATTCCCTAGTGCGTGGGGGCAGCTTAACGGAGTTGTCCACACTCAAAAGATAAGGTAAATAATAGGTTTTTAGTTAAGCGCTCACCTTGGTAATTATAGTAATGGTGTGTTTGTAGGTGAATACCCGTGTGTGATTTAAAGAGGAAACAGTATTTGTAAGTCAATATGTTTATTGAAATATATACATGACGAATACATATAACATAAATGAAGGAATGTATGTACAGTCTTAACCTCCTGATGAGCCTCAGAGAGGTATGAGGAAACCAGCAGGTCCCTTTTACTATAAGTCTATGGGGACTTATGTCTCATGCGGGGTTTGTGGGGTGTGTGGATGAGCCCTGCAGTTTTTGGCTGCTGGGTATGAGAGTGCCAGTGGGACTCTTTATACCATAAGCTAAATCTGCTTATGTCTCAATCCGGTAGTGGTCAGGGTGGTGGGGGTGGAAGAGGGGTGTGCGATCCTGCTGTAACAAAAGTCTCTGGTAACGGAAGCTGGGGGGGGAGGGTGGGGGCGGGTGTGTCCGGAGTAAGGAGCGGCGTCCCACTCACTTACTACTTCACCTGTCCCTCTTCGCTGTTCCGTTGGTGCTCAGAGTGGGAGCGCGATTGTTTAGTCTCTCTTCCTTTGATGTGGGGGAAGTTGTGCAGCCGCAGTTGGTATCGCTGGGCGGCTCTTGTGTTGGTGTGTCCTGGCTCCACAGACCTTCTGCGCCGGGCGTAACTTCCTGGATGCAGCTCTCGCGAGATTGCTGCTCCCGGAGTGACGTCACCGGTGGGTCCGTGCGCTCACTCGTGGGTAGAGGAGACTTAGCCTGTGCTGGATCCTGTGAGTGCTGCTGCTGCTGTAATGCCGTGCCCAACGTGTTTCAGCCTCTTAGGGCCTTTGTCAAGGATGACGGGCTCTGTGGTGGGAGTTCTTTTATGTCGTAGGGGGGGTGTCCAGGCTTTGGTGATTGGTCTGCCAAAGCTGTGCTGGTCGGTAATTGGATCGGTTTGGTGTCAGTCAAACTGAGATGTGGGTTTGGTGAGTGTGACGTGGCTGTTGATTGTTTGTCATTCAAAGTGAATGGTATCTATCCAATATGAGTATTTTCAGTGTGTCTACTACAAACATTTCTCAGTAAATGTGAGGCTGTGGATATTTTGCACTGTGTGAATGTCAATGACTGCATTTTAATGTGGTAGTGAAGCGTTGTGTGTCCCATTGTCAGGTGAGTGTCAGTAAGTGGTGGTGGCAGAGGGAGCAGTGGCCCATTGACAGGCAGCAGCAGCGCCAGAGGAGCCAGGGATAGAGGCAGCAGAGGAATGCGGACACAAAGCACATTCAGAGTGAGAGTCAGCAGTGTGGTAGGCAGCATGACCACAGCAAGGCCAGGCCCAGCCCGGACCCCAGAGGAGATGCCACAGCAGGAGGAGTTGGAGGACCCTCTTGCATCCCCATCCCATCCACTCACACAGGAACTCTTCACCACTCAGACAGAGGAGGAGGGCCACATCTCAGAGGTCGCCTGGCCTGAGGTGGAGGAAGATGGAGGTGAGGAGGGGGAGACTGCCCTGGAGGAGGAGGGGGACATGGCCATAGAGAAGCTGGAGGAGGAAGGAGAATCTGGTCGCACCTAAAGTGGCCGGAAGGTGCACTTTTCCTATGAAGAGAATGCTGCATTAGTGAGGGCCATTATCCCTATATATGACTGGCTGCTGGGGAAACATAACAATAGAACAACTGCACAGCACAAGAGGGCCACGTGGATCTCCATAACATAGGTGGTCAACACAGTCAGCACACATAAACGCATCGTCAGAAATGTCAGGAAACATTTTAACGACATTAAGAGGCAGCTGAAGACCAAAATGGCCACTGAACTCAAAGAGGCTACCCGGACTGGAGGAGGAAGCCCCAAACTTGTCTCATACACCTCCTATGAGAAAAAGTTAAAGAGGATCATCCCACCAGAGGTCCTTCCTGGCCTCCATGTGGTGGATACAGATAGGCCACCAACGCCACCCAGAACTGGTAAGTGTGCCCACATTTCATCTACAACATACATAGCAATGTTTTATAACTGTAATGATCTCTAGTAATGTAATAGTGCTGCTGTGGAACTACATATCCCAGCAAGGGTAACCTAGATAAATTCCATGCTCATAGATTACAATTGTTGGTGATGTGGGCCATGTAGTTCCACACATGCTGGTTTAGGGCAAATGTTTTTCAGATTTTTTTACAGGTTTACATGGCTGTGGGCCCAAACATAGGTGTCATGTTGGCATAGCTCAAACGCCTACATACAGCAGATTTGCTTGCAGTTTTCAGTCAAAATCAATATTTATTATATCAGTCAATGTTTTTTTTTATATAAATGGGAACACCCATGTAAGTATTTAGGGTTATTTGTAACATAAATAAACATGCTTGGAATAAATGCTATCCATCATTTCCTTTGCAGATTATCCATACCGAAGTGCTACTGCATCAAAGCGTTCCAAACCAATTGGCGCCGATGCAGAGGCTGCAGGTAATGAGAAAAAAACAACTTAGTGCTATGTTCCCTTTATAAACAGCAGAGGGCACCCTTGTTGACAAAGCATTTAAACTAACACACAGCCGGGGTTCTCTAGATCTTTTTTTTTAAAATACCTATTAGGTGGCAATAATAGAGGCAACTGTGCCAGAATTATTAAGACCACCCGGTGCCTGACCCAGGTGACTGTATCCATTTGTTGGTACCTGAACATAGTACAGGGGATATCCATATATCCACCCCTGGGCCTTGTATATAAAAGTGCCTAGGACCCCTCAGTGGACCAGCAGAGGGCAGCAAAATAAGAGTATCAGAAATAAACAGTAGACATATTGGGTGAAAAACAAAATAATTTTATTGTCAGAAGTATTTATACAATAAAGACAATTTCTTGACAATAAATCTTTCTCCTATACATTGAAGATCTGCTGAACCAATAAAATTATAACAATAACTTTCTCCTTACTATTTTACTATTTTTGTCACAAAAACACCACCTGTGTGTATATATGTTTGTATGTGTGATTTTAACCCCTATAAATTTACCTACCTATTTACATATCATATAATGGGACTTTTTAGAAATATGATCTATTAAAAGTTAAATTTTATGTAAATATTTTTGTGAGCTCCCTGAATAACCATCCTTTTTTCTTCTTGCCTATTGATTAACTGTACTGTGTCATTTCTGTTAAAAATAAAGCCAAGGGAAATATAAAAAATAATGTAATCCTCACTTTGTTTAACAAATAAAATAGAAATGGATGAGACAAAAATTATCCACACTCCAATTGTATTAACGATTTTGTTGGCCACCATGTTTTATCAACACTTTCCATACTAGATTTCTGTCTTTCCAGACAATGCTGTGCAGGTTTTAATGTGTTTTTTCAGTTCACTTGTGACTACAGTCAAGAAAAAAATCACTTCTCCACTTGTGATTTGCACAAAAGTAGAGCATCATGCAGTAATTTGTTATTTTGTGTTCTGAGGGTGTCTCTGGTGTCGATATTTATTGAATACTTTGTGCACAGTATGGAGAAAATATGTATGAATGGTTAAAGAAGATCAAAGCAGGTCGCACAAGTGTCAGCCATGAAGAAGGTGCCAGATACCGGTCCACATCCATGACTGATGAGAACAACGAGCATTCATGTAAACTGATTCTATTGGATTCAGAAGTGGATACTTTATGTGGAAAATCATTTGCAAATCAGTCATGGTTCTGTCTATTTAAAAATCCACAACAGACTTTGATGCACTCATGGCTTGCAGCTCAGCTTAAAACATTTTTTTAATGATAGAATAGAAAAGCTTGTTTACAGGTGGACAAAAGTTATTGGAAATCTGTGAGATTATGTTATAAATAATGTATTTATCTTTTATGAAAAATTATTAAAATAAATTCTACAGCTAGTGTGTTGATATTTTTTGATCACCCTTGTATTTACCTATCTATTTGGTGACTCAGTGAACACCTAATGATCCTGAGATTTGTGGTTGTAACACAGTCCTTCTGTATTAATGTGGATTTGTTGGTTGTTTGTTTGCTTTCCATTTTCCTTCAGTTTAATGCTGGTATAATGTTGCTAATGATTTTAAGCTGAAGTACCCAAAACCTCAGTAGAACTCTCACCTGCTCCACAGTCCTGAACGTTAGCTGATGAGTGTTCACAGTACAACCAAAAAATTCATGCGGAGTGTGCAAGTTGGGCCTGATAGCACAAGTAGGGTCTGGATGTATTGTACATTCAACTGACATTCATCTGTCCTTCCTTAAGCAATGTCTTCTGCTGTTAGTGACTGTTTGCCAGGAACCTGGCGGGGCAGTCCGTTGGAAGGGGATGCGCGTGTGTCCCCTTCTGGCAGTTGATGGGGCTGGCAATTGGCGGTCTGACCACAAGACCCCCGCTAAGAGTGGCGGGCTCCATCTGTACACCAGTAGCTATTGTGGCAGAGTCAGCATTCCCCCACATGAAAGTAATGTGGAGGATCCAGACCAGGTTTTGGAAGCAGTAGCAGAATCCCATGTGTAATCAGCAGCACCTGGGATTTCCAGATATAAAGGTTTTTAGGGCAGAGTCAACTGGCTCTTGGTGGTGGAACATACTTGCCTACCTGACCTTCTCCATGAGAGAGAAAATGCTCTGTTCCTGGGCTTCCCTGGTAATGTATGATTGCCATCACCTGTGGTGAAACACCTTTCTTATCAACTAACTAGCTCCCCACAGGTGCTGGCAATCATACGTTACCAGGGAAGTCCAGGGACAGAGCATTTTCTCCCTGAAGGAGAGGGTCAGGTTGGCAAGTATGTGGTGGAATAGCAACCCAAGTGATAGGCCGGGGTGTTTTTATCATAGGGACCATTGGAGCCTTTCAAGAGTCTGCTATGCTGAGTCTGCCTGTAATACTGACTGCATATGGACTTAACCTGCTATGCTATAACCTGCTGTACAAAATAAACACCAAAAGTCTTCATCTGAGTCCTCGTGTTTGCGATCCTTGTCACACTATCTACTTGTTGAATAATTATTTTAGAATTTTCAAGGTTTTATCAAGGTCAAGGTGGAGGTTGAACTAGTATCACCATTACATTACAGGTGGTGGAACTCAGTTCCACCCCACACACACACTTTAACCCCTGGATTTCCCCATATCCCATTTAAGCTCTTTTAGTATACTTCAATGTATCCCATTTGTACACATTGATTTATCCACTTTCAGTTTTGAGAGTTCTCTTAGGACCTACTCCGCTGTAAATATACTTTTATCTACTGAATGTCCTTGCAAATTAATAGTGACCCACTCCTTCTGTATGCACTGAGCAAAAGTAATTACTCAGATAATCTGCTATTGCCTTGTCTCCCTCCAGGCTCCACCAGACTCTCACTCTCTGCCTTAAGTCTTTTTATTCCTCTGTTAGTTTGTTTGTTTTTCTGCATTTGATTTACTTTCAAAGACATGCTTTTAGCGGTTTCTATAATTTAAAAACCAAAACCAAAGCATTTAAGGGAGTTTTTTGCAAAACTACCAAAACACATTTTTTTTATTATTATTCCTTTACTGGACAGCAAAACCATGTCTTGTAAGTTAATTCCCCTTTAAAAATCATCTGAGTTCGGCGGACAGCTTGCACAACTCAGTTGTACAAATTAGTGCACAACAATATCCTTATTGATCTCAGCCACCCATTAGTTGTCACATGATACTGCAGTTTGGGGGGTGGAGTGCGGGAGGTGACTATGTAATTTTTTAAAAATGGGGGCGTCACCATTTTATTTATTTATTAACAGTTTGTTATATAGCGCACAGATATTCCGCAGCGCTTTACAGAGGAAATTTGAACATTCAGTTCCAGCCCCAGTAGAGCTTACAATCTATATTCCCTACCACATTTACTGTACACATACACACATTCATTCTAGGGTTAATTTTGTTGTGAGCCAATTAACCTACTAGTATATTTTTGGATTGTGGGAGGAAACCGGAGTACCCAGAGGAAACCCAAGCAAGCATGGGGAGAATATACAAACTCTGTACAGTTATGGCCGTGGAGGGAATCGAAACCATGACCTTGTAAGTGTTCCAGGTCCATGGTCTACATCTTATTGAACACAGCTTTCCTAGACCAGGCTGACCAGATGTAAAGGTCAAGTCATAGTAATCCTAGAGGCTGCTACCATCATACAGTAAGTCATGGTGATCGCATACTGTGTCTTTATTTGCATTCTCACAAATGAATGCAGATCCCACAGATGCCACCTTCAGCATTTGCTTTTTATTCGAACAATGGCTGTGCAATACCTTGCAAATTGGAACCAGGCCCATAGACTATATAAATAAATGTTATAATGTCCTATTAATATATATTTAATAAAACTCAGTTTGCAAAATTAAGATCTTTCTTTTGTCATTAAAGAACTATCTGTATACAACATTTAGTGAATGGCAGGGGTGTATGGAGGGGAGGGGGGGGGCAACCATGGTAAATAATGGGGGTGGGGGGGTGAATTCCTGGAATAGAGGTTGTGGCCTCATAACAAGAGAACTGACCTCACAGGGAATGCCATACCCACAAGTCATTCCCTTGTTTTTATATATATATATATATATATATATATATATATATATACACACATACATACAGTATATTGGTTATTATTTATGTGGTTTTTTTTTCTGTATTCCGTCTTCCAATGCCTATGTATTTGTTACTCTGTTTTGTGTTTTCTTCTATTTCACTATCTGCCCCTCTATGTCGCTATATTCTCTACCTACACTATATGTCTCATGCCTTGTCTGTATTTTCATTATAGTGCTCCCTGTCTGTATTCTTGGTTATATATTAACCTGTCTTTTTGTTACAGTAACTCTTCCCCATCAGTATTTATTGTTACAGTATCCCTTCCCCGTCAGTATTTTTTGGTACCGTATCCCTTCCCCGTCAGTATTTTTTGGTACAGTATCCCTTCCCCATGTCAGTATTAATTGTTACAGTATCCCTTCCTCCTGTCAGTATTTTTTGTTACTGCATCCCTTCCCCCTGTCAGTATTTTTTTACTGTATCCCTTCCTTCAGTCATTTATTTTGTTACAGTATCCTTTCTCCCTGTCAACGTTTTGTTACTGTATCCCTTCCCACGTCATTATTTTTTGTAATTTTATCCCTTACCCCTGTCAGTAATTTTATGTTACTGTATCCCTTACTCCATCATTATTTTTGTCACTATATCTCTTCCCCCTATCAATCATTTTTGTTACTCTATTCATTCCCGCTTTCAGTATTTTTTTAATACTGTATCCCTTCCCCCTGTCACTATTTTTTGTAAAAATAAAGCAGTCAGTATTTACCCTGCACAGAAACAAAATAACTCACCCAAATCTAATTATCTCTGCACATTTTGCATCTGCCCCCCTGCAGTGCACATGGTTTTGTCCATCTAATAAGGATTTTGTCAAAAAGAGTGAACTAGAATAAGGCCCTTTATCCATTTCCGGTCAATGTTTTTGTCTCTGCATCCCTTCCCGCTGTCAGTCATTTTTTTTACAGTATCCCTTTCTCTTGTCAATATGTTTTGTTATTGCATCCCTTCCCCCTGTCAGTATTTTTTGTTACTGTATCCCTTCATCTATTAGAATTTTTTGTTACTGGTATTCTGGTTCACACGCAAAGGCACATTCATTCTCTAATGGACAAAACCATTTGGACTGCTGGTGGGGATGATGTAACATGTGCAGAGAGAGTTAGTTTTGGATGTTTTGTTTCTGTGCAGAGTAAATACGAGTTGCTTTATTTTTACACTACAATATAGATAGCAATTTGAAGTAACCCCCCACCCCACCCAAATCTAAATATTTCTGCACGTTACATCAGCCCCACCTGCAGTGCATAGGGTTTTGTCCATTAAGAGAGTGAATTTGCCTTTGCAAATGAACCTGAAAAAAACCCTGTATCCCTTCCCTGTCAGTATTTTTTGTTATTGTATCCCTTCCCCCCCTATCATAATTCTTTTTTTACTGTATCCCTTCACCTGTTTTTTTATTACTCCTTGTAATTGTTTTTGATATAATGCATTTTTTATGGTTAGTATTCCCTGTTTTTGTTTTGTAGTGCTACAACTGCCTTTTTTGTTGTAGCAGTCCCATTTTTCTGTTTCTTGGTTAAAAGTCACCTCCTCTCATGCCTGTGGTGTTGGTTCCACTGCACCTCCTCCACCATTCTCCCTCTTTTACTCACAACGCGTCTTCTTCTTTTGTCAGGCAATTCTCATTAGAGCAGATGTGTGCTGCTTCCAAGCATCGCTGACATACACTACACACCCTAACCCCTTCATGGCCATAGTAACATAAATTCCCCAACCTACCCGTGCCCCCCAAGACATACAGTACACGTTTTCCCTTTAGTGACCAATATGTTTATTATTTTTCCTGTTGTGAGCCAATATTTATAATTTATTTGCTGTGGAGGCCAATATGTTTTATTTTTTTCCTGTGGGTGCCAGTTTATTTAACTTTTTCCTATTTAATCCAATGTGTTATATATGTTTTTTTATAGGGGCTAGTAGGATCATCTTCTTTGCCTGTGGGGTCAATGTGTTTTGTTTCCTGTAGGGACCAATGTGTTTGCTTTTGT
The DNA here is from genome assembly GCF_055691185.1 of Crinia signifera. NCBI lineage: Eukaryota > Metazoa > Chordata > Amphibia > Anura > Myobatrachidae > Crinia > Crinia signifera. The sequence continues at coordinate 113,833,807 of NC_139223.1, forward strand.
TTCTGTGTGGGCTAATGTGCGTGTGTTTTTTTCCTGTGGGGTCCAATGTGGTTTCTTTTTTTCATTAGCAATATTTTCATATGTCTGAGTTGCACTGTGGTTGTCTGTGCAATAATCACCCCTCTCCTCGATCTCTCTCTTTCTTCACAGATGCCATTATTTTATGTTTCTTTTGACTTGGTTTCATTAAATATATATGCTTATGCACATAGAGAGATATCTGCTGGAAACATCTTATCCTTGATGGTTAAACTGATCTGTCAAATCCTGCCGTTCAGCAGAGAGGATTAGCAAGAATAGCCATCAGGACATCTAGTTGTAAATGGTTGTGTGTATAGGGCAGGTAAGATACAGGCTGGCTGGGTTTCCTGTAACTGTTATTCAATGTACAAACCCAGCACTTGTTCAGCTGGATCACACCACCAGCATGACAAGGTGCCATCAGCGGTGTGGCTAGGCACAATGGTGCCCGGAGCAATGGCAAATTGCGCGCCCCCCCCGGTAATGAATTGGGGGCGTGGCTAACATGTGTTGGCATGTCACATTTGAAAAGAAAAAACTTAAAAAACACAGTAACGGAATCTGCTGTGCTATATAAGACACTGTAACGGAATCTGCTGCGCTATATAAGACACTGTATCGGAATCTGCTGCGCTATATAAGACGCTGTAACGGAATCTGCTGCGCTATATAAGACGCTGTAATGGAATCTGCTGCGCTATATAAGACACTGTAATGGAATGTGCTGTGCTATATAAGACACTGTAATGGAATCTGCTGCACTATATAAGACACTGTAACGGAATCTGCTGCGCTATATAAGACACTGTAACGGAATCTGCTGCGCTATATAAGACACTGTAACGGAATCTGCTGCACTATAAAAGACGCTGTAACGGAATCTGCTGCGCTATATAAGACGCTGTAACGGAATCTGCTGCGCTATATAAGACACTGTAATGGAATCTGCTGCGCTATATAAGACACTGTAACGGAATCTGCTGCGCTATATAAGACACTGTAACAGAATCTGCTGGGCTATATAAGACACTGTAACGGAATCTGCTGTTTCTTATACAGCGCAGTAATATAGCGTGTTCATTGCCCAATGGTAACCTTAGATTTCATCTTGAATGATGTACTGTACATGCTGGCAGGGCTGCCGTCAGAAATTTTGGGGCCCGGGACTGACAAAATCCCAGTGCAGTCTGAGAATTTGTGTTTTTAACAAGATACTGTATCTACTTTCATTGGTACTTGTGTATTATCACAGCGCCATTAGGTAGTTTGCATAGTGATGTATTGAGAATACCAATACACCACTATGCTGGCTACGTAAACTACTACATAAACAACGTAACTTGTTCTGGTGAGCTGTGATAATACACAATGCTTCATATCCTCACTATCCACGTCATACCCCCAGTATCCACATGGGTGTGGAGTTAATTTTGTAAAGTGTGGCGAGCGGATACCCGTCCCCTCGTGGGGGTTGGTTCGCTCATCACGCTTAGGGGTCGGTGGCTCGCTGTGCTCGCCACACTTTGGAAAATTAGCTCCGCGCCCACGTGGTTACTGGGGTATGACGTGGATAGGGGGGATATGATGTTGTTAGTGGGTGAAATGTGTGTTGTGTGTTGTGTTGTTAGTGGTGGAAATGAGTGTTGTGTGTGTGTGTTGTGCTTTATACTTACCCTACTCTGGCCTGGCCACCGCGTCCATCACGATCCCCGCTGACTTCGCGCGATCCACCAATGACCCGGCGGCAGCGTTCAGCCGACAATGTACGCAATTAGCGTAGTGCCGCTGGGGTAGCATGGAATTACATACATTGTACATGCGCAGGGGAGCGACTGCTGGAGGACAGGGACTGAACGCTGCCGCCGGGGACATCGGTGGATCGTGATGGACGCGGTGGAAGAGGGTAAGTATAAAGCTGTATTATCACGGCGCCGGCTACGCTGACAACGTACCTTACAGTAGGTACATTGAAAAGGTAGCGTAGCCGGGCGCTGTGATAATACACAAGTACCCTTTCATTTTATTGACTATAAAAATGGAGCCTATCTCTGACACAATGGCCACTTTCCTCTTTGAACTTCTTGTGGTCAGACGTCGTCATCAACAATAGGGGAGAACTCGACTTTTCAAGCTAAATTTTCATGTCAAGCAAAATGAGAAAAACAAATGTTCGACAATTCACACTGTTACTGATGGGATTGAATACCCCCCTATGAGTACTCTGAGCTGAGATATTGCATTTATCCCACATGTCTACAACAATGAAAAATGTCTTAGGCCATAATACAAAAAATGTAATTAAAAGTAAAATAATGGTGTCTTCTGATACTAACTCATACCTCCCAACTTTGAAACACACGGAGGAGGGACAGATGGATGGGCGCCGCCGGCGAGGCGAAAAAATTTCAGGGGAGTTGCCTAACTAAAGGGGCGTGGCCTATAATCACAGGTCTCTAGCGAGGCCACGCCCCCGTTTGGACGCTATGGGGGCATGACCCAGAGGCTCTGTGAGCCTCTAGCCATTCCCCCAGCATTTATTCCCTGCTGCTCAGCAGCCGACAGGGGGGACTCCCAACAGCCCCCCCCCCCTCGCCGCGGGACACTGCCGGACGCGGGAGGGATGCAGTAATGTCCCTGAAAACCAGGACATTCCCGCGGTAATCGGGACTGTTGGGAGGTATGCTAACTTATAGAGGTCATCACACACAAAATATAAAAAAAATTTGAAAATATTCAAGCAACCAATAAACTTACCGTATATACTCGAGTATAAGTCGACCCGAATATAAGCCGAGGCACCTAATTTTGCCACAAAATAATGGGAAAACTTATTGACTCGAGTATAAGCCTAGGGTGGAAAATGCACAGGGTCTAGGGCAGGCATTCCCAACCACGGTCCTCAAGGCACACCAACAGTGCAGGTTTTAGTGATATCCAGGCTTCAGCGCAGATGGTTTAATCAGAATCCCTCAGATATTAATTAAGTCACCTGTGCTCAAGCCTGGATATCTACAAAACCTGCACTGTTGGTGTGCCTTGAGGATCGTGGTTGGGAATGCCTGGTCTAGGGGCACACTGACACACATTGACACTGAGGGGAGTTTTAAGTTGTGGGACCCATGGTAGAGGGGTTAACAGTGAGGAGAAGTGATTGATCCATAGATGGCTGCTGTCACTGTGAAGGAAGCAAGTCCTCCACAATGCCTTTTACCTCTCTCCAGTGCCCAGCAGAGTGTACAGGGATCCAGGCACCTGGTAAACCTTAGCAGGGTAGTCAGATCCTCAAGGTCCAGGGTCAGCAGGTGCAGCTCCGGCTGTAAAAGTCCGCGATTTTCGCCATGGAGCCCGATTCCCGGCCTGGCTCCAAAATTTAGGCCCCGGCTTACCAGTCATGGTAGGCCTCAAGCTGAAAAACTGTCCCCCAGGTCTGCAATGAACAGCGCTATGCTCAGGGGACATCTGGCTATCGGATGGAGCCCAAACTGAGCAGATACAGCGCAGTTAGAGGGGAATAGGGCTGTGGGAAGTAGCATTAGGCCTGGATCCACTTCCTCACAGTCTAAACTGCAGTTACCGTATTCACCCTAGTATAAGCCGAGGAGGTGCTTTTTCAGCATGAAAAATGTGCTGAAAAAGTCGGCTTATACTCGAGTATATACGGTAATTCTGGTCCATTTGATGGATTCGCAGATCAATCCAGAACAATCTTTCTATCTAAATCTTAGGCTTCAACTAATCTACTAAACAAAGTCTGAAAGTGTTCAGCACTGACTCAGAGATCCGCCCCCAACAACAAATTGACACACCTTCATTTTTACGGTATACAGTCTTTAGGTTAACAAGAGAAAGGTCTATATGCATTGGGTTGACCACTGAAGGTTGGCATGCATCAAGGTCGATGTATCTGAAGGTCAACATGGGGTTAGGTCGACAGGGACATTAGACCATGCCCATGTCGACATAATGCTTGTGTCAACATAATGACCCTGTCAACCTAACTCCATGTCGGCCTTCAGACATGTCGTCCTTGATGCATATCGACCTTCAGTGGTCAATCTAATGTATGTTGATCTTCCTCTTGTTGACCTTATGATCCATTCCCAATTTTACAAACACTCTCAGAAAATGCCATGTTTCCACCTATAAATGCTGCTATCTTGCCAATCAAACTGTGATTGCGTATGCGCAATGCCAATTCGGCACATGCGCATTCGTTTGATAATTGGACAATTTACAATTTCTCTAATTAGTGATCCATGCTCAATTAGGCAAATAGAGTATAGTACTTAGAGAGTAATTGCTCTTAGTAAACAGTCACTGTGTCTTTCAAACATGCACCTTGAAGCAAGATGGAAAGAATTGTAATAGTGAATGAAAAACCCACTTGATATTGACAACAATTCCGCAGTATGGCTCAGACAAATTTTCTAGAGATTAGAGTTACTTAGGCAGCCATTCATTAATCAATGGCAGCACATTAGTTTCCAAGACCATATTAAATCAAGAAATAGATCATTAAGAAAATGCAATGCCAGGTGAACATTTTCAGACTTTAAGCCCAATCATTAAACATATGTTAAGCTAACACATTCCCCAAATGCCAATAAATACAATGACATTAAACTAATGGGCAAAGAGTCAGGAGATAATGTACTTCTTAGAGAAGTTGGGTATGGGTCAACTTGTTGACAGTAAAAAAAGGTGACAGTCATTAGGTCAACTGGCTAAATGTTGACACACCAAAGGCTTGATGTGCATTGTGTCGACAAGGGGGAAAGGTTGACACAAGCAAAAGAAAAGTGAGGGTATGCCGTACACTATTTGTGATCCACGTGCTCAGGTGTCAACACTGACAACAAAAAACCATAATGGTGATTTTTTAAAAGATTTTTTGATTACTGTAGCTTTAGCTAAAAACATTTGGTGGTATTTTTGTCTGGCCATAGGAATTAAAATGATAATGATATTAAAAGCAATAGGAAAATGGCCTAAAAGTGGCTACTTTCAAAAGCTGATTTTAATAAATATAGTGTAACTCTTATTTAACACTTTGAATGCCAACGTTGCTGTGCAAAATTCCGACCAAACATGCCAGGGTCGAAGTGAAGACATATAAATCACTTATAAATCACTATAGGGGGCGTGTCCTGGCCGGGGAACTGTACAGACCAGTCTTCCCACAGCTCCCACTAACTGGCACTGCGGGGCCCTATTTGCGGCCACATCGGCGCCCATAGCAGGGCAGAACCATCTCCCCTACACCCGGTGAAGCCGGGCGGTGTGCGCTGCGGAGTCGGGGAGCAGTTTTAACTGCTCCTGCAGATTGTGGCCTACCGCCGGCCGGAAGCCGGGGACTAAATTTCTTCACCAGGCCGGGATTCGGGCTCCAGAGCAATCGCGGCGCCTGCGATCGCCCCCAGAACGGGTAGGAAGCCCCACAAAGTGAGCACACGCACCCCCACACCAGCGCAGGCCCCCTGGACCACCAACAGCACCCCCATCTCCCCAGAGCGAGCCTTACAGAGTGAGGAGGAGATTGGGCTCCAGCACAGTTCTGTGGAGCCGGCGACAATCTTAAATAAGGTGAAACTGCGATATAGCATATCTGCCCAGTGTCCTCTGTCCTGACGTTACAGAGACTGGGTCTCACATAGGCCTGACTGTGCCCACCTACTACCTGCTCCCATATCACTGCACCCCAGTGTCTTTGTGCCTCCTGTCCCGCTGGAGGGGTGTCTTCAGGGGCACCCTCTGTTATACTGCCTTTAGAATCATTTGTTTAACCCTACAGTGAAAGCCTGTTCTCCAGGAAGACCGATAACCCATTTGTGTGCTCCCACTCACAGGCTGGTCCATGGGTGGCGCTCTCGGCCAGCTGCTGGGACCCTACATATAACATTGGCAGTGTACCCCAGGGATATATCTGCCCACGCACTGGGATGAGAGGTCTCCTACACTCTTAAAACCCCTAGACGGGACCAGTAATCCAGACAGGAGACCACTACTCACTTCCCGTTAAACCGTCTGATTTCACAGTATTGACAGAGGGCTGGGGCCTCCCTCACGAGCCCTCCAACCTTCCTATAACCTAACAAAAATTATTCTCTACTTCGCTGACCTCTGCCCAATTATGCTTCACTAAACACAGCGTTCTCCACCCACGAACCTACAGTCAGAGCAGTGGATGCTTGTACAAATCTTCTTTACTGCCTGTAACGACTGACCACATTCCTTGACCTATGATACTATGAGCCGTTCTACATCAAAACCTAAAAAGAAAGTTCTGCAAGAAATATCTCATCACTTTCTCCGCCAGGATAATCACTCATCACCTCCACTCCCTAAAGGCCCCTCCTGTTCCCCCAAGATGGATCAAGCCTCAGCACCCGCTACTAGGGGAGATATTAAGAACTTGCAGGATCTCATTGTAGACCTTAAAGACTCGTTCACTTCTGCTCTCCAGAAAGCGGTTGGCGAGCTTAGGGCAGATCTGACCGACCTGTCCTCCCGCACCACCTCGCTTGAAACTAATGCTGCGAAAGTACAGGCGGAACAAGAATCCTTCTCCAAAGATCTAAATTACTACTACAATGAACTTGACCTCCTGCGGGAAAAGAATGAAGATTTGGAAAACAGGGAGAGAAGGAATAATCTCCGTATCCGTAACATCCCGGAAAATGTGTCTCCGAAGGAACTAGAACCTTTCCTGATCCGTCTTTTTGCTCACCTTCTCCCCTTGGAAGCCACCTCCCTATTCCAACTTGAGAGGGCTCACCGCGCCCTAAGGCCTAAACCTAAGGACACTGAACACCCTAGGGACGTTATCATCAAATTCCTCTCCTTTAAGACGAAAAACATGATCACAATGGCCAGCAGATCCTCCTCTTTTATACTATTTGAAGGATCAAAGCTCCAGATCTTTCAGGACTTAGCACCGTCCACTATTGCTAAACGAAGGGACCTCCGCACTGTGACGACGCTCCTGAGAGAGCATGGCTACAAGTATAAATGGGGATTTCCTTTTCGTCTCACGGTGGACGTCCGGGGCAGACCCTACTCGATACGATCGATTGAAGAGGGAAAGGATCTTCTTCGCACACTTAAACTACAGTCTGCTGCTGACTCCTCCGGTCCTGATCTACGAGACTCCCCTCCCTGACGTATTCTTCGCTCGGTCATATATATATCCTCATATTAATGTTTTCCTTGTTTTATAGTACTATGTTTAGTCGTTACTTTTGTACTAATTTGTTTAACCTTAGCCCTAAGTGTTGTCTTATGACACTCTATTATAGTTCTGATCAGATACTAGGGCTAGGACTTTAGAATTATATTTCAGAATTATTTCTATCCACTCGCTACATGTTCTGTTACACTCTTGTTCTGGGTGGAGACTGCTGGCCCCCTGCCAGGTTCCACTACCCCCATCATTAGGGATTATTGTCTCTTATACTGTATAATTTACTCTGTACCTTGGGTATAGATACCCGACTGCTGTATGCCAACTCAGAGCTCCCTATTCTAGCTGGAGCTCAGGTATAGTAGCAGCCCGCCATCCCTAGTGGCGCCTCCTGCTACTTATCCTATATCACATGTCAATTTGTTTTGTTCTCATTAATCTATTTACGTTTGTTGCAGAGTCCAGTCCCTATTTCCCCCACCCTCTATCACCATCACTGACAACCGCTATGCCTTTTAAATGCCTCACTATTAATACCAAGGGCCTGAACACCCCCCAGAAACGCACGCATCTGTTTCATTCACTCCAGAGTCTCCATGGAGACTGCATATTCCTGCAGGAGACACATCTTCGGGCGGATCAGCATCCCTCCCTAGCCACAAAAAGATATCCAAATGTATATTACTCAAATAATGTTTCTAAGCGCAACGGTGTGGCCATACTGCTCCACACGTCCTTCCCATTTATAATTTCAGAATCTAAAACCGACTCTGAGGGACGATACTTGATTTTGAAGGGAAAACTAGGCCACGAGACAATCACTATGGCCAATATTTATGCCCCCAACACAGGACAAGCGAGGTTTTTTAATAATTTTTTTAGAATCCTCTCTGAATTTCGGTCAGGTAAAACCTTGGTAGGCGGAGACTTTAACACAGTCATACACCCATCCCTAGACAAATCAGGTCATCTAAACAACTCCAGTCCAATCCCCGGCTCATCAGCCCTCCGAAAACATATGGCCGAGGCTGGCCTTTTTGATGTATGGAGATCCCTTAACCCTACTACCAGGGATTATACTTTCTATTCCAACCCTCATGCCTCCTACTCACGCATCGATATGTTTCTAGGCTGCGCCTCCCTTTCCCAAGTAGCAACTCATTCCACGATTTCACCCAACTCTTGGTCAGACCACTCCTTTCTAGAAGCTTCATTTGGACTCTTGGAGGCCACCTCAGGTAGACCCTCCTGGAAGCTAAACGAAATGCTCTTGAAGCTTCCCCAATTTCTCGAGACAATCACAGGCCACCTCCATGAATATTTCTGTTTAAATACCACTGACGAAATGCCATTTCCTACAACGTGGGAAGCACACAAATCTGTGATTAGGGGACACATGATCCAATTTGCCTCCCGTCGGAAAAAATCCATGGAAGCTTTGATAGCTTCATTGAACACCGAAATTGCAGTACTAGACAGAGAACACTATCTAGACACACAGGGGTGAATTTACTAATATGAAAAACCGAGTTTTTCGTATTAGTATTTCCCCTACGACTGGATACGACTGTTTGAGTCGTAAGCAAAGTCGTGTTCCGGAGGAAATTTAAAAAGCAGTCATATACGACTGCTTTGTAACCCTCCGATGTCGTAGGAATTCGTATTAGCAGCCGTATATGCGGCTGCTAATACGAATTATTTGTAGGCAGTCTGCACGGATCAGTCAGATCCGTGCAGGCTGCAAGGTGTAAAAAAAATTAAATAAAAAAAAAAAAAAAAAACGGCGTGGGGTCCCCCCCACAGCCGAAACCAGCACCAGGCTGACGGAGCCTGGAGCCGGTAATTAAAAATCAGGGAACCCGACAAATAGGGGTTCCCTGATTTTTAACAACCAGCCGCAGGCTCCTGCTCTGGGGCTGGTTCCCAAAATACGGGGGACAAAATGACTAGGGGTCCCCCGTATTTTAAGAACCAGCCCCAGGCAAAACCAGCCAGCAGGGTAATGCCACAGCTGGGGGGGAGACTTTTTATGCAAGTCCCCCCGGCCAAAGCATTAACCCTACCGACCAGTCAGCCTGGCCAGGGGCCCTGGGGGAGTGGGGACCCCCCCAATAAAGGGGTCCCCCCCCCCTCCAGGACTTACCTGACCAGGCTGAAGCCTGGTGCTGTCCTCGATGCCCTTGGGCGGTGGGCATCGAGCTGATAGTGGTGTAAAAAATAGAACAAACTATTGTTTTTTACTGGGGCACTACAAGTGCCAGCAAGCCTCCCCAGCAAGATGGGAATTGGAGAACCACAAGTCCCAGCCTGCTGGGCATTAAAGGGCCCGCTGGGTCTTGTAGTGCCACAGTAAAAAAAAATAGTTAAATAAAACACACTGACACCCATTTTAAATAAAAGTTTAATACACACATTACACACATACTGATACTTACCTATCTTGATCCCGTTGGTAGGTCGCTGGCTCCGTGTCGGCGGCTCCGGTGTCGGCGGCTCCATGTCGGCGGCTCCGTGTCGGCGGCTCCGTGTCGGCGGCGTCCTGTCCGAGGATAATCCATGTTGGACCTGTGGAAGGAAATCCTACTCACCCAGGTCCGCCATGGATGGTCTTCTTTCTTCATCTGTCGACATCCAGGTCTTCTGGCAGCTGCTGACGACTTCCAGCAGCTGCCGGCATCTACCGCTACGCTCCCCGGCTTTCAGAGCCGGAGAGATCCTTCCTCTTCGGCGTCTGGGCTCAGAATGAATTCTGGCCAATCAGGAGCCGCCTAGCCGCCTAGCGGCCAATCAGGAAAGACCTTTCCGACACCGGAGCCGCCGACACGGTATACCAAGCTAACTACGCCCCCATAATCCGCACTCTGACCACAGACATTGCACGCTGGCAACCACTTTATATATCATGGATCGGAAGGATTAACGTGGTTAAAATTAACATCCTCCCAAGACTACTCTACCTCTTCCAGACCTTGCCATTGTCTGTCCCATACTCGGCCTTGAATTCATTACAAACATTATGCAACCGCTTTATTTGGGCTAACGGTAAACCATGTATTCGCAAAACCACATTGACCAGGACGGCACCGAACGGTGGTCTTGGCCTCCCAAACCTCCGATTGTATTATCACGCTGCTCAAATAAACCAGATAATACTATGGCACTCAGAACCCGGATGTAGAAAATGGGTCTACCTTGAAAACGCTCTGCTCCAAGAAGGCCGGGTCGACGAGATAGTCTGGCTCCCGAAGTCACTGAGACCAGCCTTGGCCTATGAGGCCCCAACCATTCGATTCACCCTGACATTGTGGGACAAACTACGATCTCAAATGAAACTAGCCCCACACCCCTCACCTATGTCCCCTATATGGAACCACCCCCTTTTTCCTACGGGTTGTGACAAATTGCTGGCCACACCCTGGCGTGACCTGCACATCACTAGATTTAAACATGTTAAAGATGAGTCACCCACTTCCACCTTTGCCCAATTACGGTCTTCAAGTTCGGCCCCCGCTATGACACACTTCCAGTGTATGCAGATCCTAAGTTTTGTAACATCCCAATACCCATCTAGCAGACTACGCACACTGACACCATTCGAACGCCTTTGTTCGCACTCAGTAGACAGAAGGGGCAATATTTCTTTCTTGTATAACAATGTTCTGGCCTCTGTCCCTACAAACCGAGAACCACACGAAATAGCTTGGGAAAAGGACTTTCCAAACTCCATAGCTGAAGAGGACTGGCCTATTATCCGATCTAGGACCGCCAAGGCCTCCATTAGCGTAGCTATCAAAGAGACATGCTATAAGGTTTATACCCGCTGGTACCTGGTCCCAACTCGGCTGCATGCCATGTTTCCCTCAACATCTGATCTATGCTGGAGAAATTTTGGCCAAGTGGGCACGTTTTCTCACATCTGGTGGGAATGCCCAATAATTAAGACCTTCTGGATGACAGTATGGTCACTGATATCTCGCTTACTCGACACGCCCCTCTCACCATCAGCCACAGTTGCATTACTGAACGCCCCGTCCTCGAATGTCAGTAAACCCCAGGACAAGCTTATTGTCCACATTTGTAATGGCCCAAAAACCCTGATTGCCAGACATTGGAAGCAAGCTGAAACGCCGTCTAAGACAGCTCTCCTTTCCCGAATCAATTTTGTAGCCTCAATGGAATACATCACGTGTTTACAAAATGACTCCATAGCTACCTTTCACAAGATATGGTCCCCCTGGTACTCCTTCAACTCCTCCCTCATCCCTGGACTCTGCTAACTGTATCTAATTGTATTTTATTGTATTTTAGTTTATGTTAAAAATGATCCATTTGTATTTCTTACTTCAGAGGTTCCTATATTAACCTTACTTGATGCTACTATTAGAAGTAATGGAACTACCTGCTAATATGTATAATTGTTTTTGCTCTTTTTTCTCTGTAAAAGAAAAAATTCAAATAAAAATTCATTGTTTTAAATAAATCACTATAATACTAGTTATTGCCAGCAAATATTCTAAAATCAATTACGTGAAGTTTTGCTGAACATTGAGCCAAAAAAAAGAACTGTTGCCGTGAGTGGCGCTGGCATTTTTAGCAGATTGTTTAACATCTCTCACAGCAGCGTTGGCACTCTAGGGTAAATACTGCAGTTTGCAATGCATTTTTAAACATGCATGTTCAACAAAATCTGTTTTTTTAATGTTTTTTTGGTACTTAGGTAGTATCTGGGCGCCCGATTTTTTGATTGTATGCCTTAACTTAAGGCATACAATCAGATGCGATGCGATATCGCATCGCATCGCATACGACCATATCGCATGCGATGCGATGACCCGATTTTTCCATAGGATTCAATGTTAAAATGGACTGAGTCCATTTTAACATGGAATTCAATGGGAAAAAGGGGTCCTTTTCATACCCCTACTATCCAAGTGGGCATGGAGTTGGATATAAACCTGTGGCGAGCATAGCGAGTCCATTTTAACATTGAATCCTATGGAAAAATCGGGTCCATCGCATCGCCTCCGATTTGGTTGCATGCGATGCGATGCGATGTGCCCGATCCGACCCGATTTCTAAATCGGGCGCCCAGTTACTACATAAGTACCGTTTTTTTCCTTAAGTATATACAAATGCCATTGTGTCTAAATGGGTATGGATCATTAGGTCTCCAGCAGTTAGGTTGACATGCATTGAGTCGACACCATTAGGTCGACATGGGTCTAGGTCGACGTGGGTGTAGGTCAACATGTCATTAGGTTGACACATTCATTAGGTCGACATTCACAGTGTTTTACCCAAATGTCAACATGGACACTGGAACATAGCTTTTCAGACCCATGGCATGATCAAGATATATATATATATATATATATATATACCTGTATATAAATTTCCACAACTTCTGCACTTTAGTCCATCTCCATAGTACCAGGGGGGTGCTTCTACTGATGATCAAACATCGAAGAATAGGGAACATGAAAAGGGCACTCACCAGTTTTTGTAAAAGTTCAACTTGAATTTATTGACATCAGAAAAACTGACATACCACCATCGACGTGATGTAACGTTTCGGTCTGAGTTAGACCATCATCAGGATTATGGACAGCTTCAAAGTCAACAACATCTGATAAGCAGCCTGACATCCATCCTCCAAAGAGGATACACCTATACTGCCTCACCAGATCAGCCTATATACCTGTGAGCAGGAAGTGACATCATCACTCACCTGCACTCACCTCACCAAAGCAATTAGCAAGAACAGTGCATACAAATGCAACTAGGTTTTATACTATCTACATATCTCAAATTTCTGTATGCACCATGGCCAAATTATAACAACATGTTGCGTATTTAATAGTGAATCAGTGCTCCAAATCACTTACATGTTATGAAACACGCTGCCAGCGCCAGACCGGAAGTACGCCTTGCGTTCCATTCAGTGCCGGCGGATATGACGTTTGCGTTCCACCTGTCACATAATGGCAGTGGAACCAAAATCAAACATGATCATCTAACATCTTGGTCAAATATATATACATATAATCATATGTATAGTCAAATATATATACATCCTCCAATTATCGGCACTCACGGATAAATATATTCAAGACGGCAGCAATAGATTCCAACGTTTCGAAATTTTTATTATTTATTCACCTTAAATATTCACCTTAAATACCCACCTTAAATTTGCTCCCGCAAATCAACCAGCATCAGAGTTCCCAAAAGTGTCCGCCCAATCATGACATCACAACCTCCCGGGACTCGTTGCCAGGTAACACATACAAAACAAAACTTAATCGCTCCCGCAGCAACAAAGTCTGTTTGCTGATGAAGGAAGTAATACTTATACTCGCAGTTGGTACAGTATGTCAGTATGTATACAAAAGAACAACATAAACATTTCCTAAATTACATTGATATAGACATATTAGGTTATACCTCTCACAATTGTGTCAGATTATCCAACCATATTCAGACCCTGCTACTAAGGGGCATACTATCATCATCCCCATTGTTCACGCCAAACAATTACATATTACAAAGCTACCAATATCACTGTAATCATGTCAAATAGCTATATACATATCACTATCAGGAGAGCACTTGTTATAAAAATGCTCCCAATCTGTTCATTCAACCTGCTGGGTGATCCAATTCGCTTCACATTGTAGTAGCAACCTTGAACGATCACCTCCACATTTAAGGGGTGCTATGTAATCAATAATAATGTATCTGATTGAAGCGATACTGTGCTGTTGATGGAGAAAATGATGGGCCACAGGTTGATCGCTCTGACCAGTATCAATAGCAGCCCAAATCTAAGATCTGTGACCCGCCATCCAATCCCGCAAGGTCCTGTCCTTCTTTCCCACATACAGTATCTCTTACCACAGGGACACAGAATCAAATAGACTACATATTTAGTGGTACAGGTTAATCGATGTTGGATCTGGAATCGCTTGCCAGTTGATGGATGTGCAAAACTAGTACCAGTCATCATTGACCTACAGGTTGTACAATTGATACATCAGAAGCAACCGGGACGTGCATTAAAAAAACTGGTCCAGGTTATGTCGCCCAGTCCAGTTACATCAGTCTTGACTACTCAACTTCGAATATTTTTACCCTGCATTGCATTCCATAATGTCTGTATCTTGAAGGCTAAGTAGGGGATCAGTTTTAAGAGTGTACCATAACTTTTTGACAGTAGAATTAATAACTCCACTGGACTCACTTAAATGTTTTACCCAAGGGATTTTCTTATTTAGTTTTTTATCAGTCTTCTTTTTAAGCAGGCTATCTCTAGTTAGACTCATTGCCCTATCTTTCGCTTGTAAGAGGGGACCTCATCTGTACCCTCTCTCAATAAACTTGCTGATCATTCCATCAATGTGTAGGGAAGACTGCACAGGATCACTGCATATGCGTCTAGCCCTGATAAATTGTGAATAGGGTAGTCCATATTTTAGTGACTTGGGATGGAAACTAGTAGCTTGAAGCACTGTATTCCTATCAGTCGGCTTGCTATATAAAGAAGTACTAATACCATTACCATCAGATGTCACTTGTACATTCAAGAAGTTCACTGTTTTAGAATCTATGTTATAAGTAGGGATGTGCACCGGGCACTTTTAGGGTTCAGTGAAACACGTGTTGGGTCTGTATCTCGGGCATTGTTTTGGATCTGGATCTGTTCCAAAACACCACCATTTTCGTGTGTTGTGCTTTGGGTTCTTATTTTTTTTTTAAGCATAAAAACTGCTAAATTTGGTTTTTTTTTGCTCCTACTCTATTATTAACCTCAATATCATTAATTTCCAGTCTATTCTGAACACCTAAGAATATTGTTTTTATGGCAAAAGGTTGCACCGAGGTAGCTGGATAACTATGGTAAGCCACACAAGTGGGTGGCACAAACACATGGCTCATCTAGGAGTGGCACTGCAGACAGGATGGCTGTTTGAAAAGCTAAGCCCCAAAAAGCACATAATGGCAAAAAAGGGTGCAAAATGGAATAGTCCTTGGGTCCTCCCACCCTTATGTTGCGTACATAGGACATGCACACTTTAAGAAACCAATCATTTCAGCATCTGGGACTGCCACACAAGTGGCTAAAATGATTGGTTTGTTTGGGCCCCACAAGAAAAGTCACCTCTCCCTGCACAAACTGTCTCTATAGAGGAAATATGTCATCCCCATCCTTATCCAATTCATTTTGATGAACATCATCTTCTCCACATTTTGCGGAAGCAACTTTCGACACTACTCACTGACCAGGTTCCCCGCTTCACTAAAAACTCTTTCAGAGTACACACTGGAGAGGGGACAACTCAGGTAAAATAGAGCCAGTTTGACTTTGTACAGGGGCTTCCAAACTGTTTTTTTTTGTCCTGTCAGTGCAGGTAAGGACTGTCTGACATGTCTACTTGGATGCTGTCACCAAAGTAATCCTCCAGCACAGTGATGAGAAGGTCCGGCATTGCAACCACCAACACCCTTTAACTGTCCTTGGGGATTTGTGATAAAATGTCTTTAGGAGGGCACAGTTGTTTGCAGTTGCTGCCGGTGGTGTGTGTTGTGCTCAGTCCTGTGCCCGTAATACATGTTTAGCATGGACGTAGTAACTGATACCAGCTTCCTAACGAATGTCATTGGGAAGAATATCAAATTTACAACCACCAATGATGCTTTTAGGGAGTGCCAATGAATATTGATGCGAGCTGCACAATCACTTTAAATAGGTTAAGGATTTAGCAACTGGGAAAGAAGTGCCTGGAACAAAAATCCTCTTTGGTCATACCATTCTGAAAGTGGAACCAAAAAGAATCGTCTGGTCCTTCAAGTCAATACAGCTAATGAAAAAGATAATTGAAAGAGAGCGTTAAAGATGCTAGGAAACCTGCTGGGGACATGAGAGAGCCGGACCTACCTGCACCACATGGGATGCATGGCAGTATCCTACAGGCCATTAAATGGGCAGTTGAGGATGAAGATGCAGACTATGTTGTGATAGACCAGTTTCTACAGAGACAGACATTCCTGAGCTTTGGTGCAGTGGGACTAAACTTGTGTCACCATGGAAAGTTGTGCTGGCTGCAGGTGGCTACGAAAAAATGTGTTTATCTTTTTGATGTCCCACTCTTGGGGCCTGGAGTTTTCAGAAACGGGCTACAAATGGTGCTTAAAGACATAAGCATTCTAAATGTGGTCCATGACTGTCACTGGCTGGGGGATATCTCCTCCCACCAATATGGGGTGGTTCTGCAATGTCTTTGATACACAGGTAGGAGATGTATACCTGTTCTTCATGGAACCCAGGGGCTTCCTTCCTAATCGTATATGTTCACTTAAGGAATGTTTGACTCGATATCTCAACATGCCGTCTTCATAAGTTTCATTACTGACTTACAAGCAAACTTTAATAAAGGATAACCCCAGTATATGGCTTGATTGTCCAATGTCTACACATTTGCTGAAAGAATTGGCTCTGGAAGTCTTACACCACTTGGCTCTGCATCTAACACTGTTGGATGCCATGTTAGCTGATTTTACATCACTGGTTGATGGGTATTTAAATACACATAGCCAAGGAGCAGCGGATTATTTGGGCCGCACTGAGGTCTGCTCGGAGCTTCCAAAGGAAATTCAGCAACTTTGTATTTTCTATCAAGTTAGGCGAGACTTACAAGCTGACTTACAAGAAGGGGGAAGTAGCGCTAATGACAAGAAGTGGGAAGTAGCGCTAATGACAGACAATCAGGCAGCCAATTAGCCTAATAAAACCCAGCTGCTTACCAATAGGGACTACCACTCCCTGTGGATAGAGACAACAATACAAACAGAAATAGAAAGCGCTCGGGTTTTTAGGCAAAGACAGTACCCAGTTTAAATAAAAAAATAAAAAAACATGTATTATTTATAAACACACAAAAAATATACAGTCTTGCTTATTTATCCAAATAGTGCAAAAAATAGTAAGTATGAATGCAGCTAGTCTGTTAGTATTGAGTTAGTGGGCAGATAGTCCAGAAATCAAGATGACATTAACAAATTCTCTACTAACTGGTTTCAATGGCATGCAGGTATAGGGGAGAGAGTACTCCCATAATGACATTCCTCAAACCTGTGTCCGGGTTGTTAGGAAATATGCCAAGCTCCACTTGAGGGTGCAGATATAATTCAAATAAAAAAGGAGGCCGGCCGGCTGGTCCTTATGGGCAGAGAGTAGGTTATAGATCGACGCGTTTCCCCGCCAATTTATCACGGCGGCTTCTTCAAGGATCAAGTGTACATCAAGGATTATTAATAAGTCAGTATTATTTATTAAACCCTTTATTCTAAAAAAAAAATTATATTTTGCAATTTACTTTGCACTGATGTGTGGCCTGCACAGGTGAGGTGAGACTTGTAGTACTCTGTTCCAGCTTAGTCACACAGCAGCAGACACAGAAAAAAATTAAAAGGATTATTATTAAGGAATTTGGTGGTAGGGACTGGGACTGGGACTGGACACTGGAGGACAGGTAAATCAATCTATATGAGGCACAGGCACAGGGTTAAATATATAATATACAGCACAACACAAACTCTGTCAGTTTACCACCACACTACACTACAGTAACACAGTCAGACTCAGCAGGTTGTCACTATCAGCAGTGTAGTAGTTAAAACTACTACACCAGTCATGTTGTGTCTATCAGCAGTGTAGAACTACTACACCACGCAGGTTGAACTTGTCACTATCAGCAGTGTAGTAGTTAAAACTACTACACCATGCAGTTTGTCACTATCAGCATGCAGGTTGCACAGAGGGGTGGGAGAGTGAGCAAGTGGGCGGGCACCAGGGAAATCATCCAGACGTGCACACTGTTCAATCTCCTAGACTGGAGTGAACATGGCACCCACCCTGGCCGTCCTTATATACTTATAGTGATGTTGTAGTGACTTGTCTGGATGTTGCTAGATCAGACATCGGGATCTAGCGGGCGCCGGAAAGGCACGCTCTGAGTCACTTGCAGATTGGATCCAAAGGTGAACACATCTCCCTCAATTACAGGGAATAAATCTTGTCCTTCTGGGTGTTTAATACCACTGGACTGTGAATTATGAACAGAAACTACCTCACTAGGGGGCAGATGTATGATGTGTCGTTATGGGGGAGAAGGGGTATCAGCGCACGTTATGTGCACTGATACCGCTTCTCCCCCATGTATGAAGCGGCCGGGATGCGGTAAAGGACAGGGGCGCTATGCTCCCCTGTCCATATCGGCGCTGCTATCAAAATGATAGCAGGCCGAATGTATGAACGGTCAGCATCGCTGACCGTTCCGCACGAAGCCGGGTTTGGCTTCGCCAGCATCAGGCTGGCGAAGCCCTATCTAAACAGCAGGGACAGCGCTGTCCCTGCTGTTCCGTCTGGGCTGCGCTGGGGATCTCGTGTGAACAGCGAGATCCCGCGCATGCCCAGTGCGGCCGGCCGGGGTACAGGAGATAGCGCATCAGTATTAACTGATGCGCTATGTCCAGAAAGGGACATCGCTGGAGGGGGGAGTTAACGCTCCCCCGCTTCGGCAGACAAGATGTTAATACATCTTGTCGATGTCCCTTCCTGCTTCGCCTCGCTATTGAGGCGAAGCAGGAAGTATCATAGCGGCGCGATAAGCGCTGCTATGATACATCTGCCCCTAGGTTTCCAACTCAATCTTAATATAAATACACTCCCTTACCAGGGTTTATAAGTGTCACAATTTTGAGATCATAAGACGGCTTCTTCTATACCAACCATCCACCAGAGGTGCTCCAATTGGACCCTAAACACGGTTCCATTTATTGAATTGTGACATTCCCATCTCTGGACCCAGAAGGGTTTCAATATAATTTAAAGATCATGAACCCCTGATAAAGTCTCTAAGAGACGAAAAGCAGTGGGTACTGGTCACGTGTATTGAAAATAAAAATAAAAAAGCTTCTTTCAAAAAGAACAACTACAAGTGTATTTATTTTTATATACTTTTATTGAATTGTGAAGCTGTGTACACACTGGGGAGATAGGGGCTGAAATCGCTGGAAATATGGTCGCTGGCGACTATATTGCCAGTGATTGGAGTGCGCACCAGTGATAAATCGCCGGGTGCGCGCTCCCGTTTTCAGCCCCATTCTAATCGCTGGTCGCAGGAGCTTGCTGCTGATTACCTCTGCTGCTCCCCCGGCAGAGGTTCCCTTTCACCAGCGGCCATCTCTGGTCGCTGATGAAAAGTAGAAACTGAGCAATATATTGCTCAGCCATACAGTATATTGCTAGCAATATATGGCTGAGCAATATATCTCCCCCGTGTGTACGGGGCTTAAGACGGACATTCCTGATTAAGGGTGCTGTAGACACTGTTGGTGGTATGAATATAAATACACGTTTCTAGGGTGTTTGATCCAAGTCTGGTACTCCTACCATTTGTGATATAATACATGTTTTGATACCTTGTTACCCCTGAGGAAGTCCCTATGGGACGAAACGCGTAGGGTCTCTCGGAAGTGGTATATATTTTATATACTTTTTATTGTATGAAATAAAAACTTTTTACTGCTTTATATGTGTGCATATATACAGTTTTGGTGAAACTGCCATCAGCGCACCTGTACACTTTCTTTCTCTCTCTATGTTTTCCCTATACCTCGATTAACAGCAAGGTATTTAGAAGTGCTGCTAACCCCACAGCGCAGACAGGGTCACAACCACCCATCCTTTTATATATATATATATATATTAAAGTTGTGGTTCGTTTTATGTCTGGATTTATCTTTTGAGCGGTACATCTTTTCCAATACAATAAAAGGTGAAGATATTAATCTAAAAGGGTTCACACCACCAACCCATGAGAAGAAGATTAACATATTTATTGTCAGTGGATTACAAATTAATACCTAAAAGATCTACAGTCAATTATTCATATATTTTGGACAGTTGTGGTTGAGATTACATTGCATCTCCACCCTTGTTTAATTCCTACAGAATCTTTAAAGATTCATAAAAAGTGCTGCACCCCTGATAAAGTCTTGTAAAGAGAAAAAACGCGCCGGATCTTGTTACGATACATATTGGAGAATATTACCTTTCCAAAATTCAACAATACACTTGTTTTATATCATTGTTTTAATAAATGTTTTATTTCTGATGAAAACTTGGTTGATCATGGCTGTATAAATTAGGGGGAGGACTATTATCATTTGGGCGCTTGTTAACACTATTGTTTGTGGCATTGGATTGGATGGTCTCTCTAGTAGGAGACTGTGTTAATAGCGAGCACACATATTCAGTGCAAATTCTAGAGATACTGACAAAGAATACAGAGCACTTACTTGTTTAAATAAGAAACAAATCACTGTGATGTGCCTCTCGCCTCCCCTTCTCAACAGGTAGTCCAATGGTGGTAGGAACCCTGAAAAAAAATCTGGCATATGATCAACCAAGATCCAGATTTACCGCTTTACAGCTGGTAAGAGATACTCAACTCATGCAATGCTACAGAAGAGGCTTGAACATTTGTGATAAAGTGGTAAAAACCAATGTAACCAACCTGGGGAAGAGGCGTACCCAACACTTCTTATCAAGAAAACCAGGGAACTATTGTTGCACAGGTTGTGTGACCTGTGGGTACAGTATCTTGAAATTTTTAATTCCTTTGTGCATCCGCATTCAGGGAAAAGATACAAAATTCACCACATTCTCACATGTTCAAGCAAATATGTAGTTTATATTATCAGATGCCCGTGTGGATTTATATATGTCGGGAAGACAGCCCGGCTTTTAAAACGGATGGAGGCACACCGATCATCAATTAAAGAAGTATTGGAGGGGACAGTTTCGGATCAGCCGGTGGCCCGGCATTTTGCCGATTACCATCATCCACTACCTACGCTTAAATATAAAATGATCGATCAGGTGGCCGTGAGCATTCATGGTGGGGACAGAGATAAAAAGCTGCTTCAGTTGGAAGCAAAATGGATTTTTTAAAGTGAAATCCATATACCCCTCAGGTCTCAATGAATACCTGTCGCTCAATTGCTTTTTATAATTGAGTAATTTATCAGTTTGATCTCTATTTATTTCCCTGCTTAACAGTTAATCCTTTGCGTGATCAGTTGAACATTACCCAGTCCTTGATAAATCGCTAGATAATCTTGTATCATGGACTCTTTGGTTTTTCACATATTTTTGATACAGATCTTCATTAGGTGTCTGTGAATATATTATTGTTGTGATTCAGCATTAATCGATTTTGATATGTTGCTAACTTATTTTTTATTTTTTATGTTTATTTGGTTGCTGTTTTTTGTTTTCAACAGATTTTTCTTTCTTTTTTCACATAGTCAATATGTGGTGTTAATGTTTTTTCAGCGTGTCCTTTCATAACCCAGGCAACGGATACCGTCGGTGGTGAGTGGATGGTGTGCCGGCTGCGTCATGAATAGATGTCACCTCGGGAGGCATCAGGGAGCTTTGAGTTACCTTGGAAACACTCCCGCTCCGTTAGCCAGCGTGAGCGCGATGACGTCACTAGCCAATGCCGCAGCAGGGACCGGCGGTGAGAGACACATGATTTGTTATTTAAACTGTAAAGTGCTCTGTATTCTTTGTCTTTGAAAAAGGCATTAAATTGCCGGAACGTCAATCTAATGCTTGGTGTGGTCTACATTCTTTTGGATTAAGAAATTGTTTCCTATGAGTGCCGCCTCAGTACTTTGGTACATACCGGAGATGTCTGCATCATGGGCAGTGTTTTGGATCTGGATCTGTTCCAAAATACAACTATTTTCATGTTTCGTTTTTTGGATCTGTATTTTTTTCCCAAAAATACATAAAAATCACTAAAAAAATCACATAGTTTTTAATTTTTTTTGCTCCTACGCTATTATTAACCTCAATGTAATGAATATCCACTCATTTCCAGTCTATCCTGAACACCGCACACCTCACAATATTGTTTTTAGGCCAAAAGGGCACACGCGGATGGCACAAAAACTAGACTGAAATGGCACACTTAGTAGCACACCTGGACTAATATGGCACACTTAGCATCACCCCTGGACTGACATGACAGACTTAGCATCACCCCTAGGCTGATACTGCACACCTAGAATCACCCCTGGACTGATACAGCACAAGTAGTATCACCCCTGGACTGATATGGCACAGATAGCATCACCCATGGACTGATATGGCACATTAAGCATCACCCCAGAACTGATACGGCACAGGTAGTATCACCCCTGCACTGATATGGCACATTTAGCATCACCCCTGGACTGGTACTGCTCACCTCAGGAATTATTCGGCACAGATGGCAGCACCCCTAAACTGATACTACACACTTGGCAGCACACACGGAATTATACATCACACGACAGCAATCCTGCAAAAAAAGAAAGTGTTTTATTCTTTTAATAAAAAGGTCAGCTCCCTAAGAACTGTATGGTTGATATATTAGCACCCCAGAAATTTTATTACACACTTGGCTCACACCAGAAATTATATGACACACTTGGCTGACCCCAAGAATTATACAGCATACTTGGCTGACCCCTGGACTGATACAACACCTCTGGTATGATATGGCACACTTAACAGCCCTTACAGATTTAAAAAAAAACACAATAACTTTTTTATTTTAATTAAAAAAATGGGTGCTAGCTCCCCTGAACTGATACGGGACACTGAGCAGCAAAGCTGGACTTATACGGGTATTGATGTATTGATATGGGACACTTAACACCCCTTGCAGGTTTAACATTTTTATTTTAAATGGGGGGGGGGCAGCTCCCATCTACTGATACAGGACACTGTGCACCACAGCTGGACTTATACGGGACACTGAACAGGTCAGCTGGACTGATATGACACCCCTCTCTGCAGACAGTACGGACACATTCGTGCTGTCTGACTTTCACATGCTGAATGAAGATGGTTCTGGAAGCCGGGACTTATATAGAGATCCGTTCCCGCGAGAATCCAATGCGGCATGATGACATTTTGGCCTCGTTTTCGGTTCGTATTATTGGCGGGATGGATGAGAACACTTAGGAACAGGTACGTTCGGGGTGTTCGGATCTCTAGGATCGGAACGTGCTTATCTCTAATATATACACATATACACAGTGGTTGAAGGGGAGATTTTGAAGTGGTGGGATGGAATATTGAAGGCTGTACTTGTGTAATATCTGGGCGCCCGATTTATTCATTGTATTGCATCGCATCGCATGCAATATAGTGGCATACAATTCATGCGATGCGATTTTTCATTGTAAAGACCCGATTTTTAATTGTATAGTCACCCATGGGTGATTTCATACCCCCACTATCCAACTACGCATGGAGTTGATTTTATATAGTGTGGCGAGCTTAGCGAGCCACCGAGCCCGAACCATGGCGAGCGGACGCAGAATACATGTAAAGTAATCCGCGTGTCATCGCGGGGCTCGCTTCCGATTTTTCCACATGGAATAACCCAAGATTCACATGGAATGAGCCAGAATTAACATCTGCACATAAATATACATCAAACCATCCGGTTTACAGATGGAGCTGGGCTCCCTCTTGCTGGCGAATCGCCAGACTGTCTCCGCTGGTGATCCGCCAGCAGCGAGGCGCTCCATCTGGCTCCATCTGACTGAGACGCGCGTGCGTCTCACACGCACGAGCGTCTCAGTTTCTGGGCGTCAGAGCGACGGGAAACCTGTCCGTCTCCGCTTCAGGGAGACGGACAGGGTTAGGGGAGGCGGCGGGGGGGAGCGAAGAGGCGGTGGGGACCCCAGGTGACTGCCGGCAAGCCAGCGGGGACCCGGGGGAAGCGCCTTCGGAAGGGGACATCTGCTCTGCGAAAGGGGACGCATGCGCATCTCATGAGATGAGATGCGCGCGCGTCCCCTTTCGCAGAGCAGATGGTGGCTGGCGGGTGATGGCGGCTGGCGATTCTGCAAAGACAAGGCCAGCTCCATCTGTATATGTAAGTCAGGTCCATAGTTTTTTTACCAATAGGTTTGAGACTCCTTATAACTACAATATTGACTTAATTGTGCACTTCATACATTGACAGAGAAAATTTTAATTAATAATTGACTGAATTAGATGTTCATTTTACAAACATATTATTCAAGTACATCCTCCACTCAGCACGGTACTGAGCAGCGTATGCTGAGTGGGGGAGAGGCTGTGCTGGTGTGGCAGCCTGACCTTTCTACTCCCACTGTCCGGCTCCCTCCATCAGACCTGGGCTCAGGTAAAAAGTACTTGCTCTCCCTCTCTCGATGGCACTGCCTATGATTACTTTAGGCAGCAGCTCACACAGGTTCGGGTGGGGTGGGGTGGTGTGTTACAGGTACCCAGAAACCCCCCTGATCAGTGCTGGCTGGCTGGCAGACACAGCTTGCAAATCCTATCAAACAATATGTCTGCTGAGTGTAACCCCTTTAATCTTTTACTATGTAAAGGTTAGAACTAAGTAACTAAGTGCCTCCACCCAAACTTTATTTAATTAGTGTCGTCTGGGAAACACTCATCTAATTAAGTATATGCCTATCCTATAATGTTACTCCCTAATGAACCTGGCTAACCCGTCAATAGAATAAGTAAGTTTAATACAATTTCTATTTATCAATACATAAGCATACAGGAACATATCAATAATTACATACAATACATTTTCATGCTCTTAATACAATACAATACAGTACCCTCTAATCCTCCCAAATCCTATACAGAAATACTTGCATGCATTACAAAAAAAAAAAACCTTAGCTGGCCAGCATTAAAGGAATAATATATGCGCATGTTGGGGCCCAAAGTAAGCATACAGTTCAGTCTTCCTTTGAACTAATAAAAGTGTCTTTATCTGAATGTAGTAGTTGAAAAGTATTAGTATTGGATACTAATGTATGTATCCAATCTAATCAAACCTTTTCTATGTCTCTGAGAGTTCTTTTATATACAATGTTTCCAGTTACTTAAATCTGGATTTTGAGTGGCATGTGAGAGTAAGACAAGGTGTCCTTTAATTATACTCTCCTTAGCTCTGTAGTTTCCTCTTTCCTTACAATTAAGCTGCAGTCAAATCTCTTAAGTGAAGTGTGAACTAGTCTTATCTCACCCTTCTGTCTGCTGGCTCCTTAACTGTTTCTCTGCTGCACTTCAGTGGGATATGATGACATTTTATTTTTGCGGCTCAGTGGCTCCTCTGCTGGCTGGGCGGCTCTGCCGCTGTGATGATGTGAGTACCTCCTGCTTTAGGGACTGACACTCCCTCCGGGCTTTGGCAGAGCAATACTGTCAGTCACCGCTCTGCCTCCTCTGTCTTCCCCAACTTATAGCACTAGGCCACAGTCCTCCTGCCTGCACCGGATGATAGATGCTGCAGCTTGCATTTTAGTTGGATGGGGAGCGGGGTACTCTGCTAAGTAGTAACTCCTTCCTGGCTCACTTCCCCAGCCACATAGTATAGCGCCTAAATATCTACAGCTCTCAATGTTCACAGCTATGCGGCATCAGAGAAGGTAAACGCTGGATAAGGGAGACTGTCAGTCTAAGGCCAGCAGCGTTTCAGGCAGCCCTTCACAGAGTCAGCTCACTGGTCAACTGCCTGGTCAACTGCCTGGCTCAAGGACAGTCCTTGCTCTCACTGATTGACAGCCTAAGGAGTCTCATGGGGCTCTGGAAATTTCCAGTGCTGTGCTTGTTGCTCTACAAGTCTTCAAGCCAGCATGCCAGTATACAATACATATAATATATGTACACCATTAAATATATTCTTATATACATACATACATATACATCACTATACATGTATAACCTAAAGTAGGGTTACATGAGCTAGCCGGGCAAGAAGTCTCTAAAGAGATGCTGCCAGTGTCACTGCTTAGTGCAGTTCTGCCAGGTGCCTCTAGATCCCATCTCCCTTTGTGCTGGCCCATCTGCCACAGTTAGCCCTGCTAATTACAAACTGAAATCTGAGCTGAATAAGGAACCGCTACACCTCACAGGCAGGAGCAGGCAGCATGGGTAGAGAACTTATGAGTCAGGGAAATCCGAGGAGAGGGGGCAATATCTGAGACTATTTATACATCCATTACTTACCTAGGTGCCCTCATATAGGTCACTGATAACACTCCCCACAGCCTAACCTTAACCTACCTACCCTGCAGCCTAAACCTAACTCCCTCCAACAGCCTAAAACTAACCTACCTACTCTGCAGCCTAAACCTAACTCCCCTCAAAAGCCTAAACCTAACCTACCTACCCTGCATCCTAAACCTAACCCCCTGCATAGTCTTAAATCCTGACCCTCCCTGCTAGTTCCTAACCCTAACCCCTGTACAATGATACCTAAACCTAATACCCTCAGCCTTTGAGTGTCAGGGAAAACTCGGGCATGCCCAGGATCTGGGTCCAATCAGCCTGTTTCTAAACATACCCACCGGGTAAGTCCTGGGCTATGCACAGACTGCATACACTGAAAAAATCATCAGATGGTGATTGGCTGGCATATGGTTTTGCTGCTAATCAAAGTAATTTTCACAAGTCTTGCACAGCAATTCGCAGGCTTGAACAAATTGGGATTTCACTCTGGGTGGCGATTAGCAGATCACAGGGCTCTGCGAAATAGTAGCCCAGCGACAAGGTTAGAATAACCCTCTTTGGCAGGAAAGCACTCATTTGAAGCAACTGTCCCATGGTAAGCACGTTAATGCTTATCTTGGGACATGAGCAAATGAAAAAGTCGTCCTCCTATAATGGATATATACTGTATTGGCATACTGAAAGCACTAGATATGCCCTGAGTAGTGATGGGAGGTTGTGACTATACTCATTGTTGGGAGTAGAACATGTCTGCCTATCGGAATATATCTTCAAAGGGCTTATGTGCCTAGCCTTGTATCAAATACAAAAATAGGTGTTTATGTGAGCAGATCATTTTTATTTTTTTATTTAGCTACAAACTTAAACACTATGATAATACATTTCACTTAAAAATGATATATGATATACAGTAGACTTTTGCCAATCTACTTAAAATATGAAGTTCTCAATGTCATTCTCCTTTTCAATGGAATTCTTATAGGAGAAGAGTATTTCACATGAGTTTCTGCCCCTGCCCAGTGATGGTAAAATGTTCCTGTTACATTTATTTTGAGTTCTGATATTTATAAAAGATTTGATATCTAGAATGAGGTATCACATATTTTGTCTTAGTCCCTTGATAACGAGTCTATCTGTGACAATCTGCCAAGAGCTGCTAATAAAGCACAAGACAACTATAGCAAGGTCACTTGTAATTTTAGCTCTGTCCGGTCTGGTTTATTGCATTCTGTTGGAAATCAGGACTCCAGATTTTTTAACCATTGTCATTTTAACAGCAGGAAGATCAGTTAGAACAGAGATAAAGATTTAAGATGCGATTAATCTTTCCAATTTGTTTGGTGTGAACAAAAATCTGGTAATAAATGAAAGCATATGGCAATCAATCATTTGCTCCAAAACTCAAAAAAATAGACAAAAAACAAATTTTTAGACAAATCTGTTAGGTCAAATGGATAAAATCAATTTGTCTAAAGGACCATTGTCTGTTTTCTGTTATGGAGCAAACAGATTATTGTCATTTTCCCCAATGCATGACCAGATTTTTTGTTCCCACCAGACAGATTGGATAGATAAATCTTTAGATGTGTACCCAGCATTAGTTTTACCATGGATTAAATACCTTTTCAATGGCCAAACCATATGCGGTACTTGTTTCCTAGCACGGCCACACCGATTTGCATCGGGGTGATCGTGTCGGAAAAATCGTGTCGGTCGCATCGCATGCGACCAAATCGCATGCGAAGCGACCGACCCGATCGACCCGATTTATACATTGAATCAAATGTGAATAGGGTCCCTGGGACCCTATTTTACATTGGATTCAATGTAAAGTATTCCCCAGACCCCCAATTTTACCCCCTCAATGCCACCCCACGATTGACGCCAACCCGAAGCGTGGCGAGCGCCGCGAGCCTGCGAGGGGCGGCGGTGCGCGTCCTCCGACCTTTTCATACCCCTACTATCCACGTCGGCGTGGAGTTGAGAATATAAAGTGTGGCAAGCGCAGCGAGCCACCGAGCCCGAAGCGTGGCGAGCGCACGCATATAACTTCACAGGTATACGCGTCCCCTCGCAGGGCTCGCTGCGCTAGCCACGCTTCGGGCTCGGTGGCTCGCTGCGCTCGCCACACTTTATATTCTCAACTCCACGCCGACGTGGATAGTAGGGGTATGAAAAGGTCGGAGGACGCGCACCGCCGCCGCTCGCCACGCTTCGGGTTGGTGTCAATCGTGGGGTGACGCTCACAATGGGGTTGCGGAACCCATGAGGGGGACATATACAATGTGAAATGGGTCATATTGCCCCATTTCACATTGTTTCCTATGTGAGATGGACTTAATCAAGTCCATCTCATCTTGTGCCATTATAATGGCACAAGACCGACGAGATGCTCCCGATTTCAATGTTAAAAATATTTTAACATTGAAGCCTATGGCAAAATCGCGGGCATCGCGTCGGTCGCGTTGGGGGCCATGTTAATGCACGCGACCGACGCGATGCCCCCGATTTTGCCTTTGCCGGCAAAATGGACCTGATTTAAAAGGAAATCGGGTCCATTGCGGGCATCGTGTTCCTTAACTTTAAGGTACACGATGCGATTGTGGCCGTTCTAGGAAACAAGTACCCCATATGCAAAATTAGGAAACTAGAAAATTATGATGTACTAGCAAATTATACAAATACAAATACATGGCTGTCTAAAACTACAGGATTCTTTAAATACAATAGTTGCAAAATCTGTAGCTCTGCACTAAATTTCATAACCACAATAACATAGAGGGGGAAATTTATTAAGATGTGTATTTTAACTCACATGTGATGTTTTTATGGGCAACAAATCATATCATGTCTACTATCTTCTAGAGCAGGGCTGGGCAACATCGGCCCTCCAGATGTTGATGAACTACACATCCCAGCATGCCTTGCATCAGTGTCAGCATGGCCACATAGCAAAACTAATGCAAAGCATCCTGGGATGTGTAGTTTATTAACATCTGGAGGGCCGGTGTTGCCCAGCCTTGTTCTAGAGGCTGCTAAATAAATAAGAAGTAGATTCTGATTGGTTGCCCATAGCAACATCACATGTGAAGTAGAATACACATCTTAGTAAATTCCCCCTTGAGTCTTTTTAAAATTAAGGACTTATGAATTGTATGAGTAACATGTGCCTAAACATTTCACTAACTGTGATCCCTCTTCACTACTCTTCAAGCCCATTGTACATGTGCTACTGGGTCCACTGGGTGGTGACTGTGATCAAAAAGTAGCACAAATACAGAGGTTTTGTATATACACACTTAACACCATGGTTCCACATGAGTTCATTTGAAATAGCATCTTTCTTGTAATGCTGGAATATCACCTAATTCCCCTGATGTAAATATTGGTTATATGTGTTAATATCGCACCTTCTGGAATCCTTCACTACCCCTTCTCTGTTTTTGTTCCTCCATTTTATTTCTGCTATTACTTCTATTTTTCCATTGCCCTGAGAGTACTATTTGTACAAATACTACTTATTATTATTATTATTATTATTATTATTATTATTATTATTATCATCCTTTATTTATATGGCTCCACAAAGGTTCCCCAGTGCCTAACAATACACAAATGTGCAAAAACACATAACGAATTACAGTACTAGACAATTTAGGACAAGTACATGGTAAATATGGATAAATGCATCATATATTCTAAGAAAGGCATATGAGGAGAGAGGGCCCTGCTTGTGATAGCTTACATTCTAAAGGGTAGGGTTAGACAGGGGTGACACAGAAGGGGAAGAAGTGAGCATAAACATAAAATTAGGATGAGAGATGGTCAGGTTTAATGCAGGGGGGTGGGAAGAGGACAGCTTACTGTAGTATTTGATATTTTAAGTCTAAAAAAGCACTGGGTCATCCAAGTGTAGATAGCAGAGAGACAGTTGGAGATATGAGTGAGGATAGAGGGAGAGAGATCAGGAAAGGAGCGGTAGATACCAGTATTATCAGCATAGATTTGATAGTGGAAGTCGAGTGAGCAAATGAGCTCACCCAAAAAGGACATGTAGAGATAGAGAAGAAGAGGACCAAGAATAAAATGTTGGAGGAGACCTACTATCAATAGAAGAGCAGGAGAGGTGAAGTCATTAGAGGTACAGCTGTGTATATTTAAAACTAACAGTGCAAATACAAACATTAACAGATGTTAAAGGAAATATTTGTTATAGATTTTTCGGTTGAAAAAACTCTTAAACTGTTTAATTAATATTGTTATATTAGGGCTTCTATATTATTTTATATACATTTTAATAATTTTCTTTCAGACATATAGGTGTTGCTAAATGTATACCCATTTTTGTACGTACACTAGTATATTTCAGATACTTGTCACATCATTTAGTAAAAATTATTTGTGCATGTTTTGAAAGAAATGTAGTAATTTGAAACATGAATCACCATTGCCTTCTAACATTCTGATCATAAGTAGAGCTACCTGCATTTGCCCTACAAGTAATAATGAGTGTCTGCATACAACAGTGAAGCATGGTAGAGGTAGGGTCATAAATAATGGTGTCCTCAATGCAAAGTACAGGAAGGCACCTATCCATCATGTAATTTCATCAGGAAGGTGTCTGATTGGCTCCTAATTAATTCTACAGCAGGACAGCAACCCCAAACATACAGCTAATCACTAAGAACGAGTGTTTCTTCAGCATAAAGAAGAACAAGGAGTCCTAGAAATAAGGATATGGCTCCACAGAACCCGATCTCAATGCCGTTGAGTATGTGTGGGATTACAATAAATTAAGTCTCAAGCACAGAAAGGGGGAAACAGGTCAGACATCAACTGTGAGTATCATACACAACATTGGTACAGATGTATAGATCTAAATTTTTTCAGCAGTGTGCCAAACATCCTCTCTCAGCACAGCAGACCCTGTGTGATTCTGATAGTGCCACGTATCTTTATCACACTTTTTCACCCCAAACACATCTTAGTTGCAAATCGCTGTTAAAATGATGTGCCTGGAGTATGTAATGATTAATCTGAAATACAAAATATTTATTTCATTTTTCCGCCCCATCTTGGTCCCTAAACACTGCATGGGCATGTTTTCACTCTCCTCTTAAGAAGAATGAGGATCCTTAACTGCCACATCTTTCACCTCACCCACATATATACAAACTTATAAAATAGAGACTAACACACTTCTTTCCTTCCAAAACACAGCACCCCCCCAGACACACACACACAGACTAAAAAATACTTAAAATTATAAACATAAATAGAGAAAAAAGAATACAAACTAATAAAGAACAGAACAAAAAACTACCAAGCACAAAATCCAATTAGACAATTGATACAAAACTCAACAAACCCACACAACACTCCAAATACTTTCCACACACCTCCATCCAACACCTCTCACTAAACCAGGCATTCCCAACCACGGTCCTCAAGGCACACCAACAGTGCAGGTTTTGTAGATATCCAGGCTTGAGCACAGGTGAATTAATTAGTATCTGAGGGATTCTGATTAAACCATCTGTGCTGAAGCCTGGATATCACTAAAACCTGCACTGTTGGTGTGCCTTGAGGACCGTGGTTGGGAAAGCCTGTACTAAACTGATGAAGTTTGGATGGTTTGGGTTGTATTTATATGGCTGTGACATGACACTCCTCCATCTGACCCTTTCTAGCAATCGTGCACGTTCTGAAGTTACTTTTGTGATTGTCAGTATTTTCTTTCTGTGGTCACACAGGTAAAATATGAACCGGAGTAAAATCCCACCATGTTCAGCAGAGTTTGGCAAATTCAGCACTGGAATATACTTTAAATAACTTTATCATCACAAAATGAAAATTGGCCAAACACTGGAGCTTAGAAATTAGCCAAATCCGAATCCAAAAAAATACACATGAAAATGGGTGATATCAACTGAGTGTTGATCTCGTTAACACACAGTAGAAACATGGCAGCTTAGTAACTTAACACTCTAGAGAGGCATTATTGTTGAACTTAATGCAAATGGCAGGTGTTTAACATCTACTGTATGACACCATCTCCACACTGTCACCTAAGGTTTTGGAAAGTCAGGATTGGTGTGTGGATAGTGGTGGGTGCAATAAACAAAAAGTTTGCCTAGGTTGCCAAAAAACCTTGCACCAGCCCTGAGCAAGACTATTACAGTCCAACATAACTGGAAGGCTTTTCCTTAAATATGACTAAAGTCACTGGTACAGTATATGCAGACATTTCCAGTATTTTTCCACCTTCTGTATATTCGATTATAACTGTATTTTGATGGATGGTCCTAACTTTAGTAAATCAATCAAAATTGTACATCTATGTTATAAATCAATTTACTTCCAACTGTTTTCTAATTAAGCATTGACTAGATAATCTATATTTCATCCAGTTGGACTCACTATATACTAATATGTTGCTTTTCTCCTGCAGACAGCTGTATGTCTTTATATTAGACATGGCATATTCATTATAAGCTCAGTAGTTCTCAGACAGAAACAGATGAGGAAGTATGAGCAGCGGTGCTGACAGAGAGTGATCGTGTGTCAACAGTTATTGCCATTCAAAGACATTCAGTTCAAATAATTTCATTATTCCAGGAGAAAAGAGACTGAATACTGTCTACTTAACTGTTGTCTGGTGACTTCTAATTCATATTTAATATGACCTCATCAAAAGAAAGCAAATATTGTAGGCACAGTCAGGCAGTACTGTACGACAACACAAATCATGCTGCGGAATAAATTTGTGATACATTATCTGTTGATACAAAACAACATATTATATTCTGGTGTATATAAAACAGCTCCCCAGAGCTTAGCCTCACCCCCAGTTATTATTGTTGACATTGGTGTAATGAACTTTTACATCAAAGTGCAGAACCACACCTGTACCCATTGCCAACATGGATTAGCAGATTGTAAGTAAGTCATGTGAGCAGACATACATCATATAGACACAAAGCACATTAAATCAGGTTAATCAGCTACTGACAGGCATGGCCCAAGCAGTACATTCATCACGCAGCTGAGTAGTGCACCACAGAGAGGTGGTGCCTGTAAGCCATGAAGATATTCTTGACTACAGTACATTTTCTTCTTCTCTCTGAGAGAAGAGGGGTTGATTTACCAAGGTAAAACAAACCAGGCGCTGGTATGAAGTGCCTCCAATTTGAAAATAATTAGCAGCTGCCAAAAAGTGGTTATAGTGAACCACTGAGGTAAAGCTATACAAAACAACAAACATTAAGCAGTGCTGTTTAGTGAATTTTTAACACAAATATCAAGGGATTGCCTGTAAATATTAAACATTTTTTTATAAGACAATAGTAATGCAATAAAACACATTAAGAAACATATAATAGAAAACTTTTAGGTATTAGATTTAAAAAAAAAAATTATATATGTATATTGGAAAATTAAATAAAGAAATACTGAATTTAAAAAAGGTATTAGAATTAATAACCCTCTCTGGCAGGTAAATGAGTTCACTGGTTGTAGTGAGTTATTCTTTAAATATAGCAAACATATGGCATTTTGCTTTTTGTATGCATAACGTCTCACCACTTGGGAGTTTGGGATTATTTCCGGGCTTGGGTCTGTAGCTCTCACTATTCTGAGGTGATGCAAATGTTGTGAACAAAGCCGCTGGAGGAATTGCAAGGACATTGTGGAGCTTCCCAATATGTTTGTGTCCTTTACCAGGCTGGTGGTGGTGGTGTCCAGCAGAGGCTTTTTACTAATTGCCAGTGGTAGTTGGAGGTGCCAAATTATGTTTTTTTTCATTGAGGAGGATGCCAATGTAATCACTGCCAGTTTCCTTTGTTCCAGAAAGAGGGTATTGTGGGTTCCACCAACACCTTTCACTGAATATATCAGCTTTTTCAAGGTGATGCTGCTACCAAACTGTTTAGGGTTTATATACCCCTACTTATTTAGTAACTACCCACAACTGGTCAGGCAATCCCAATGATTAATGAGTATTCAATAAAAACATGAGTTATAAACATATTATTATGAACAGAAGACAAACCTAAGATAGTCGCTTTCAACAGTGTTGAAAATTAATAAACATAAGGGAGATTTTACTTACAAATTATTTCTATCCCAGAGTAGCGGTATTTCCGCTATACTTCCGCGGTCCGGAGTGTCAAATGATTTATTTCCGGGTTTTCGAATGCAGCTGGCTGATAATTTCCGGAATGCATAGTTTCCGGCGGCCGCAGACAGCTGCTAGTGTATAGAGAATATGTAGTCATGGTTACAGATTTGATGTCATGGTTACAACGTACACCGGCCATTACCCAGATTATCAAAGAGATTGTCTTAATAGTATTTAATCGTATTATATAAACGGCCAATGGACATTGCTTACCATACGTAAATTCAGCAATAATTAAAAAAATTTACATTTTGTGTTTATTCATAGTAGGGAAACAATTTAGCTACATTAATATCAGAAAAAAAGTGATTATATTATCAGAAAAATAGAAGTATAAATACAATTTAATAAGGATGTGTCAACATAATAGAATGAAAATAAAGCGATGGGTATACATTTGATTTTTTTGCCTTCCCCCTCCCCTTACTTCCACCCCACCCCACCCCACACACAATAATCAAATCGAATATAATGATGAAAAATATATATATATTCATTATATATAGAGAGAGAGAAAGAGAAGAGAAAATCCGGCACACCACTGAAGAAATAAAAAGGCAGCTTGCTCCAGTGCCTTCCCAGAACCACGCAGGTCCAACACAGGTAAATCAGGCAACAGGCGTCACTCGGAGTCTTGAAGTAAATAAATTTGCTTTATTGCATATCAGGTGACCAACACCAGTGTTTCGAGCCCAGTGCTCGTCCTCAGGGTACAACCAAGCAATGACACAGAGTCAAATTTAAAGCACCCTGCTACCATCCCCCGCCTCCACACAGCTGAATAATCAAAATCATACTCACCTGAGAACGGTCAGCATGAAGCCAGTGCAGTGTGTAGCCGGATCGCCTCAGAGCCTCGGTGCACTTCCGGGTTACGTCATAGAGACGTCCCACTACCGGTGGAACGCAGATCTGGCGTCCTGGCAATCCCAACTTCCACCCCTTGAACCGCATCACGCCTCCGTCTCAGGGAGCTGTCAGTGATATAAGAAATATGGCTTTTAACCAAGAGCAGGCTAAAGCATAATACATTTATATGTGCATGTGAAATAAACAATATAATAACAAAACCACACACATAAAAAATACAAAAAAAATAAATAAAAATAAAAAATATTAAATATTAAAACTGTAACCTACAATCTGTTTTTACATATTAATGGCATATGCTGAGTCATTGATCTTAACTCGATCAGCATGGCTCAGCATAAAAGCCTACCACTGATTATACCTTGTACAGCATATAGTGTTATTTATTTAATTAAGCTGGGATAGCACCAAAAGGCAAGCAATCTAATACTTTGGGGGACATTTACCAAAATGGATTCGTAGAAAAAAGGTGTATTCGTAGGCAGAAATACACCTTTTTTTTACGAATTTGTATTTTTGGGATTTACAATCCCAAAAATACAACAATTCGTAGTCCTAAAGATGGAACATTCGTATTTGTATTTACAAATACGAATGTCTACACCATCGATAGGATACGACAGAAATCACCATTCAAAAGAATGGTGGTTTCTGATTTACTAAGCAGCCGTACTGACAATACGGCTGCTTAGTGGTGTGAAACACCCACGCAAATACGACAGGAAAATAGAACACCATTTTCCTGTTCTATTTGCGTTTTAGCCTGCACGGATCAGTCAGATCCGTGCAGGCTACAGTGTAAAAAAATAGAAAAATAAATAAATAAATAAAAAAAAACAGCGTGGGGTCCCCCCCACAGCCGTAACCAGCACCAGGCTGACAGAGCCGGGGCCGGTAATTAAAAATCAGGGAACCCGACAAATAGGGGTTCCCCGATTTTTAACAACCAGCCCCAGGCTCCAGGTCCGGGGCTGGTTCCCAAAATACGGGGGACAAAATGACTAGGGGTCCCCCGTATTTTAAGAACCAGCCCCAGGCAAAACCAGCCGGCAGGGTAATGCCACAGCCGGGGGACACTTATAATATAAGGTCCCGCGGCCAAAACATTCTCCCTACCGACCAGTCAGCCTGGCCAGGGGCCCTGGGGGAGTGGGGACCCCCCCAATGAAGGGGTCCCCCCCCTCCAGGACTTACCTGACCAGGCTGAAGCCTGGTGCTGTCCTCGATGCCCCTGGGCGGTGGGCATCGAGCTGATAAATGGTGTAAAAAAATAGATAAACTATTGTTTTTTACTGTGGCACTACAAGTGCCAGCAAGCCTCCCCAGCAAGCTGGGACTTGGAGAACCACAAGTCCCAGCCTGCTGGGCATTAAAGGGCCCGCTGGCACTTGTAGTTCTACAGTTAAAAAAATAGTGCACAAAACACACTGATACACTTTTAAAATAAAACTTTATTACATACAAAGCCCACACATACTAATACTTACCTATCTTCTTTCCGTAGGTAGCCCTGATGTCCTGTGTCGGCGTCTTCTGGTCCTGTGTCGTCTTCTTCCTCCATGTCGACCGTCGCTGTTGCCGTCCGGATCCGACGAAATCCATTTGGGAAGCTGTGGAAGGAAACCATACTCACCTGTCCCAGCGCGACGTAGTCCAGGTAAGTGTCTTGGCAAAAAAACAAAACGAACACCCGAATCCAGCCGGACAAGCAGGGAGCCGCACAGTGTTTACATCGTGCGGCTCCGCCTCCCGAATGCCGCTATTGGCTGCCTTGCGGCCTAGCGGCCAATAGCGGCATTCGGGAGGCGGAGCCGCACGTTGTAAACACCGTGCGGCTCCCTGCTTGTCCGGCTGGATTCGGGTGTTCGTTTTGTTTTTTTGCCAAGACACTTACCTGGACTACGTCGCGCTGGGACAGGTGAGTATGGTTTCCTTCCACAGCTTCCCAAATGGATTTCGTCGGATCCGGACGGCGACAGCGACGGTCGACATGGAGGAAGAAGACGACACAGGACCAGAAGACGCCGACACAGGACATCAGGGCTACCTACGAAAAGAAGATAGGTAAGTATTAGTATGTGTGGGCTTTGTATGTAATAAAGTTTTATTTTAAAAGTGTATCAGTGTGTTTTGTGCACTATTTTTTTAACTGTAGAACTACAAGTGCCAGCGGGCCCTTTAATGCCCAGCAGGCTGGGACTTGTGGTTCTCCAAGTCCCAGCTTGCTGGGGAGGCTTGCTGGCACTTGTAGTGCCACAGTAAAAAACAATAGTTTATCTATTTTTTTACACCATTTATCAGCTCAATGCCCACCGCCCAGGGGCATCGAGGACAGCACCAGGCTTCAGCCTGGTCAGGTAAGTCCTGGAGGGAGGGGATCCCTTCATTGGGGGGGTCCCCACTCCCCCAGGGCCCCTGGCCAGGCTGACTGGTCGGTAGGGTTAATGTTTTGGCCGCGGGACCTTATATTATAAGTGTCCCCCGGCTGTGACATTACCCTGCCGGCTGGTTTTGCCTGGGGCTGGTTCTTAAAATACGGGGGACCCCTAGTCATTTTGTCCCCCGTATTTTGGGAACCAGCCCCGGACCTGGAGCCTGGGGCTGGTTGTTAAAAATCGGGGAACCCCTATTTGTCGGGTTCCCTGATTTTTAATTACCGGCCCCGGCTCCTTCAGCCTGGTGCTGGTTTCGGCTGTGGGGGGGACCCCACGCTGTTTTTTTTTTTTATTTATTTATTTTTTCTATTTTTTTTACACCTTGCAGCCTGCACGGATCTGACTGATCCGTGCAGACTGCTAGAAATAATTCGTATTAGCGGCCGTATATACGGCCGCTAATACGAATCATTACACCATCGGAGGGTTACAAAGCAGTCGTATCTGACTGCTTTGTAACTGATCCTCCGGAACACGAGTTTGCATACGACTTAAACAGTCGTATGCAACCGTAGGGAAAATACGAATACGAAAAACTAGGTTTTTCATATTGGTAAATTTCCCCCTTTATGTCAACCGGTGTATATAAACTAAACATATCACCTTACATACTGCCATAAATAAAGCATTCAATAATGTCCTATGCTAAATGAATGAATTAACCTGAAAAACATCATGACTGAAATACAGACCTGTATGTGCTATATAGTCTATAAAATCCAACATTTACAAAAAACTATGCAGACCATGTTGCTCATTCAGGCCGCGTGGGGCTATGGTGTCCAGTATGTGGATCCACCTAGCCTCAGCCTGAAGGAGCATTTTACACCTACTACCACCCTAAGGGGTAGGGGTATATGGTCCACAATCTTGGACTTGAGGCTGGCAATATTATGACCCTTGATGGCACAATGTTTTGCCACCGGCTGGTCACTGCCCCCACTGGCTAGTGCCTGCCTAATGGCATGACGATGGTTTGCCATCCTTTCTTTAAATTGGGATTCTGTCTTGCCCACGTAGTAGAGACCACATGGACAAGACAGAACATACACCACAAATTTCGTGGAGCAAGTGACCGCTGATTTAATGGGAATTCTTCTTCCTGTATGTGGGTGATTGATAGAATTGCCAATCAACATTGAGCTGCAGGTTGTGCACCCCACACACCTATAACACCCTGCAGCACGGGTGAGAAAGTGAGTGGGAGCAGCTTTTTTGGTAAGTTTGCTGACATCTAACTTTACCAAAAGATCACTGAGGTTTTTACCTCTCTTGTAAGCTGGCATTATTTGCATATCATTGAGTCCTGGGAGATCCCTATCGGACGTAATTAGAGGCCAATGTTGCTATACTTTTTTAGTGACCACATTACTGTCGATAGAAAACTGATTGACCTAAAGCAATCGCTGGGATGCCTGATCCAATCTATCAGGAGGGTTCAGTGTAACTTCTCTGGGAATATTTAAAACCCTGTTCTTAATGCGAGTAAGGTGATTCCGCCTATACCCCCTTTGCTCAAATTTTTCTTGCATGATGTCTAGTTGTTTACAAGTTTCTTGGGGATCACTAGTTATTCTTCTCACCCTAAGCATTTGGGAGTATGGCAGACCATCCAGTAACGGCACTGGATGACAACTCTCGTGGCGTAGTATGGTGTTTCTGTCTGTTTCTTTAACAAATATTGCCGTGGAGAGCTGCCCACCTATTAATCTGATGTTAACATCCAGGAAGTTAACTTCACAGTCACTGATAGAGTAAGTGAATTTAACTGGACTTGGAGATAAATTGTGGGTATCAAAGAGGTCAATCAGGGACTGTTTAGTGCCCCTCCAAAAGATGACTGGAGACCCCATCGCACAGCCAAGCCTCTGCCTATACATAACTCCATCAAAAGAGAAGTAATTCCTGTTCAAAACCAGTGATAGAAGCTGCATAAAAAGTTCCACAGGCGGACCATTATATGCAGCGCTGGTGCCAAGCAGCGAGCACACTGCATCCATCCCCTGCTGGTAGAGAAAGGAGAAGGAGAGAAGCTGAAACAAAAGGGCAGATGTCAAAATTAAGTTCTTTATTAATTAAAGGTGTATACAACTAATCTTAGACATAGACCCGAGTTACACATGAATAATAAGTGTCCTCTAGAGAAACCTCATGCTGATAAATAGTAAACAACCTAAGCATACTACAAAAAGCAACGGACGTGGCACTCACGGTGGTGGATGGCTCTATAGTCACTTCCACCATCCACCACCGTGAGTGCCACGTCCGTTGCTTTTTGTAGTATGCTTAGGTTGTTTACTATTTATCAGCATGAGGTTTCTCTAGAGGACACTTATTATTCATGTGTAACTCGGGTCTATGTCTAAGATTAGGTGTATACACCTTTAATTGATAAAGAACTTAATTTTGACATCTGCCCTTTTGTTTCAGCTTCTCTCCTTCTCCTTTCTCTACCTGATGATTTTTTCTTTTTTCTTTTCCTTTCTCACAGTACTATTAGGTGATTCACGGTTATAATGAGGGTTTATGATTACTTTTCTATAATACACATTTTTTTATTATAAATGTGTCTTTTTATGTTAATATTTCTTTTTATTTTAGGGCGTTATGTATATTTTTGTCGCCACATGACTATGTTAATTAATCCTTTTGTTTGTATTGTAATCATTTGTTCCCCCCAACATCTTACAGTCTGTATATGTACCCTTCAGTTGCCAACTGCTATACTTATACGCAGGGTTCAATCGGCTGAGTGAGCCGCTCTTTTGTTGTGTTACTATGGTTACTAATGCTGGACCCGGCTCACGGTGAGCGTGGTGACGCTGACGCGATGACGCGCATGGTATGCGCTGGAGCGTGTGATGTCATTGCGGGACCGCGATGAGCTGGGAAACGGCGCGAATTCTTGATGGGGGTGGTTCCTGGTGGTATGTATAAATGTATGTGTATGTTGTTATGTTTTTTTATCCTGAAGAAGAACCCAATAAAGTCGGTTCGAAACGTTGAAATAATACTGCTGTTTCCTGCCTTTGATTGTGAGATGAGTGATGAGTGCCGCCGTCTATAGTATTATACTGGAGATAAACATAGAAATTTGATAAAAGTATAGTATTCTATATCACGCTCCCCAAGTTATTGAATTGTTATTAGACAAATGGTGACTTACACCTATCTAACCTATCCTTTCTAGGTGATATATATTTGGGAAGTGATTTCTCAAAGCAAAGTCACTTTGGAATTATTCACTGGTTTTGAAATTATTTTATTCATATACGGTAGGTCTGGTATGATTCCCCTTATATGGAACCCCGTATAATGAAATTATTAATTTATTAATTGAGTATAATATTTTTTAGATTTTACAAATCCCACTCCCGATGATCGTTGTGTCTTGCTAAAACCATAAGGCCGCGGTGGTTTTTCCCATTTTCATCCACCATTTTGGTATGTAATGATCACTTAACTCCTATAACGATTACATAAAATTCACTAGTAAGTGATTATTTAAATTTATTATTATTTAGGTATGGTGACTTATAAAAACCTAAGACCACGCCTATTTGCATTGGATCCTGTATACTAAGACCATTTTTCTACTGGTATGTAGTTTTTGGGTATTTATCTAACAAATCCCATTTTTGAATGTGTAAACCTAACATTATTCTTGTCACTCAGAATTTTTTAGAGTGTTTCTACGCCTAAAGACCGGGCATACATTTTCCCCTTGAATCACCTAACTGGGGGTATGTTAATAAATAGAAAAAACTAAATTACTCTATGGTTACCAGCTAAAGGTTTAAAAATTGAACTATTAAATTAATATTTTCAGACCCTAATAAAATTCCGATATTTCCGGATAATCTTCTACATTCAACCATCTAGCCAGTTTGGCGTCCACTTACCTTTTACGGGTATGTAGCCTGGCGAAATACCAGTCTTTATCCTCCATTATTCCCACTTGCTTGCTC
This sequence comes from Crinia signifera, assembly GCF_055691185.1. NCBI lineage: Eukaryota > Metazoa > Chordata > Amphibia > Anura > Myobatrachidae > Crinia > Crinia signifera. The sequence continues at coordinate 113,875,589 of NC_139223.1, forward strand.
TTCTGTTTATATTATATTATATGTACTCATTGGTTATTTTAATTGCATTTTAGATTTTATTATTGTCCTGTATGAATTATTATCGCTGATCATACACTCAGGAAAATATTATTCTGGTATGTACTCAAAGCTCAATAAAATTACAACTATTGTATGTATATTGAAATGAAGTGATCAAATATTGAAAATACGCCCCCTGCTCTTTCTTTCTGTACTATTTTTAGTCTTACCCCTGAAGAAGTCGTTCTGACGAAACGCGTTGGGTTTCAATAAAAGAACTTTTTTTACCTTGAACAAGAACTCCACGTTTCATTCCGGAAAGGGACAATAAACAATTGTCTTTGTATATAGGAATTGTTTACTTATGTTGAATATTACACTAAGGTGACTAGGTGGTACATAACTTAGCGCTCTCCGATAAACTTCTTTTTTGTGTATCTCTTGCCTGACTCCCACTAACAGGGGAGCCTTATCGGAGTAGCAGCAGATATTAGAAACTGATAGCGCAATACGAGGTCCATATTGTGTTTTTGTGTTAGAATTTGACTGTTAGAGGTCCTCGTGTGCAGCTTACGTTCAAACACCCCAATCTTCTTACTATTAAGGCATTATGCCGATTTTTAAGGATAGAACCAAACGTTTACAAAGAGTAAAAAATATATTTTCAGAAGAAGAGCAAGCAATACAGTTTGATGAGGAGGATTATTACTGTTACTTGAACGTACTAGAAAAACTAGCCGTTAAAGAGGTCAAGGGATGGTATGACATCATGACCCTTGAGAAATACATTGAAGTAGGACGCGTCCCTCGAGGCCTAAGGATTCAAAAAACACCTACCTTAGGCGGAGGCAGTGAAGCGTTCATGAAGAATTGGAATGCCATTCTTGACGAATGCTCAGGGAAATTAATCTCCCTGATCATCTCTGAAAGAAAAAAGGAAGTCTCAAAAATCGAGGATGAGATTAACAAAATAGAAAAGGCATTAGAGAAATTTGAAAATAGTGAAGAACTAAAAAGGGACATTATCGACCTCCAACAAAAAGTTGATAATTTAGAGAATGAAGTCATATCTAAAAAACAGAAAAAATTCCTGAGAGACAGGAATGACTACATTAGTGGACAAGTCCATAACTGGAATAATCAAGAAAGGCGAGCTGAATTTAACAGCAACATTAACCAACGTTTTGACCGTAGACAATACAATACCAGACAAAGGTGGAATGAAGATCACAAACCTGATCAACTTGACCAAGACCGCTACAGAGATGACCGATACAGGGGCGACCAGAGACGGAATAGAGACTACTCCCCCAAACCCAAATATGAAAGAAGACAAATGGGTTCATATAATAACAACTATCGAAATAGGATTCCATCCTATCAAGGGAGACCAAGAAATAGATATCCGTCCTTTAGGAACAGATATGATGCCCTGAGATCACCATCCCCAGGAGTACAGAACACCAATCCTACTCATTTTTTAGATTTAAAGAAAGACAACACACGCTCATTTATCCACAGGAGAGAAGAACTACATACTCGGCTGGATTCTCCTCAAGGGAGGAAACGAAGCCTACGTGGAGAAGACGAGGCAGGAGAGGAGGAAGAACTAAGCCCAAAACGAAGTCGGGGATTGACACAACTACAAGGAGGGTCGAGACAGGGGTTGTTAACCTCAGTGAGAGGGAATTACAGCCTTCTCAAATCTCGTTATTAGAAAAAGGATTAAAATTTGCTCCAGATTCGCATCTGAACAAGTTCGATCTGTTCATTGATCTAAACAAATTTACACGAAACTTAACGTTACAACGACATTTCTTAAAAAATCCTTGTACCCCAACAACTACACCTACTCAAGCCCCTTCTGTATCTGTGAAATCCAAATTCTACCCGGTCGAATCGCGAGGTAGCTATATTGATGTGTTTTACGATTCAGTTAATGAAGACTTTAAGAAAATTAAAGAAACTGATCTACGTTACAAGAGTAACCTCAAATCTCAGGAAATACGCGCCATGAAAGATCTGAGTAAGAACACTGAATTGGTTATAAAAAGTGCGGACAAAGGGGGAGCAGTAGTTCTCCAATCAAGAGACGCATATATTACAGAAGCAAATCGTATCCTATATGATGGAGTAACGTATGAGGAACTGACTGAAGACCCAACTAAGAAGTTCCAAGATGAACTCTATACATTATTGATAGGAGCGCTGAACGATCAGACCATCAACAAAAAAGAATTTGAATACTTATACCCGAAATTTCCGAGAACACCGTTGTTCTATCATTTACCTAAAATACACAAAGGTAAATATCCGCCACCAGGAAGACCAATTGTGGCAGGCATAGACTCTGTTTCTTCTAATCTTTCACATTTTGTAGATCTGAAATTACAACCTTATGTCTTAAAGAACCGGTCACACCTCAAAGACTCAACCAGCGTATTGCTAAAACTGAAAGATAAAGTTTGGACGAACGATATGTTTTGGCTAACGATTGATGTCGAATCACTCTATCCCTCAATCCCACATGGGAGTGGTGTAGAAGCCATTAATAAAATTCTGACCGAAGACACATCAGTTACACCAAAGATGACAAAGTTCCTACTAGAGAGTATCCGTTATATTTTGACCCATAACTACTTTGAATTTGGAGGGAAGTACTACCGCCAAACCCATGGAACAGCTATGGGTACTAAATTTGCACCATCTTATGCAAACCTGGTAATGGCTGTATGGGAGGAGCAACTCATCTATCAGTCTGAATTCTATCCCAAAATAGGATTTTACCAGCGTTACATAGACGACATACTCCTGATTTGGCAGGGTGACCCATCTGAAATTGACGGTTTCATGACTCACCTACATAACAACTGGTTCGGTTTCAAATTTACGTTTAAGATGAACAAGGATACAATCGATTTTCTAGATTTAGTACTAACGGGTACACCAGGACAAATAATTACTACAAAGACCTACTTCAAAGAAGTCGATGCGAACAGCTTCATTCCCCAAACGAGTTGCCACCTACAAAGATGGAAGGAAGATGTTCCATATGCACAATTTCTTCGCCTCAGAAAAAATTGCAGTAAGGACACTGATTTTTGGAGTCAGTCGGAAATTTTAGAGAGAAGATTCCTGGAGAGAGGTTACAATCCTATGAAATTAAAAGAAGCTCAATGTAAAGCCTATAATAGGAAAAGAGAAGGCCTGTTATGTAATGCGCGAGGACAGAAGAATCCAACAGATAATAAAATCAGACCATTTGTCACCCAATATAACAGAGAAAACACTCAAGTTAAGAAAGTGTTAGAGAAACACTGGAGTATCCTATTAAAGGATCCAATACTGGGACCTACCCTCCCGAATAAACCTTTAGTAACATTCCGTAGAGCAACGAACCTGAAAAGTATACTAGCTCCGAGTAAACTTAGAGATGTAGCCCCCAAGCCTGTGGAAAACAAGATCTTCCTAAGTACCCTCAACCGGTGTATTCCCTGCAATAAATGTATATGTTGTAGATTTATGGATAAAAAATCCTTTGTCCATAAAACAAGCACCCACCGCAACTACAAATTAAATGCCAGCTGCACATGTATAACTAACTTTGTTGTTTACAAAATAGTTTGCGGCTGTGGCCTTATTTACATTGGTAAAACCAAAAGACCACTAAAAATCCGCATACAGGAACACATGCGGAACGTTAAAAACAAATTCTTGCTGCACAGTCTTTCGAGACATTTCCTAGAGAAACATGACTCAAAGATAGAGAAATACAACTTTAGTTTTACAGTAATTGAACACATCAAAGCAGATTCAAGAGGAGGTGATAGGGAATTAAAACTTGCCAAACAGGAGAGTTACTGGATCTACGTCCTTGATTCATTGATCCCGAAAGGGCTCAATGAAAACATTGACATAGTTTCATTCTTATAAAAACCTTAAAATATGCAGTTAATGGTGAATACACCCTCTAAGGAGGGCTCAAAGAATCCATCACTCATGTTTCTTGAGTTTTTGGGTATATTTTGTGTATTTTTTATATTTTTTGAATTTTTTGTAATTTTTTATATCTTTTTTTTTTTTTTCTTTAAATGTGTAAAAAAATGTAAAAAATGAGAATGATTATGAGTGATTTATGGCTCAAATATTTTTCAATGTACATTACAGCCCAAAGGGCATGTGCATTGTAAAACACAACTCCAAGTGTAAACTGTATCTGAAACCCTAAAATGTACATTCCAGAGGTATGGCTTAACCAATGTTAATGTATGACTAAATCACCTCTAGGTTATTATAACATATCATCTATTAATTGTCTATGATTACACATCTTAGCAGTGTAAACTATTTATCTATTCTTGATGTCCGTGTTTATATATCTATAAACAGTACTATTAAGGCTGTTATTCTCATTTAAAGGATCCACTTCCCTTCTTTAATCAATAGTTTATTAGTTCACACGATTTCAGTTTATATATAAAAAACACAGTGGTCCCCAGTAATAATTAAGTCCTATACACAAAAGCTATAAGTATATATATATATACATATAGAATATTATAATACCTTGCCCCCCTATTATCACTCTCTACAATTAATGCGCGCCTATTTTGCGCTTAATTATTATAAGGTTATCACTAATATATTGTCTATAGAATTAAGCATTTTAAATGCTATAAATTATCACAAGGTTATAATGCCTATCCCCACTTTAGGTGTAATATGCGCCTATTTGCGCTAAATTATCATAAGACATCTTCCCTCACCCCTTTAATTAATACACGTATGTTAAAAATCATTTAAATTGATATTCTATGTATGAAATTTAAATGGGATTGCACTTCTTTGTAAAAATATTTTATTATTTACATATTAAATGAGCACAATTAAATCAATGAATAGGAATAACAAATCCTTGCAAGATTAAAAATGTCAACGCACTATTGTATTAGCTACCTTTATAGATACACGCTAGGAAAAACGTATCACGGATAGTACTGATTGTAGTTGAGACATGCTAGGAAAGACTTATCACGGAACAGTAGTTCCGAACATTGCGGGGACTGATTTGATGGTACACCCGCTATGGCACATATATGGACGTGCGGTCCACCGCAACAATCCTATTATACGGGGATACAAGGGACAGTATAAGTTAGCACGTATTGTGCTATCCAGCTGAGACTTATTTAGCTGACGTGCGGACCAGCTGAATAATTGATTGGTTCCGTCCACATAGGAAGTAGTTGGTTGGAACGCACATGAGCGGGCGTGCGTTCCACCAGACTAATTAAAAGAATTAAACATATTATACACCGCTTTAACATTGTTTCTTACGCCGGGTGGATATAATAGGTTGCGTTTACATAGCCCATTCACATTTTATATATAAAAAACAGCCATATGGGACGTATTCTGACTTTATTAAACCGGAAGTTGATCTGGCTTTAACTCCCTATATAAAGGCTCCACTATTCACTAGGCAGTTGTCGTCAGCCAGTGAAGGAGCTACTGAATACTGCTACATTGTGGTGAGTTGATACCTCTGGAATCTTTCTAGTTACTTTGTTTAGTAACATTCTGTAAAACTGTGATACATCCTTTTAAAGCATTTCCAATGAATTATGCTGCTTTTCATGATACCCGAATATCTATAAGAAATTGTATTGTGCTTGGTTTGATCATGTCAGTGTTTAAGCCATTCACTATTTTTAATCTGTAGAAATAACTAATTAATGGCCATTATGTGATCTGTTTAATTATACTATATTATACTGGAGATAAACATAGAAATTTGATAAAAGTATAGTATTCTATATCACGCTCCCCAAGTTATTGAATTGTTATTAGACAAATGGTGACTTACACCTATCTAACCTATCCTTTCTAGGTGATATATATTTGGGAAGTGATTTCTCAAAGCAAAGTCACTTTGGAATTATTCACTGGTTTTGAAATTATTTTATTCATATACGGTAGGTCTGGTATGATTCCCCTTATATGGAACCCCGTATAATGAAATTATTAATTTATTAATTGAGTATAATATTTTTTAGATTTTACAAATCCCACTCCCGATGATCGTTGTGTCTTGCTAAAACCATAAGGCCGCGGTGGTTTTTCCCATTTTCATCCACCATTTTGGTATGTAATGATCACTTAACTCCTATAACGATTACATAAAATTCACTAGTAAGTGATTATTTAAATTTATTATTATTTAGGTATGGTGACTTATAAAAACCTAAGACCACGCCTATTTGCATTGGATCCTGTATACTAAGACCATTTTTCTACTGGTATGTAGTTTTTGGGTATTTATCTAACAAATCCCATTTTTGAATGTGTAAACCTAACATTATTCTTGTCACTCAGAATTTTTTAGAGTGTTTCTACGCCTAAAGACCGGGCATACATTTTCCCCTTGAATCACCTAACTGGGGGTATGTTAATAAATAGAAAAAACTAAATTACTCTATGGTTACCAGCTAAAGGTTTAAAAATTGAACTATTAAATTAATATTTTCAGACCCTAATAAAATTCCGATATTTCCGGATAATCTTCTACATTCAACCATCTAGCCAGTTTGGCGTCCACTTACCTTTTACGGGTATGTAGCCTGGCGAAATACCAGTCTTTATCCTCCATTATTCCCACTTGCTTGCTCTTCTGTTTATATTATATTATATGTACTCATTGGTTATTTTAATTGCATTTTAGATTTTATTATTGTCCTGTATGAATTATTATCGCTGATCATACACTCAGGAAAATATTATTCTGGTATGTACTCAAAGCTCAATAAAATTACAACTATTGTATGTATATTGAAATGAAGTGATCAAATATTGAAAATACGCCCCCTGCTCTTTCTTTCTGTACTATTTTTAGTCTTACCCCTGAAGAAGTCGTTCTGACGAAACGCGTTGGGTTTCAATAAAAGAACTTTTTTTACCTTGAACAAGAACTCCACGTTTCATTCCGGAAAGGGACAATAAACAATTGTCTTTGTATATAGGAATTGTTTACTTATGTTGAATATTACACTAAGGTGACTAGGTGGTACATAACTTAGCGCTCTCCGATAAACTTCTTTTTTGTGTATCTCTTGCCTGACTCCCACTAACAGGGGAGCCTTATCGGAGTAGCAGCAGATATTAGAAACTGATAGCGCAATACGAGGTCCATATTGTGTTTTTATATATATATATATATATAAAATACATAAGAAATATAATAAATGTATATCATACACGGAGGATTGCCAAGCGCGTAGCATAAACCTGTAGATTTACAAACAGGGAACATAAAAAATAATAAAAGTTAATACAGCATATCAAAAAAAGCAGCAATATACCTTTATATGAATTACCCAGTCAACTAATACCCCTTTTACACCAAAAACGCTGGTCGGACCCTGGTCTTTGAACGCTGGAGTTTCCAGGGTCTGATCCTGCTTTATACCCCATTTACACAGCACTTCGACCTGGGTCGGACCTGGGTCTGCACCAAGAAAGGAGGATGTTATAATCACACCTGCCAATCATAATGCGCACGGTGTAATCAAACAAACAAGGACAAACAAATGGAGCACCGCTCAACAGCATCGGAATGACCAGATTACACCAGCAGCAGTGATAATTAAGGAGGTCATTCTGGTTGGTGCGTAACTTTCCGAATTCTTTCAGAGCGGTCCGCACGCCACGCTGTGCGGACATTGTAAGAAGAAACGCCCACAGGTCCTCCGCATTTGGACGGACTCGCTCTCTAAGAAGAGGGTGTGTTTTCGGACAACATCCAAACCGTGCGTGTGCGGTGGCCACACAAAGATTCTGCACGGTCTTACAGCATCAGAACGGATGGGAAGCTGTGACGGGAAGCGGGTATTAGTGATACCCAGTTCTATCCATTGCTTGCAGTGTAAATGTGTCTAAAAAATGCAGCCGTGCTTTCAGCATATATTTGTGTGTTTTGTAATGGTCCATTTAGGCTGCAATGGTTCCAATTGAAGCAATGAAAATAGTGTAATTAATGATTAATGAGTAGAGGAGTGGATTGTATTGTGTTCAGCTGACAGTGGTTCAGGTGCGGCCGTACTAATTGGGCGATCCGAATGCCTAGCGCATGACCGAGTGGTGTCCGCAAAGTAATACTTGCTTATGAAGACCGCATATTTCCTGGCTGTTGGTTCGTTTGCAGTCGGTGTTCTGTCCGAATGCACGCCTACCAGATTTAGTGCACTCCCTTGTGTACGCTCATATTTACGCCCAGTTTAGCCCACTTTGAAACTACGCCCTTGTGTAGTTCCGAATGACGCCCATATTACGCCCATATTTCCCGAGTGAATGCGGTGCACATTTCTGTACGGTATTAGTGAGAACAAGTACGTGCGTGGCACATGCGCATTGCGTTGCCTACGCATGCGCAGACGGTTAAACACCATCAGAAAGAATTCGGAAAATTACGCATCGACCAGAATAAGGCCCTAAGTGCAGGAATTCCTTCTTTTAAACCTGAAGGTGATAATGTTCCTAACGTGTATATCCAAAAGGTCTCCCTTTTATTTAATTTATTCGCGACCACGACTATCGAGACTCAATAGCCTTAAATGTAAAACTATTAAGGGCAGAAGCGCAACAATGCATTAAATGACATGGAACACTATGCAGAGATACTTTGTTTTTAATACTGCGAGTATGTTCTAATATGTGTATTTTTATTTGTCTTTTAGTTTTTATAATGTAACGCTTACCAAATGTACACTCTAAAAGATAAATTACATTAGTTTTATATTTACACACTTGCAAGGAAAGCATTCATTAGTGTCCCCCTGTTGACCTTGTGAGTTAAACCTTGTAATGAATGGCACAAACTATTTTTTTTATCCTTATCTTTATTCTTATAGTGCAAAAGATCACTTCTATTTAACGATCTAACTAGGGTTTTACATTCTTCAATTAGTTGTAAGGGATAATGTTTTTCCTTAAATCTGTTATCAAAGATGCTTGTTCTTCAAACTTATCAGCACTATTACAGTTTTTGCTAATACACATATATTGTGAGAAAGGGATATTATCAATATAGTGATTAAACTGGTAATAAATGACTCAAAAGATGTTACATCGCCCTGCCAAATTATTAATACATCATCTATATAGCATTTTAGCCATTTAATTTGGGACTTATATTGTGCATTGATCTCAAAATTATTTTCTTCCCACTCCGCTAAATAAAGGTTTGTGAGACATGGAGCGTACGGAGTCCCCATTGTGACTCCGCACTGTTGGAGGAAAAAATCTCCCTGGAACACAAAATAGTTATTTTTCATTGCTAACTCAATGCAGTTCAATAAAAAAGGTTCTAAAATCATCATTTAAAGTACTATCCTTATCCAAATGGTATTTAACAGCCACTATACCACCTGTATGTGGTATAGCGGTATAAAGAACCTCAACATCAATAGTGCATCACATGAAAATGTGTTGCCACTCAAAAGTTTCCTGAAATTTGCATTGAATCCTTGGTATATGAATCCAAGTTCACAACATATTTTCTGATATGTATATCAATGAATTATGATAAGGTCGAGGTGGCAGATCCAATATCCACGACAATTGGTTGACCGGGTGGTTTTATTAGGCGCTTATGCACCTTTGGTATATAATAAAAAGTTGCCACAAGGGGATGTTGCTTAAGAAAATATTGAGTTTTTTTAGTGTTAAACAATTCTGATGTAAACCGGATTCTATAAGTATCTTTATTTTCTCAACCACCTCATCAGTGGGATCACTAGTTAATTTTTGATATGTTACAACATAATTTAATAGCCTATAGGCCTCTTCTAGGTAATCACATTTATTTAAAACAACAATCCCCCCTCCCCAACTTATCGGCCTGTTTGATGACCAATTTCTTATTATCTTACAAGCTTTGAATAACTTTTCTCTCTAGTTGTGTAAGATTACCCTTCACAACTTTAGTGTTATTGTTACATAGAGATTCAAAATTCTGTTTAATTAGATTGGAAAAAGGTGTCTATATAATTACCAAGAGACTCAACTGGATAGAATGATGATTTCGGTATTAAACCTGTACAATTCACGTTATTAACAAATTCACTATTATCTTTAGGGGTGTTAACATTTTTAGAAAAAGGCCTTTTAAGTGTCAGAGTCCTACTAAATTTGTTAGCATCAATGAATAAATCAAAGCCATCAGACTTTTTAGCAGGTGCAAACGATAAACCTTTTGATAACAGTCGATTTTCACTTTCAATTAACATATGATTCGATCAATTGAAAATACCACTGGTTACTTACTTGTCGTCTTACTTTGATCCCTCTTTCCACCTCTCTTTCCCCTAGTCTAGTGGATTTCATTTTCTTTTTTGCTGGGGGCTTTCCATTGCATTCAAATCTGGATTTCTCTTTCCCCTCCAATTGGGTTGGTCTAATAAAATCCAGATTTTAACCCCAATTATGAGGAGACTCAAGGGCTTTAAATCTATTAGTGGTGGGGACATTAAACCTATTAGCTCTATATGATTCAGGGTCCCGGGGTTTAAAATAAGATTTCTGCCTGTCCCGGTCACGCTGAAAATCACTGTTTTTATTCATTTGTGGCCAATTCCTAATATTGCCATTTCTATAATCCATAAAATCGCCCTTATATTTGTTAATCTTAATTTCAATGACCTCCTTAAAGATGTACTCCCTAAAAAAACACAAATTATTTTTTAAAGGGCTGACACCCTGAAATTAGGGATGTGCACCGGCCACTTTTTTGCGTTTTGGGTTCTGATTACCTTCAGGTTTTGGGTTCTAATGGGTTTTGCCAAAACACCCCCTAAACGTTCTGATTTTTTTAAAGCATAAAAACTGCTAATATCGCATAATTTTGGTGATTTTTTACTCCTATGTTATTAGTAACCTCAATAACATTTATTTCCACTCATTTCCAGTCTATTCTGAACACCTCACACCTTACAATATAATTGTTAGGCCAAAAGGTTGCACCGAGGTAGCTGGATAACTATGCTAAGCCACACAAGTGTGCAGCACAAACACCAGACTGATATGGCACACTTAACATCACCCCTGGACTGATACTGAAAACTTAGGATCACCCTTGGACTGATACGGAACAATTAGCATCACCGCTGGACTGATACGGAAGTCACCCCTGGACTAATTTAGCACACTTGGCAGCGCCCCATGAATTATACGGCAGACTTGGATCACCCCTGGAATTATACGGCACACATGCGGGCACCTTTGGACTGATGGGACGGGACATATGAGGGCACCCATGGAATTACACAGCACACATACAGGCACAAAAAAAGAGGAGAGAGAAGAATGTATTTCTTTGTTGGCGCACAGAAATGAATAAGAGAATTGTGTCTGTGAGTTTATAATAAAAATCCAATATTTTATTTGAAATCATTAAAAACTGTCAAATGTGTGAAATATTTCTGTGGTATGTACAAAATAAACAAACAATGTTATTATTAAAATATGGTGTCCTTGTCTTTTTTATATTATTTTAAACTTTTTGGAGTGATTCAGATAGTACACTAGTGCATTTCAAGAAATATATGCCTTGGCCTCCAATGTATTGCCCGCCTGGGTTGTTAAAATATAATGAGTTTATATTTTTCTACAGTATTGCCACAACTTTGCTACTGCTTGTCAGATTAGCCTATTTACTTTCTGTAACGCCAATGGGTGTTTCACGGATAACAGTTTTATCAAGGCTCTTGATAAAACTGTTATCTGTGAAATCCGCGTCGGCGTTATGGAGTCCTTGTTCATATTTAATAAACAATGTATATGTATTTTTTTTAACTGATATATTTTATTCAATTTAACATTTAATATACAGTTTACAATGTTCAAGCGTATCAATAGACACATATACATATATATAGTTTGAGATATTCAGCTTTACAGTTTTATAATTTGCATAGAACATTTTGACATTTTTCAGAATATTGGAATTTCTATTTTCAACTCAAAATTAGTTACAAATCTTAAAATTCTAAAATGACATTAAAACAAGACAAACAAAAAAAAAAAAAAAAAACAATAATTGCCCGGAAGGTTTTATATATATATTTATATACATATCATATAAAGAAGAAAAACAAAACAAAACACAGTTAAGTGTTTCCCTTATCCCATCTATTCTTATTTACAGAGGACATATATAATATTCAGAATACATATTGATCAAGTTTGGCACGTTTTTCCCCACCATGTAGTGATTGTGCATAAACAAACCAAGGGTTCCAAATCTGAATAAATTTTACGGATCTATTTTGTAAAAATGCTGAAATCTTTTCCATTGAAGCAATAAACCAAATTCTATTTGATAAGATCTGAGACGAAGGGGGTTCTACGCATTTCCAATGTGATGCAATAAGACAATGTATATGTATTGAATATATTGAATGTGTAAATAATTAGGTACCTCCGCCATAACAAATAGCACTGCGGCAATGATAGCATGGCTGCAATCATAGCTGTTAGCCGCACTCTGTACAATCCAGCCTCACTGGATCAGCTGTCTTATACGCTAATCTCTGCCCAGCACCCATTTTCTGAATTTTGCGCATTGGAATCGGATGCAGATCGCAAGGGTTTCAACCCTTGCGATCCCGATCCGATTCCAATGCGCGTTCACGTATCGCAAGGCAGAAAGTCTTGTCTGCCTTGACTATATAGTGCAGATCTGCACTATATAGTCAGACTGGTATGCAAATCGGATGTGCCTTCTGATCAGATCGTGGATAGTATCTGAAGGCACATCTGACCATGTGTACACACCACAACTGTGATGAAACACAAGAGGATTTCCTAAAAAGCGGCACACATTGGAATATTCATTCTGGACTGATACTACACATCTTGAGGACTTTACGCTGGGTATACTTGCTGTATATATATACATATATATATGTGTGTGTATATATGTATATTTATATATGTATATATGTATACATATATATATATATGGAAGAAAAGATGGGTGGATATACGGCGCAGAGTAAGGCTATAGACCACACCAGCAATAGATGAATAATCAGCCAATAAATCGATAATTGTAGCTGATCACACTTGATCCATATATTGGATGCAGCCTCCTCCAATACTCCCAGGACTCACGGGAGAAGCAAAGATAATCTGTTAAAATAAAGAACAGGAGGGGCGCTCCATAGTGTATCACACAGACGTTTTAATAGTAAAAACACATCCAGGTTAGGCAACAAATGGACTCGTACCAAAAAGAACACTGCTGTGGGCTGGGTACCACAAGATTCAATATATGAAATGCCAGGCAACCTCCTACCGCTGATCCGGGGCTCTGCTGGAGACCACGACCTCCCGCTGAAACGAGCAGCGTGCTGGGACAACCACACAGGAACAGACGCGGTGGGGGAGCTGTACAGGGTAAGAGATGTCGTCACAAGCCCCGCCCTTGTACAGGGTAAGAGATGTCGTCACAAGCCCCGCCCTGTACAGGGTAAGAGATGTCGTCACAAGCCCCGCCCTTGACGACATCTCTTACCCTGTACAGCTCCCCCACCGCGTCTGTTCCTGTGTGGTTGTCCCAGCACGCTGCTCGTTTCAGCGGGAGGTCGTGGTCTCCAGCAGAGCCCCGGATCAGCGGTAGGAGGTTGCCTGGCATTTCATATATTGAATCTTGTGGTACCCAGCCCACAGCAGTGTTCTTTTTGGTACGAGTCCATTTGTTGCCTAACCTGGATGTGTTTTTACTATTAAAACGTCTGTGTGATACACTATGGAGCGCCCCTCCTGTTCTTTATTTTAACATATATATATATATATATATATATATATATATATATATGCGTTGAAGGAGCGGCACTTTGCAGACTGTAGTTGAAGTAAAAATCCTTTATTGAGCCCAACGGCGTTTCGGGGTATATCCCCCCTCTTCAGGGACTTATAGCACAAAACTAACATAGACAAATGCATATATATAGGCATAGACACGATTACAAAGTTAAAACACATGGTGCCTCACCTGTCCAGCGTCGCCGCCCGCTCCGGGTGCTCCCTCCTTCCTTCACCCGACGTGCATAACTCACGTGGGACGGCGGCGCCGACCAGTGACGTCACCACACAATGATAGCTTGGTTGCTAGGCTACGCGGTCTCAATCTAAAAACAATAACAAAGCGCCGCCAATTTAATGTTACCAAAGCATGATCATATTTAAAAAACAAATAATGACAACATAAAACATATAATTAAGAATGCGTGGCAATCTAGCTGTTATGGGTGTGTCTGCCTGTAATTCCAGGCAGATACACCATGATTGTGAAAAGCGAAGATCGATATTAACATATTTTAAACTATTTTAAACTGGCAATGTATATTTATATACCAGACAGGGTATATAGTGCCGCTCCTTCAACGCACATTAATTGGACCCACAGAGGTATCCTGAGAAGGCACAGGCAGCACAATAATACCCGAGGAAAACCAGAGTGCCGGGCATTTCCTAGCTATATATATATATATATATATATATATATATATATATATATATATATATATATATATATATATAGCAGTGAACGAAGAAACAAGCAGCGGCACTCTGGGAAATTTTCAGAAAAGTATATTTCAGCAAAAAAAAGAAACATTGCGGGGTATATATCACCCCTTTGTCAAGGTGGATGTGCAGTAGGAACATAAACAACTAGCTGTCCTAGACTCATATTTATACCGCTGCTAATTACGTTTAGAAATGCTCCTCCATGCTGGTTCTCCGGTCCAGGTGCACTGTATATGTATCCCTTTCCTGTTTTATACAGTTCAATTACCGTTTCCTGCAGATTCTTTGACAATTATTTTACTTTCCCCATTACTCAGAATCCAGACATGTCAATGCAGCACTGGATGAAAGATGCAGGGGTCTTTCAGGAGGCCAGAAACTTACTGACCTTTTATACGCACACACTGATTACAAGCAAACAGATCACAGGTGAGGATGGTTACCTTTAGTAGCCATTCAAACCTGTTTGTGTCAACTTGTGTGCATGTTATCAGGCAAAAATATCCAGGGTATGTAAACTTTTGATCAGGGTCATTTGGGTATTTTCTGTTGTCATTTTGATTTAAAAAGAGTAAACACAGTTGTTTGACAATAATACCCCTTTTACACCGCACTTTTTAAATTGTATATTGCCGTTTTTTCCATTTTAAAATGTTTAAGGCTGCAGTGGGAAAGCACCAGAGTTGATTTACCGGTTAAAGATAACCGGTATTTCAAAACGTTTAAAAAGCAGAGTCCTACACATTTCAGAGCCGTGTTTTATGCAGTGAGAATGGCTCTGAAACTGTATTTAGTAAAATCAACAGACTACAGACCTGTGATAGGCTGGCCCCTGCATTCTGCCTTGAAACGTGTTCAGGGGATTAAACGGGTTGACTGATGTGAATGGAATTTAAACGGTATTTAAAACGGTAATCTACTGCAATGTGAAGGCTCAGTCCCGTTTTAAATACCATTTCAAAATACTGTTTTTTAAATGTTTAGGCAGTGTGAAAGTGGTATAAATGGCTTCACCCAACCACTAACCATGAGTGAAAGAAAAGTTTGTGAGTTTTCATTCATATTCTTTGCCAAATGGCCAATATGTAAACTTATGAGCACTATATATATATGCTGCTTCCTTTATTTTTCCCAGAAGGGGAAATAATATCATATATTGGTAACTGCTCACCTTTAAAACCTTTAAAAGCATAGTCTGCTGTGAGCTATAGACAAGAATCAAACATTATTGTGATAGCTATGTGTATTGTAACAATTTTAATCATATATATCATCAGATCAATCAATGACAAAGGTTAGGTCAAATATATATAGATAATTGTTCGGTAGACTCGTAACCTCATGTATCAAACACCTATTCTGCTATTATACATTTTAGACTTGCGAGCAGTCCTCTTCCTGTTTTGATACTCTGGCTGTTTATATATACAGTATTCTTTTTTATTTTTTTTGTACTGTTTTTGCTTACAGTTATTAAGTGCTGCATTGTATGATTGTGATAAATAAATACCATTCTCTGTGCTGTACAAATACATCTAATAATTACTTTATAATGAGTATCAGCATGATAGGAAATTAAACGTCTTACAGACGGAGGGTGACAGCTGTCAATTTTAACTTCCAGTGACCTTGTTGTTGTGGGGAGATAATTATATGACTGTGCATTCTGCAAGCAGAGTCTATCAAGTTTGGAACTGATCAATAAAGTTTTAGCAACACATCAATGGGAGAGTCTGACTTGGTCAGACAGAAGTAAGTCTACAGACTAGAAGTCTAGTTCCTGACAAAATTTAAAATTCCCTTTTACACTGATTACAGTATTATATGGGGCCAGGTCTATTTCAAAAGTGTATACATGTTGTTTCAGGAGTTTTGTCTTTTTTTCTGTATCTATGGTATTAATCCTAAAGATTTTTAATTTGTATTAACCCAGGAAGATGTTCAAGTAAATGTGCGGGGTCTTGCTGCTCACTTTGATAGAATTAGGGATGTGAACCGGCCAATTATGGATTTTGTGTTTTTGTTTTGGATCTGGATCTCCTGTCGTGTTTTAGATCTGGATTGGTTTTGCCAAAACCACCCTTTCAGGATTTTGTTTTGGATGTCTTTTTTTAAAAAAACAGCTAAAATCACATAATTTGTTTTTTTTTGTTTCTACTGTATTATTAAACTCAATAACAATGATTTCCAGTCTATTCTGAACACCTCACACGTCACAATATAGTTTTTAGGCCAAAATGTTGCCCCAAGCTAGATGGAAGACTAAGCTACAGATGAAGCAAAGCTTATCTTTGCTCCAAGCATGCTTCGGTGTCCCACCTCCACAAGCTGATCACAGAGAATGGGATGCACCTGCATGTGAGATGCTAGGGTGCTCCTAAGTCTGCTGTATCAGTCTAGGGGTACTTTGTTTTGATAGAAATGGAGGAAAAATTATTAAAAGACCAGGAACTACTTCCTTATACTAGTGCAACCAGTCATGACATTCATATACAAATCCATCAATGTCGTTCTCTATGACCAATGCCCAATGTCGTAGAAAGCATGAAAAGAACCAAAAGCAACATTTTACAATAATAAACATAAAAATAAATAATATGATTTGAGGAGAAATGTAAAACTAACAATACTGTATGCCATTTACAACACGAAGTGGCAATGAAAGGCTAAGGGCTTGGCCTATGTTCATGGCTGGTGATTCAGCTTCTCATGAATTTGGAATCCCTCTTCCCTTGTTAAAGCACATGAACCAACTGTAGCGCATGAAGCAACTGTGCATTCAGAGATATCACAAATCCCCAATTAAAGTCCAAGTGTGTCCACAGTTGGGATTTATAAGCCTGACCCTACCAATACTGTACAGGAAGAGAAGGCTCCTTCCACCATTTGCATGTGCTCTGCAAGTGTTGGGAAGAGCAGCGCCACTCAACGTGCTGACATTGAGGAGGTCAATTTAAAAGTACACCAGGATGAGGAGGATATTGGTATAGCTGTATATATATATATATATATATATATATATATATATATATATATATATATATATATATACATATAACGAGAATGTTGGCAATAAGAATTCTGATAATGGGGATGTAAGTAATTAAGTTTTATTTATATAGCACACTTTCTCCAACTGGACTCAAGGAACTTTACAGCCACAACACAATGCTCATAATACATAGTATTTGGGTAGTCCAGAAATAGGTCACATAGACATAAGAGAAAACCTTAAGAGTAAGCAAAATGCAGGATTGGTGCAGGCATGTTGGATAATAACTTCCACCAGTTGTGTATTCCACACTAACAAGATACCAGGTGAGGCAGCCATCTTGGACGCAATGCTTAGGATTCCCCTGGGTAGAATAGGTTACCTCTAGAAGAAGTGACACAGTGTAGAGTAATATAAAGAGATTACTGAGGCTATAACAACTACAGTATGCTGGTGTTAGATGGGCATCCAATATGTACCATTAATGCAGCTGTATTACACAGTTGATTGACGTACTGTGTCCCAGCTCTACATTCCACTTCACTAGACAAGCAATTCCCAGACTGTACATAGACATTATAAAAAAGTGTCATTAGTGTGCTCAGAAATGCCGTTGTTCCCACTGTTCACTTAAGCACCAACATGTGGACAAGTGGAACAGGGCAAACTAAGGACTACATGACTGTGATGGCCTACCACCACCAACAGCAGCAGCATCATCTCATTCATTCCTTCATAGGCAGGCTATGCTGGATATCACCGGATTAAAAGGAGATAGTTCAGAAACTCTTAAGGTCCATTCACACTGGGCGACTATGCCCAGTGTGTATGGACATCAATGATCGTTTTCATCGCTGGGGGGGGGAAGGCAGATCAGTGCATACACACTGAGCAGCTTTCCCCCTGCCCGGTGCTGTACTGGATAGTGCAGCGCTATGCAAAGCCGGCCTCAAAACCACTAATTTGCTGGTATTACCAGAAGATGAGTGGTTTTCCTGGCGATGTTGCGGGAGCGCTCAGCAGCGCTCACCGCCGTTTTGAGCGACTTTCAGCTCAAAGTTGCCCAGTGTGTATGGGTCTTTAGAAAAACTGAGGAACATCATTTCACAATGGCTTACCACATTAGACAAAATTTGTACATTCAAATCAGTCACTGCCCCAGTGGAGCTTATTATCCATATTATCTTACCACATGCATTATTGTATGCAAATACTTTCATTGTAGGAATAATTTATGTTGGGAGCCCAGTAACTGCCAAGTTTATTGTTGAATTGTGATTGAAAACCAGATTACCTGGAGGAAACACCTATCAAGCATGGAGAGAATATAAAAACTCTGCAAAGTTAGGGCCAAGATGTGAATCAAACACATTACTCTGTCCTTTCTGCCCTATCTGACAATGACACCATTGTTTTGAGAGCATTACATCTGGGACATTACAAGTTACATGTTTTGCTGGCATAATGATTTTACAGTTTTGCAGAATTTATTTGATAAATGACAAGGGCATGCTGGAGATACTGTCAGTGGCTCGGAAAGGGTGGTTATTTTGTTGAAATCAGACCACAATATTTTGTCCATAGTACTAAATCCCATGTATAAGACATGCACAAATCTGAAGAGCTGTCGGTAAGAAAATTGGGTACTTGTTACCTAGAACGGCGCCCATCGCGGGCATCGCATGTACATCGCATGCCATTATAATGGCATGCGATGCGACCGATGCGATGCCCGCAATTTCACATAGAAATGAATGGTAAAAGGTAAATCGTGTCGGTCGCATCGCATGCGGCCAAAAAACCCATGCGATGCGACCGACGCGATTACCGCGATTTACATAGGGAACAATGTTAAATGGCCCAATTGACCCGATTTCACATAGGGAACAATGTTAAATGGCCCAATTGACCCGATTTCACATAGGGAACAATGTTAAATGGCCCACAGACCCCAAATAGCCACCCTGAAGTGTGAAGTGGCACCCCCAATTGTTAACGCCACCCCACGATCAACGTCAACCCGAAGCGTGGCGAGCGCAGCGAGCCCGCGAGGGGCGGCGGTATGCGTCCTCCGACCTTTTCATACCCCCACTATCCACGTCGGCGTGGAGTTGAGAATAGAAAGTGTGGCGAGCGGACGCGGATACCTGTGAAGCCCACGAGGGGACGCGGATATCTTGCGGGGCACGCTGCGCTCGCCACACTTCGGGTTTGCTGGCTCGCTGCGCTCGCCACACTTTCTATTCTCAACTCCACGCCGACGTGGATAGTGGGGGTATGAAAAGGTCAGAGGACGCGTACAGCTGCCCCTCTCGGGCTCGCTGCGCTCACCACGCTTCGGGTTGACGTTGATCGTGGGGTGGCGTTAACAAATGGGGGGGCCATTTCACACTTCAGGGTGGCTATTTGGGGTCTGTGGCCCATTTAACATTGTTCCCTATGTGAAATCGGGTCATTTGGGCCATTTAACATTGTTCCCTATGTAAAATCGCGGTAATCGTGTCGGTTGTATCGTATGCGATTTTTTGGACGCATGCGATGCGACCGACGCAATTTTTTTCCTTGCGATGCCTAGGATCAAAATCGTGGGTGCCGTTCTAGGTAACAAGTACCGAAAATTGTTAGTTCACGTGAAATTTGACATGGCAACATCTCCTTCTTTATTTTCTCTGGCAACTGACAGAGAAAACTACTGTAGATTTTTCCAAACACACCTGCTACAATTACTGAGATGTCTACTGTAACTGCATATGAGGCTGTCACCATTGAAAGAATGGTGGATTATTTCAGTGACAGCATCCAAGTAGGCATGTCAGACAGTCCATTTATTATTTCAATTCAGTTTTTTATATAGCAGAGCATATTCCACTGAGTTTTACAATTGGAACAACAGTGTTAAAAGTAACTGGGTATTTACAGACCGATATACAGTAGAGGTAGGAGGGCCCCGCTTGCATGCTTACAACCTAATATATTGGCTGGAAAAAGAGGCAATTTTTGGTTGGCCCTTGCACAAACTGGCTTTGTTTAATTTAAGTTGCACAACCTCCAGTATATACTCAGAAAGAGTTTTTAGCACAAACTTGTCAGTGATTGGCATATGAGGTTACTTCCCGAAAATGCAGAAAACATGATGTTTATCAAAATGAATTATAAATTCCACCAGGAAGACCTGTACCAGCAGTACAGTGGGGACACATTCAAAGTCTGTGAACACAAGGATAGACACACTGATGGGGGTGAGTAATCGCAGGAACATGATGACATCTTGCCTCTATAGAGACTATGGGCCTTATTCCAGTTCACTCTTTCTGACAAAATCCTTCTTAGATGGACAAAACCATGTGCACTGCAGGTGGGGCGGATGTAACTTGTGCAGAGAGAATTAGATTTGGGTGGGTTTTTCTTCAAAGTGAGATCTATATTGCAGTGTAAAAATAAAGCAGCCAGTATTTACCCTGCACAGAAACAAAATAACTCACACAAATCTAATTCTCTCTGCACATTTTGCATCTGCCCCCTTGCAGTGCACATGGTTTTGTCCATCTAAGAAGGATTTTGTCAGAAAGAGTGAACTAGAATAACCCCCTATTTGTGCACAGAAACATTACTTGCCTCTGTTTTGTGGGGCTCAAACAAACAAATCATTTTAGTTACAAGACTTAGTAGCACCCCTTTAATGTATACAACAGATAGTACAACACCCCTGGATTTCTATAGCCCACAGGACAGCATCCCAGTACAGCACCTCTATCTCACAGTTCCCAGTTCATACTCCAGTGTGTCTTCATTGCAATTTAGTTTTTGGTACAGCACCCCTGTCCCAAAGTTCCCGGATCCAGTGAAGTGTATTCAATGCAACCTAATTTTTGGTTTATCAACCATGTAATTAATGGCAGACAGGGAGCACCCAATTATTTGGCAGACAGGCAGCACCCAATTATTTAAAAATACAAAACAGCAGCACTGGAACTACAATGAATCCAAAGAAACCAACTACTGAATAAATATTTTTATATTAAAAGTGATATCACTTAATTGGCATACACATACATATAACAATATATAATTAAATAAATGGTTTAAAAATGGGTAAAGCTCACTCACAGGATGGATAGTGGAGCAAAATAAATCTAAAGGCTCTGTAGTAGGCAAACCAGTAGAGAGTATGTATAATTTACCACAATGGTTAGTATTGGTATCACTGCTTGTAGATACTGAATTGGGTCTGGGGAAAAAAGTCACAGGTCCTCTCTATTTGATACGGTATCCCAATCCGGTGCTGCTGGAGGTATCTGTGAAATAACACATGTACACAGACTTGACTTGAATATGCCCAGAATCCTCTCTGGTTGTGGTGCCCCCCGATAGCCTCTGGAGGATGATGGAATGAGCTATTTCAATGAAATTATGGATTTGTCCTCTTTTAGGTGACTAGATTTTAGATACACCTGTAGGTGTCCAAATGTTAAATGTCTGGTCAGGGGTCACAAGAAGTCCTGTATAAGGCTTCTGGTGATTATGTATCCAATCCTAAAGTAGAGGGAATAAACACCTGACGTGTTTTGCCACTGTCTGTGGCTTTATCAGAGGTCCCGGGAGACAGCAGACAGCGAGCACCCAATCCGATGTCGGAGATCTGAACCCGCTCATCCCTAGATACAAAATAGAATACCCAAATAACACTTAGAATAGCTATGTAATGATCTTGAAGGGAAAAAAATAAACATATAATACCTTAGTCTTCAAGGTAGGAGAGAGTTTTGGTTTCTCAACGGAGCTCATAAATTGGGTCACACATTTAATGTCCCTTTTATATTTTGTAACAATTATCTGGTGTGTTTCCATATGGATTTTCCACATTCAATCAATGAGTCTAATTCAGCATCATGCACTGCTTACCCAAATATGATTAGTTGATTTTCAGTAATGTAAACATGTGATCATGCAGAAGTGCTCAGGAATGACACCTTAAACTGTGGTCGCATTCAGGAAAATGTGACTGCAGTCTAAGGGCTGATGGGGACACCAACATGGCATTGTCTAGGCCATTTTTTGGCTGTGTAATGACACATGCAGCTGCTGCGACCAAAAACATGTTGGCCTGGGTACTGGCTTTGCAGCTCGGCTGCGCAGCCAGGGGGCTTTGTTTAACATTCAAGCCCATTGTTGTATAGCAAACCACTTGAATAATAGTGATACAATTACAGGATCATGCAATCATGGGGATAGACCCAGCATATGGGTTGGTTTTGACCTGTGCTGAATGGCCCCCACCTGCTATAAGGAACGGTCCTAGTTTTGCAAAACTACAACTGATTCTGATACACACCCAGGGCCGTCTTAACATTAGGAAGGGCCCCTGGGCAACCTAGTTCACTGGACCCCCCCCCCAAATTAGTTTGCCCAGGAGCCCACAGTCACCTCCCCAACCCTCACCTCTCTGGCTCCGTGCGGCAGCCAGTCAGCTTCCGGCGTCCGGGGATCCGATCATCTTCGCTGGGGGATCCGGGCAGCGGGATCAGGGCAGCGGCGGTAGCTAGGAGCCTGCCCTGAAGTGGCAAAGCGCTATTAACTGGCGGGGCGGGAAGCGCTGTTGCATTTGAAAAGACTGGCCAGACGCTGATTGGCTGAATTCAGCCAATCAGCGTTCGGCCAGTCTTTTCAAATGCAGCAGCGCTTCCCGCCCCACCGGCAAATAGCGCTAATGGGAAAGATGGTGGCCGGGTGGCGGGGATCCGACCATCCTCGCTGGGGAAGTGGATCAGGGCGGCGGTGGCGGTAGCTAGGAGCCCGAAGCGGCGAAGCACTATTTGTCGGCGGGGGCGGGGGCGGGAAGCGCTGTTGAATTTGAAAAGACTGGCCGGATGCTGATTGGCTGAATTCAGCCAATCAGCATTCAGCCAGTCATTTTAAATGCAGCAGCGCTTCTCGCCCCCCCTGCCGGCAAATAGCGCTTTGCCGCTTCGGGCTCCTAGCTACCGCCACCGATGCCCTGATCCCCCTGCCGGATCACCCAGTGAGGGTGATCAGAACCCCGGCACACGGACCCCCGAAATTAAATTCACTGCTAGCTAGGAGGTGAAGCGCTATTTGCCGGCGGGGTGGGAAGCGCTGTTGCCTTTTCAAAGACTGGCCGGATGCTGATTTTCTGAATTCAGCCAATCAGCGTCCGGCCAGTCTATTCAAATGCAACAGCGCTTCCCGCCCCGCCGGCAAATAGAGCTTCGCCGAATCAGGCTTCTAGCTACCGCCACCACCCTGATCCCCCTGCCCGGATCCCCCAGCGAGGGTGAGCGGATTCCCGGACCCCGGCCACCATCTTTCCCATTGGGCTGGGCCGGGGGCCCCTAGGTCCTAGGGCCCCCGGGCAACTGCCCATCGTGCCCAATGGGAAAGACGGCACTGTACACACCACTAACTCCAGAGGATCCACACCAGGGTGGATCCCCTGGAGTCAGTGAACATCAGTGCTCATGCTTACAGTATGGATGTAGTAGATTAAAAGCACGAGCAGAGAATATAGATCACAGGGTCTCACGGAGCTAAGTGGAACACTTCTGTGTCCCTCTGTAGCGTTCTAACACAGTTACAAAATATCACTGTATATAAAACAGAAGTACAGACAGTGACCATCTTGGTTATGGGATGAAGTCTTCCTAAAATAACCAATAAGGATACAGCGAAGTAGTGTTCTTCTAGCTCCAACATGTTTAAGCTTAATCATTTTCATACAAATACTCTACAAAGATGCAAAAGACATTTTCCCTATATAACATAATTGGCACCACAGAAATTATTTGGAAGGAAGAACATAATAAAAACTGCTTAAGTGGTTTGGAAATTCAGAGAGCTCAGAAACATTCTTACCTTACAATTGCATTAATTATGCACCATCCGTATATACACAGGCAGAAGTAGAAGATGCAAAGCACAAGTTACTCTTCACGCGAGCTGCATTAACAAACACTGCATTTTAATTGTGTTGAACTAAAGTGGGGGTTAACGAAAACACCTTCATCTTGGTGATTACCCTCTAGTAACAATGATGCATTGTCATTTCCATATGATTCAGTAATTTAATTTCAAATTAGCGCTAATAAGGAAAGAACAGCTTTCATCTCCTCTGAGCTGCCCACGGTATTTCTATTGTTTACTTTCTGTGTGTGTATTGTCAGTGGCAACGAAGAATTTAAATTAAGTGTTAATTATGATGCTTGAAGATTGTATTGAGCAAATGAAGAAAAATCCAATACCAAAATGTGTTTTACTGCTTCAAGCATGTGATATAGATTTTATGTGGACAGTGAACGTGACCACAAGTAAATGTCCATATGATATACAATATATTCAGTCTTGGGAGCTCTAATATATAACTTTATACCCTCCAACATGACCCTCTCCATTAGGTACGAAATGCTCTGTTCCTGGACTTCCCTCTTAATTTATGATTGCCTGTGTTGAACTAGTTAATTTATAAGAAAGGTGTGTCAACACAGGTGTCAACAATCATATAAGTAAGAGGGAATCCTGGAACAGAGCATTTTGTAGCTAATGGAATGGGTCATGTTGGAGGGTATATAACTTGTATAGTTCATATTGTATTTATAAATAAAGATGATGGTGACATACAAAATAGCATTGAGTAAAGGCACTGAAGGGTGTTTTATTTTCTGACCCTTGCAATGTGAAATACTTATTCAAAATGCATTTTTAAAACTTTTTTTGGTCGGTTTTGATGGCGAATGCAAAAGTTTCTTTATATTTATTATATTTGATGGCTTTAGTCATCGGCGAAGCTAGTTTTTGACAGGAAGGAGAGCAAACATAAATGTAAGTGCTCCCACACTTTGGCCTCCATTACTAAGGATTTTCAGCAAATCATTCTAACCGGCCCAGTAAAGTTGCATCTGAAAATGCAGCCAATGGCTTCAGCATGCCCAGATGACAAGGCTGACAAGCCCTGTTTTATATAAATGAACCCATTGCCACCACAAATGCAATCAGCATTCAAACATGCTATAGATTTGGGGGCACAGCAAGCAACATAACAAGAAAAAGAATAAGAAAATTAGTTTATTGAAAGATCTATTGCTGTAACTGTATTACATGAGGAGATCTGCCCTCCATCTCCCCTTTTCTTGTCGTTTTATAACATCCATTGTGGAAAGAAGAAATTGAAGATACCGTACACATCAGGATATAGCATATAAACAGGGGAGTATTAGTTTCTTTTTTTATTCATTAGCGCCCACATTCCTGCATTTGAGATAACTTTTTTTCTACTTATGCATCATAAGGGTACTAGGTGGTACCCTTATCTCATTTTGAATACTGGTAGCTCTATTTGCGCATTACCCCATTTTCCATACAGCAATTCTTGTGAATCCACCTAGGGGAAAAAATCAGTCCGCAGCAAAATGTTTGGATTCAGAGAAATAAGGAAATCTAAATTGGAAACTCTGTTCTTGGTAATTGAGGATAGTTACGATTCCCTGGATGATAATCTAGAACACATCATGGAGGATCTAGAAAAAGATTTAACGAAAGAATATTGACTATGGTGGGAAATAGCCACCCTAGAAAAATACCTATTTTAGTAAAGTAGTCCCCAAAGGCCTTATTATAGATAAAAAAGCATAATTCACCAATTCAGTGGAAGAATTCAAAAATGATTGGGATAGGATCACCCAACAGTGTTCCTTTTCTCTGATGGATCTCATCATTAAAGAAAGATAAAAAGAACTTAAGGACTTGGAAGGAAAAATAGAAAAGACAAAAAACAGCATTGCACCTTTTAGACATTTACCAGAATTTAAAGAAATGGAGGAACAAATGGAGTTTAATATAGGAAAAATAGAGAAAACGCTAAGGGGGAAATGTAATAGGATGAGAGATTCAGAAAGTGAGAGATTGGGTAAGAAATCTCCAGGTTTTTTTAAAGCGGCAATCATTTACACTGCTAAACCAGTTTGATTTTACAGTGTAAATTATTGCCGCTTTAAAAAAACTGGAGATTTCTTACCCAATCTCTCACTTTCTGAATCTCTCATCCTATTACATTTCACCCTAAAAGAGACAAAAATCTGAAAATACATTAGCGATAAAAAATGATCAGAGGGCGAAATTACTAAAGATGAACGATCACCCCTGATACAAAAAACAATAAGAAAGAAGAAATATATAAATTATAAAGAATTACTACACTACAATACACTACAGAATTGAGTTCAACAGGAATATCATAGGGAATGCAGGTCACCTAGAAACAATTCAAGACCAACAGCAGAACTACAGAAGAAGATCCCTAGTAGATCAAACCAACGAGGACATTTTACGACAAAGACCAATAGAACATCATAATCATAGAAGAAGATCCACCAATAGATCAAAATAATGAGACACCCCATTAGACTAGAGATGAAGAAATGAACCCACAAGGGATCATAGACAGAGAAACAGGTGGAGGGATGAATTAACAGATGACATCCAAACTTATAACAGATTTAAACCATTAGTGAACGTCAATTAAAACCGCAGAGCGTGTTTTTTTAGGACAGGGGAGAGACATCGAAACCCGAAGGTAACACATCACCATAAAAGAGGAAAAATAGGTTGGGGAAAACCCAATCGAAATTACTGAAAAAGAAAAAGAAAATCAAAAGGAAAGTCAATAAGACAAAAAACAATAAGGTAACTACTAACCAACAAGAAGGGAAAGTTAAGATCTTTAATTTGAGCTCACACATACTAAATGCACAAGAGAGGTCCGTTTTGGAGAAAGGTCTTATACAGTATATGCACCAGCTACCAAGATCAACAAATTTGAATTATATGTGGACATTCAGAAGTATATTCGCAAAGTGACTGTAAAGAATTTTTTATCATGAAAGAAACTGAAAGACCAAATACAGATAATGAAGAAGTGGGCCAAACCAGGTTCAAACCAAAATCAACATTCTTCCTCGCACACATTAAAGAAAGCTTTTTAGTCATGTTTGCAGCACAAGTTTTAGAGGAACTCAAGGATGTGAGTAAAAATAAAATAAAATTATACCTCACACTTAAGGAAATGTTGGCAGTGGACACTAAAGAAGAATGATGAAATCACGATTACAGTAAGCCGGCTGACAAGGGGGGGGGTTGTTTTAATGAATACTAGTTACGTAGAGGAGGTCTACAAACAACTTGGAGACCCTACTACAGAGAGTTAATGAGGAGCCTAGAGAGTTTAGTTAAAAGATATGAAAACAACAGCATCTTGAATTCACATGAATATAAATTTTAAATTGTAGAAAATCCACAAATTCTGGCTATCTACATACTTCCGAGAGTACACAAGGATCCAATAAATTACCCAGGACGTCCAATCGTCTCAGGGGTAGACTCACTCACAGCAAATCTATCAGAATTTATAGATTTTTATTTGCAACCGCTGGTTTTAAACAATAAATCACATCTTAAAGACACTCAAGATGTTTTAAACAAGTTGGAAAACATCACATGGGATACAAATTATATTTTAGTTAGTGCAGATGTTAGCTCATTATACACCATAATTGAACATACGCATGGATCATCGGCCGTAAGATAATTTTTGAAGATGTCAACTCTTAGTCCTTCATTACAGGAATTCATTTTAGAGGCAATACCCTACATTTTAGAAAACAAAGGTGACTTTTATCTCCAATTGAGGGGAACTGCCATGGGCACCAGGTTTGCCCCGAGTTCTGAAAATATATTTATGGGTTATTGCAGGGCTGGGCAATTGCGGCCCTCCAGATGTTGATGAACTACACATCCCAGGATGCTTTGCATTAGTTTTGCTTTGTGGCCATGCTGAAACTGATGCAAGGCATGCTGGGATGTGTAGTTCATCAACATCTGGAGGGCCACAATTGCCCAGCCCTGGGTTATTGGAAAGATCAATTTATTTGGAACAATAACCAGAATGGGGCAAACCTGGTGTCCTGGTTCCATTACATTGACAATATTCTTTTTATTTGGAGTGGAGACATGGAGAGTCTGGAACAATAACAATCACAATAACAATCCTTTTAATATCATATTAACTTTTAACATAGATCGGAGCTCCATAAATTTTTTAGATCTCACCATTTACATCAAAGAGGAGAATATATGTACCAAAACTTATCAGAAACCTACAGATTCAATGGCCTACATACAAGCAGACAGTTGCCACCATAGGAATTGGCTAAATGGAATTCCAGGAGGCCAATTTAAACAAATAAGAAGAAACTGTATGCAAGACAACACTTTTGAAGAACAGTCGTAAAAATAAAGGAAGCCTTTGAATCGTGTGGGTATGAACAAAAGAGTATCGAGTCTGGTCTGGAAAAGGCTAGGGTCATTGAAAGAAAGAATCTACTTCAACCACACACAAAAACAAAGAAAATGATAAAGTAAAATGGCATTTATAACGAAGTACAATGCACAACATCAAGAAATGCTGTAGAAAAAGCGTTTCGAAAAATTGGTCTATTTTGAAACAGGAATTTGTTCTAGGGAAATTAATACCAGAAAAACCTGTACACATTTACAGAAGATCAGACACTGTAAAAAACAGACTGGTGAGAAGTCTGTGTCCAGCTGAGGCATCCCGATAAAGTTATAATAGATCCATTGGTTTTTATAGGTGTGGCCTCTATCTGGGATGTAGAAATATTACAAACCCCCAACTGTCAAAAATAGATTATATTTCTATAAATGGCCAAAACGTGAGAATGAGGGGAATTCATCACTTGCAATACTTCAAATATAATTTATGCCATAGAATGTTCCTGTCATAAATTCTATATTGGACGCACATCGAGGCCACTCAAAACAAGAATTGGGGAACATTTAATGTCAGAAATGTCAGAAAAGGTCTAGAAACACAATCTGCACATTTTAAAAGAAATTAAAGGCTTCTGGGGGATCAAATTAGGGTATTCTTTACCTAGAAGGGCGCCCGCGATTGGAATCGCGGGCGTCGGGGGTAAAAAATCGCGGGCATCGCGGGTAAATCGCGGGTACATTAAAATCGGGTGCCCGCGATGACCGCGATTTTCCCATAGGGATCAATGTTAAAAACGGTGATTGACCGCGATTTTAATGTTAAATGCCTCAATGCCCGCGATTTGGCCATAGGAATCAATGTTAAATGGGCCACAGAGCCCTAATAGTCACCGTGAACTCTGAAATGGCCCCCACAATTGTTAACGCCACCCCACGATCAACGTGAACCCGAAGCGTGGCGAGCGCAGCGAGCCCGCGAGGGGCGGCGGTACGCGTCCTCCGACCTTTTCATGCCCTACTATCCACGTCGGCGTGGAGTTGAGAATAGAATAGTGTGGCGAGCGCAGCGAGCCACCGAGCCCGAAGCGTGGCGAGCGCAGCGAGCCCCGCGAGGGGACGCGGATACCTTCACAGGTAAACGCGTCCCCTCGCGGGCTTCACAGGTGTCCGCTTTTCGCCACGGACACCTGTGAAGCCCGCGAGGGGATGCGTATAACTGTGAAGGTATCCGCGTCACCTCGCGGGGCTCGCTGCGCTCGCCACGCTTCGGGCTCGGTGGCTCGCTGCGCTCGCCACACTATTCTATTCTCAACTCCACGCTGACGTGGATAGTAGGGCATGAAAAGGTCGGAGGACGCGTACCGCCGCCCCTCGCGGGCTCGCTGCGCTCGCCACGCTTCGGGTTCACGTTGATCGTGGGGTGGCGTTAACAATTGTGGGGGCCATTTCAGAGTTCACGGTGACTATTAGGGCTCTGTGGCCCATTTAACATTGTTTCCTATGTAAAAATCGCGGGCATTGAGGCATTGAACACTAAAATCGGGTCCAATCTGATTTTTAACATTGATCCCTATGGGAAATCGCGGCCATCGCGGGCATCGCGTCGCACCCGATTTTTAGTGCATTCGATGGTGGCGATGGGCGCCCTTCTAGGTAAAGAGTACCCAAATTAGTAAAAACTACAGAGAGAAATAAAAAATCTGGTACTTGTTTCCTAGCACGGCGCCCACGATATTAAGTCGTACGACATATAATCGCATCGCATGCCATCGCATGCCATCGCATGCCATACACCCAATGCGATTTTAAATTGTATAAGCCCCCTATACAATTTTGAATTGTATAAGCACCCTAATGGGGGCTTACAATGTTAAATGCACCCCCACGCCACCCCACTATGAACGCCAACCCGAAGCGTGGCGAGCGCAGCGAGCCCATGCAGAATGGCGCTACACGTCCTCCGACCTTTTCATACCCCCACTATCCACGTCGACGTGGAGTTGAACTTATATAGTGTGGCGAGCGCAGCGAGCCACCGAGCCCGAAGCGTGGCGAGCGCACACGTATTACTTTACATGTATTCCGCGTCCGCTCGCCACGCTTCGGGCTCGGTGGCTCGCTGCGCTTGCCACACTATATAAAATCAACTCCACGCTGACGTGGATAGTGGACGCGTACCACCGCCCCACGAGAGCTCACTGCGCTCGCCACATTTCGGGTTGGCGTCGATAGTGGGGGGGTCCCGTTAACATACTAAGCACCCATCACAGTTACTTATCTTATAGAGGGCACTTTTAACATTGAAAAACCCATTAGGGTGCTTATACAATTTTAATTCGCATACTATTGTATATGCGATACAATGGCATACAATTCCATACAATGCGATGGTATACAATTTAAAATTGTATACCATCGCCTGCCATTGCGTAGTATCGCATCACATACCATCGTATGCCTTATGGTCTGCGATGCGATGGGCACCGTGCTAGGAAACAAGTACCAAAAATCTACTTCAGGTATTCACCATCCATTTCAGCCCAGTCTGGTGCTATCCAGTCAAGTGGTCCCAATATAATGTTTTTATCATTTGTTGTCATTTAAAATAAAGGATACTTGTTTTTAGCATAATACAGTATCCATTGTGTATGCCTATCTGCTTATAAAGGCAATTAAACCCTACACCACTTTTTT
Source organism: Crinia signifera (assembly GCF_055691185.1). Taxonomy (NCBI): domain Eukaryota; kingdom Metazoa; phylum Chordata; class Amphibia; order Anura; family Myobatrachidae; genus Crinia; species Crinia signifera. Next base: position 113,907,159 of record NC_139223.1, read on the forward strand.
AAAATCGAAGAAAACACAGGAGGAGACACAGACCCAGGGGCGGATTGGCCCACCGGGAAACCGGGCCGTTTCCCGGTGGGCCGGCACATTTTAAAGCCGAAGTGGCCGCCCACCCTCCTTATCAGGGCCGCGGGCCGCCGAACAGCTGTCTCCGTGCTGTCCGCGGCCGCAGCACTATTACCTCATTAAAGATGGCCGCGGCCGGCCTCGTATGCTCCCAAACTTAACATGGCCGCGGGAGGGCTGGTGCGCATGCGCGAGCGCACACAGCTGCTCCCGCGGTCTGGATGAAGTGCTGCCTAGCCCGTGATGCTCCCCAGCTGCAGCAGCGTGCATGAGTCGGACTGCACGCTGGGCTGGGGAGCCGGATTTCATGGGCAGCAGGCCAGCAGCAGAAAAAGTCTGACTGCTGACTCTGAGGGCAGCCACAGGAGACGCGGGTAAAGTGAGTGCCACAAATAATAATAATAATAAATAATGCAGCCTGCCTCATATTATATGTGTGTATATATACAATATACAATATATATATATATATATATATGTGTTTGTATATATATATATATATATATATATATATATATATGTGTGTGTGTGTGTGTGTGTGTGTGTATATATATTTTGGGCAATGCCGCTGGATGTCAACGGAGGCGGTGGTGAGTAGTGTCCTCAACCCCGCCGCCCCTCCCCCACCAGCTGTGGCGACAGCAACAACCCCCCCCCCCCCCCCCTGTAGCGGCACCAACCCCACCGCCGCCCTGAGGGCATCACGGTGTGCGGCATATGTGTAATGGGCATCAAGGTGTGAGGCATATGTATAATGGGCATCACGGTGTGTAGCATATGTATAATGGCATCACGGTGTGCGGCATATGTATAATGGAGCATTATGGTGTGTGACATATGTATAATGGGCATCACGGTGTGCGGCATATGTATAATGGGCATCACGGTGTGCGGCATATGTATAATGGGCATCACGGTGTGCGGCATATGTATAATGGGCCTCACGGTGTGCGGCATATGTATAATCGAGCATTATGGTGGGTGGCATATGTATAATGGGCCTCACGGTGTGCGGCATATGTATAATGGGCATCACGGTGTGTGGCATATGTATAATGGGCATCACGGTGTGCGGCATATGTATAATGGAGCATTATGGTGTGTGACATATGTATAATGGGCATCACGGTGTGCGGCATATGTATAATGGGCATCACGGTGTGCGGCATATGTATAATGGGCATCACGGTGTGCGGCATATGTATAATGGGCATCACGGTGTGCGGCATATGTATAATGGGCATCACGGTGTGCGGCATATGTATAATGGGCCTCACGGTGTGCGTCATATGTATAATCGAGCATTATGGTGGGTGGCATATGTATAATGGGCCTCACGGTGTGCGGCATATGTATAATGGGCATCACGGTGTGTGGCATATGTATAATGGGCATCACGGTGTGTGGCATATGTATAATTGGCATCACGGTGTGAGGCATATGTATAATGAGCATCACGGTGTGCGGCATATGTATAATGGGCCTCATGGTGTGCGGCATATGTATAATGGGCATCACGGTGTGTGGCATATGTATAATGGGCATCACGGTGTGTGGCATATGTATAATTGGCATCACGGTGTGAGGCATATGTATAATGAGCATCACGGTGTGCGGCATATGTATAATGGGCATCACGGTGTGTGGCATATGTATAATGGGCATCACGGTGTGCGGCATATGTATAATGGGCATCACGGTGTGCGGCATATGTATAATGGGCATCACGGTGTGCGGCATATGTATAATGGGCCTCACGGTGTGCGGCATATGTATAATCGAGCATTATGGTGGGTGGCATATGTATAATGGGCCTCACGGTGTGCGGCATATGTATAATGGGCATCACGGTGTGTGGCATATGTATAATGGGCATCACGGTGTGCGGCATATGTATAATGGAGCATTATGGTGTGTGACATATGTATAATGGGCATCACGGTGTGCGGCATATGTATAATGGGCATCACGGTGTGCGGCATATGTATAATGGGCATCACGGTGTGCGGCATATGTATAATGGGCATCACGGTGTGCGGCATATGTATAATGGGCATCACGGTGTGCGGCATATGTATAATGGGCATCACGGTGTGCGGCATATGTATAATGGGCATCACGGTGTGCGGCATATGTATAATGGGCATCACGGTGTGCGGCATATGTATAATGGGCATCACGGTGTGCGGCATATGTATAATGGGCATCACGGTGTGCGGCATATGTATAATGGGCCTCACGGTGTGCGTCATATGTATAATCGAGCATTATGGTGGGTGGCATATGTATAATGGGCCTCACGGTGTGCGGCATATGTATAATGGGCATCACGGTGTGTGGCATATGTATAATGGGCATCACGGTGTGTGGCATATGTATAATTGGCATCACGGTGTGAGGCATATGTATAATGAGCATCACGGTGTGCGGCATATGTATAATGGGCCTCATGGTGTGCGGCATATGTATAATGGGCATCACGGTGTGTGGCATATGTATAATGGGCATCACGGTGTGTGGCATATGTATAATTGGCATCACGGTGTGAGGCATATGTATAATGAGCATCACGGTGTGCGGCATATGTATAATGGGCATCACGGTGTGTGGCATATGTATAATGGGCATCACGGTGTGTGGCATATGTATAATGGGCATCACGGTGTGCGGCATATGTATAATGGGCATCACGGTGTGCGGCATATGTATAATGGGCCTCACGGTGTGCGGCATATGTATAATCGAGCATTATGGTGGGTGGCATATGTATAATGAGCCTCACGGTGTGCGGCATATGTATAATGGGCATCACGGTGTGTGGCATATGTATAATGGGCATCACGGTGTGCGGCATATGTATAATGGAGCATTATGGTGTGTGACATATGTATAATGGGCATCACGGTGTGCGGCATATGTATAATGGGCATCACGGTGTGCGGCATATGTATAATGGGCATCACGGTGTGCGGCATATGTATAATGGGCATCACGGTGTGCGGCATATGTATAATGGGCATCACGGTGTGCGGCATATGTATAATGGGCATCACGGTGTGCGGCATATGTATAATGGGCATCACGGTGTGCGGCATATGTATAATGGGCCTCACGGTGTGCGTCATATGTATAATCGAGCATTATGGTGGGTGGCATATGTATAATGGGCCTCACGGTGTGCGGCATATGTATAATGGGCATCACGGTGTGTGGCATATGTATAATGGGCATCACGGTGTGTGGCATATGTATAATTGGCATCACGGTGTGAGGCATATGTATAATGAGCATCACGGTGTGCGGCATATGTATAATGGGCCTCATGGTGTGCGGCATATGTATAATGGGCATCACGGTGTGTGGCATATGTATAATGGGCATCACGGTGTGTGGCATATGTATAATTGGCATCACGGTGTGAGGCATATGTATAATGAGCATCACGGTGTGCGGCATATGTATAATGGGCATCACGGTGTGTGGCATATGTATAATGGGCATCACGGTGTGTGGCATATGTATAATGGGCATCACGGTGTGCGGCATATGTATAATGGGCATCACGGTGTGAGGCATATGTCTAATGAGCATCACGGTGTTTGGCATATGTATAATGGGCATCACGGTGTGCGGCATATGTATAATGGGCATCACGGTGTGAGGCATATGTATAATGAGCATCACGGTGTTTGGCATATGTATAATGGGCATTATGGTGTGTGGCATATGTATAATGGGCATTATGGTGTGTGGCATATGTATAATGGGCATCACGGTGTGCGGAATATGTATAATGGGCATCACGGTGTGTGGCATATGTATAATGAGCATCACGGTGTTTGGCATATGTATAATGGGCATCACAGTGTGCGGCATATGTATAATGGAGCATTATGGTGTGTGGCATATGTATAATGGTGCATCACAGTGTGTGGCATATGTATAATGGAGCATCACGGTGTGTGACATATGTATAATGGGCATCACTGTCTCCCCTCCTTGCATCCTCCACCACTTTGTGACTCCCCTCCCTGCATCCCGTGCCACCATGCCCCCCTCACACTCTGTGTCCTGTGCCACCCTGCGTAAGTCCTCACTCCCTTCATTCTCAGCCACTCTGCATCTCCCCTCCCTCCCTGCCACTCTACTGTGTTGGGAGACCCCCTGTCACTCCCCCCCCTGTCTCTATCTCCCCAGCCCCACAGGCTGCAGAATAAACGCTGTACGCATGTGCCTATTCTGTAGCCTGAGGGGCTGGGGACATAGCCAGCAGCTCGTTGAAATAGGCCACACCCCCATATTGATAGGCCACGCCCCCAAAAAAATCGGGCGCGCCTGCTGCGCGCAACAACACCCCCCCCCCCGACCCCACTTAGGGCTGCTTCAAGATATTTCCCGGGCTGGTTTTAATTCCCAATCCGCCCCTGCACAGACCCACCTGATATGCAATCTACTATATAGCTCCACGTGAGTAATTTGTTTAGACGTCTCTGCCCCACTGCATCTTCATTATTCGGGGATCCTGATATACGATTGAGGGATATGATATGCCTGTTTAACTTATAAACCTTGTGAGTGTACTGTAAAGGGGATAACACCCCGACATATTATCAAATATTACTCTAAAAAATGATTTTTTTGAAAATTAGTTTATTGAAAGATCCATTGCTGTAACTGTATTACACAAGGAGATCTGCCCTCCATCTCCGCTTTTCTTGTAGTTTCATAACATCCATTATGGAAAGAAGAAATTGAAGTTACACATTAGGATACAGCATATAAACAGGGGAGTATTAGTCTCTTTTTTTCATTAGCCCACATTCCAACATTTGAGATAACTTTTTTTCTACTTAAGCAACATAACAAACAGATCTGCACGTGTGCATACTGTATCTGAAAATACCAGAGATTTCTGTACATCACTGATATAACAGAAGTTTTCAGGGAGGGTAAAATTAAAATGTAGTAGTTTCATAAAACTACTGTCACCTGTGCTATATCCAGCATCTTGTCATCTGTGCGATGTCCACACTGTGACACTTTAGCCTTCTGCCCCATGTTACACACAAGGAAACTTGGAACAGCCCTTCCAATTGGGATAATTCTAAACACACAGTACAGCATATTTATCAAATTGTGCTATTGTCCTTAGATCACAGACTTTTCTTCTTATATCCAAACTCTCAGATTTTTCTTTACCTCAAAAACAAGAAAAAACAAGAAAAAGATAGATATTCCAATAAATGGTAATTTGCCAATATCATTTATATTGGCAAATTTGCAAAAGCTTTCCTGTCGCCTCATGTTTTGGCCATCCCTGCCATTCTCACTTCCTGCCTTCAGGCCCCCTTGTCTGCATCTCATTTTACCTGTCTGTCTCCCCCTCACTCTAGATTGTAAGCTCCTTGGAGCAAGGCTCTCTTCCTTCCTATTCTCACACCCCTTTTGCCTCGCACTTCAATTACAGATGTCTCCTATGATTGTCTATACCTGCATCTCTTCTCACTTTTAAACTCTCATCTCTTCCAACGACAAGCCGCCCTTGGTAGTACATATGAGTTGTAGTGTGTATTGAGAATAGCTATTTATTTCCTGTCCTCTGTTTTAATTCTACAGTAGTTAAGGTTGTGTTGAGTTCTCTGTACCCTGTATTGTTCTATTGTGTACCATATGTACAGCTCTACAAACCACTTGTGGCACCTTATAAATAAAATGCTATAACAATAATAACTGCAGTATGAGCCCATCATAAGCCAGCTCACAACTATGCAGACTGGCTTGCGACGCAGTCCTGTCCTGCAGTCATTATCGTCAGGAGGCTAATCATCACTCAGCAGGCTTGGAAAATTGTCACTGATAAATTGGCTCAATTTTTTTTTTCTTTCATTGCAAAAGCATCAAAAATAAATCTTTCTCACTACGAGATATTGATAAATTGGCCCCTTAATCAATTTTTGATGATGATAGAGCATGAGCACAAACACATGACCATTTAAAAGAATATAACACATCTACAAAGAGAGTAGTACAGATGTGGTAAAAAGTGTGGTGCTTTTATAAACTGTACAACCCCATAGAATCAAGAACTAGATCAGACGCCCATGGATACAGTAGTACAGGGAAGTGGAAGTGGACGATAGCCCTTATTCAGATCTGATCGCTGTACAAATTTGTTCTCAAAATGGGCAAAACCATGTTCACTGCAGATGGGGCAGATGTAACATGTGCAGAGAGAGTTACATTTGGGTGGGGTGTGTTGAAACTGAAATCTAAATTGCAGTGTAAAAATAATGCAGCCAGTATTTACCCTGCACAGGAAAAAAATAACTCCCCCAAATCTAACTCTTTCTATACATGTTTAATCTGCCCCACCTGCAGTGCACATGGTTTTGCCCATTTTGAGAACAAATTTGTACTGCGATCAGATCTGAATAAGGGCCTTTATGTAGTGGAATTCAGGTACAGTACTTTCGATAATAGGGAATCAGCATGGTCATTGAAACAACATTTTTTTGCCTAAACAAGCCCAAAGGACACTAGGGTAAACCACACCAAACAGCACAAACAATACAATAGTATATTTATTTCCACTTTGCAGCTCAACTCTCACTGGGCGGGATGTATCAACATACATCGCCGCCCTTCGCCTGGCATCCGCCGCGATGTTGCCGCATATGTACTAACATACCATACTAACGATACCTGTGATGTGGGCTGCGGTGGTCTCCGTCACCTCCTGGTGGCTGCCAGCGTCCCCTGCATCTCCTCCTCCCCCCTGAAGCCGGATGTACTCCCGGCTGTGACACCAGGGGGAGGAGGAGGATAAAGGAGGACGGGAGGGGGGGGGGGGGGGCGGCGAAAGAAGCCCCTAGGCTTATATAGGGTATCGCCACCCTCTGGGTGGCGTTACCCTGGCCAGCGAAAACGGGGCGAACCGGTGATGATACATAGGAAAATGCTGTAAAACGGGGGTTTTACCGCATTTTCCCTTTAGTACATCCCGCCCACTGTCACGACAGGGGTGTGGCCAAGCGCTTACCTTCTGTGCGACAATAATTACTAATGTAAGCAACACTAAAGGGTAAATGTAGATCTGGTGTAACTGCAGAGCAGACTTGTGGTTACGGAGTATGTGAACCCAAATGTGGCAGGGTGATAATAAGCTGCTAAGTTGCCTGTAGAACTGAGACTAAGCACACTGAACCAGTTATAATCTTTATAATCTTTATTGATGAGAAGTGCTGTACAGGTAAACCACTTAGTGGTTCGATGTAATGACTAATGGAAGGGGTTAATGGGAAGGTGTAGGGAGGGATGGCAATGCTGCAGGGATGTGCAGCTAGAGTGGAATGATGAAATCTCAGTCACATATGTGGTTCCTGTGCGGAGGATCTGGGCCATACGCCCGCATGCGATGCGATGAGATGGCATACAACTTAATATCGTGGGCGCCGTGCTAGGAAACAAGTACCGCATTTTTCTTTTTTGACACTTTTAAAAACTTTTCTGTTTTACTTTTTTCACAACTGAAAATGACATTACACACTTTAGTGCTTCTTGTGAACAAACAGACACTTTAGATCAGGGGTGGGGAACCTCAGGCCCTGGGGCCGCATTCGGCCCCCGTAGCCGGTCTGAGTGGCCCTCCCACCTGCCCGGCGGCTTTGCCGGGAGTCAAGTACAGGGGAATTATCGTAAGTGGTCAGTAGTTCTCGCGAGATTTCTCCTAATCAACAGCAGCCGGAGACTGTCAGTCCTATTGTGAATAGGACAGTGAATAGGACTGACAGTCTCCGGCTGCTGTTGATTAGGAGAAATCTCGCGAGAACTACTGACCACTTACGATAATTCCCCTGTACTTGACTCCCGGCAAAGCCGCCGGGCAGGTGGGAGGGCCACTCAGACCGGCTACGGGGGCCGAATGCGGCCCCAGGGCCTGAGGTTCCCCACCCCTGATCTAAAGTGTCTGTTTGTTCACAAGAAGCACTAAAGTGTGTAATGTCATTTTCAGTTGTGAAAAAAGTAAAACAGAAAAGTTTTTAAAAGTGTCAAAAAAGAAAAATGCGGTACTTGTTTCCTAGCATGGCGCCCACGATATTAAGTTGTATGCCATCTCATCGCATCGCATGCGGCGGCTGCAGCAGGACAATTTGTAAGAGAAAATTTTACTTATGGCCCCCGAAGGATTTTTTCCCCATACAAACGACCCTTGGCACATAAAAGGTTCCCCACCCCTGCTTTAGATGGACACACAGTACAGACATTTTAACTAGGGATGTGCACTGGCCACTTTTCGTGTTTTGGGTTCTGATTACCTTGAGGTTTTGGGTTCTAATGGGTTTTGCCAAAACACCCCCTAAATGTTCAATAACATTCATTTCCACTCATTTCCAGTCTATTCTGAACACCTCAAAATATTGTTTTTAGGGCAAAAGGTTGCACCGAGGTAGCTGGATAACTATGCTAAGCCACACAAGTGTGCGGCACACAAGGCAGCCGAGAGGAATGCTGGGCCCCAGTAAAATTTTGGGGGCATGGCCTAAGTATGTGTGTGTGTGTTGTGGGAACCTCCCACACTCAGGCCACGCCCCCAAAATGTTTAGAGGAGGGTGAAAGAAAACTCTAAAAACTGTAATCTCAGAAGTAGCACACATCTACAGCATGTGCTGTGCTGACTGCAGGTTCAGCATGACCTCTCACGCTGTCAGTGAGACACTCATGCTGAGCCTGCTGTCAGCACAGCACATGCTGTAGAAGTGTGTGCTACTGTTGCTACCCGGGAGGGATGGAGGGGGAAGGGAGGGGTCAGACCAGGGCCCCTGCGGGGCCCCTTCAGCAAGCGTGGGCCCGGGTAATTAGTACCCGCTCCCCCCCTCTCTCGGCTCCCCTGGCGGCACAAACACGTAGCTCATGTAAGAGTGGCACTGCAGCGGGAGATACAGGAGTACTAGGCACCAGACAGGTAGATACGGCATTACTAGGCACCAGACAGGTAGATACGTCAGTACTAGGCACAAGACAGGTAGATACGTCAGCAATACTAGTATATGTGCACCAGCAGAATTTATAATAATTCATTTTATTATTAGGTACTGCTTGGCACTCAGTGGCACATGTCAGTGCACCAGCAACATGGAATAATTTTTTACAGTCACGCGCAGCACAGGTATTATTTTTTAATTAAATGATATATAGCAGCCTAGTATGTAGTTGTACTACTAGGTAGGTACACTTAGGCAGTAACACTGCCAGTGGCAACAGTGGACTGAGCAAATAATACTGGCAACCTCTATTCACAGTATTCAGTGCAGGCAGCACCAGTGGACTATATATAATTAAATTAATTAAGTATGTATAATATAGCCTAGTAGGTAGAGAAACTAAACTACTAGGTAGGTAGGTAGGCAGTAGCACTGCCAGTGGTCACCACAAAAGGTAGTTACACACCACCAGTAGCAGACTATTATGCACCAGCAGAATTTATAATAATTAATTTTATTATTAGGTACTGCTTGGCAGTGGCACTCAGTGGCACACGTCAGTGCACCAGCAGCACAGGTATTATTTTTTTTATTAAATTATATATAGCAGCCTAGTATGTACTGGGTAGGTACACTTAGGCAGTAGCACTGCCAGTGGCAACAGTGAACTGAGTAAATAATACTGGCAGATTCAGTGCAGGAAGCACCAGTGGAATATATACAGTACTATTTTTCTGGAAAAATAGGTTCAGGAACTCCAGGTCTGGGGGTGGTTAAAAAAAATCAAAAAACATATATAATAGAGAGAGGGAGGGAGAGATAGATGTATATATTGTATTTAGAAACAAAGGCACTCACAGGTGACTTTAAAATAAAACTTATCTTATGAAAAGTACATTTTCAGTTCCTGATGATGTCATATTTAATTAGAGGTTCAGGAACTGAGTTCCTGGTGGTTTCTGCTGAAAAATAGCACTGAATATATATATATATATATCCAAATATCCCCGCAGGGAAAAACGGCACTCAGGAGACAGACAGCTTAATAACGTGGCTTATATTAAAGCATAGAGGACGTTTCGGGGTATGAGCCCCTTCATCAGCTCTTACCTACAGCAACAAACATACATAAAGTGCACAAATATATACTTACAAACAGACATCCCCCGGCAGACAGGACACGCCGCCCGTCCTCCTCCGCTCTGGCCGGAACAACGCGCAGCTTCCTGCTTCCGCCCAGTGACACGCAGCTAGTTGCCAGGCAACTTCAAGCTTGCGTGTCACCTATGCAGGTGTATAAAGAAATTGGAGAAAAAGCGCAGATATGAGCAAAGTGTAAAACAAATTTTACTAAAAGTGCAGGCTCACATACATCATAGATAACAGCAAACAGCTTGCCACAGTTATATCCAACACGGTGCACCAACAACTTGAATAGCCGTTTTTAAAAAAAAAAAAATCAATAAACATTTTATGATATTTTTACATACCTGCATATTGTGCAGATTTATATTTATGTATTTTTGTATTTTTGAATTGTTGTATATTAATTGTATTGTATTATATTTGTATTTTTATGTATTGATTGTATTTTACTTATGTGTGTAAGAGGCACATATATTTTTTCTTTCTTTGTGTCTTTATAAATGGTTTATTACTGCTGCTAGGCAATTAGCTTTAACAATGTTGATAGGTATCAGTGAGAGCTTGGAGCATGACTGAAGCAGCTCGTCAGCACCTCAATATCAGCTGTGCGACCTACTATAAGTATAACACCGGTACTTTGGATGGCCACACCCCCTGACGAAGTCCCCAGATGACGAAACCGGTTGGGCGTGGCCTAAACTGACAACGCTGTGCTTTTGGAGTTCCTGACCATGGAGGCCCTGGCGGCGGCGAAAAGGCTGGTCCCGGCTATTCAAGTCGTTGGTGCACCGTGTTGGATATCACTGTGGCAAGCTGTTTGCTGTTATCTATGATGTATGTGAGCCTGCACTTTTAGTAAAATTTGTTTTACACTTTGCTCATATCTGCGCTTTTTCTCCAATTTCTTTCTACATGTGATTGGGACAATTAAAGCTAAGGTCTGGCTTTATTTGGAGAGAGCTGCACTACATCCTGACCCAAGGACACACTCCTATTTGCTGAAGCTTGTGGCTGTGCGCAGTCTGGATCTACATTTTATATATATATATATATATATATATATATATATATATATATATATATATATATATATGGAGGAGACTTGCGGTGAGGCACTCGTGGCAATTATAATCCAGAACAAAGCTAGCCAACAGGAGATAGCAGCAACGTTTCAATTTATTTCTTCAAATTTTCGTCAGGTTACACAGAAACAAAGATAAAAACATACCTTTATAGCACACTACACCAGAGGAGTGAGGCTGAGACACCAAAGGATTGGGGCGACGCCCACAGGACGCCATATGATGACATCACTTGTTCAGCCAGTGAACAGTGAATGGAGAGTGGAGTTACCATAGAAACGGTAAACAAGGACAGCTTCTTCACTGAGGGAAAAACACCAAAAATTACAAGAGAGTGTGGGAAGGGGGAGCTGGAAAAAATAAAGGCAGATAGCGCTCTCTGCACACAATCACAGGCTGACTTTTACAAAAACGTGCAGGCAGCGCTGTCTGCACGCGATCTCAGACTCACTTCTCAATAAGATGTACAAAATATGTAGCAACTGCAAGATAAATAAGAGCAAATATAGCGATGTCATGGCAGCTCAAACCAAACAATAAACATAATTACGGTATATACAACAGAGACAGTACTGATAAAGAGGAAAAAAGACAATACAATAATAGCAGCAAGAAAAACATGTAAAAACATAGCAGCATTAACGAAAGACAGCAAACGAGATTTGCTCATTAAGGCCTTTCGGCGCAATAGTGTTAAGGCGGTGAATCCACCGCGCTTCGCAGCGCAACAATTGGGTACCACGGTCCCCACCACGGATATTAGGAGGCACCCAATCAAACATCCTATATCTAAGACTATGTAGAGGATGTTTATGCTCAACAAAATGTCTCGCTACAGGGTGTTCGCTGGCACCAGAAGTCAGTGCCTGTCGAATTGTACTTCTGTGCATGGTCATATGCTCCTTAAATTTCCTAATGGTTTTGCCTATATAAGACAAACTGCACGGACAAATCAACTGGTAAATAATAAAAGAAGAATTGCAGGTTAAATAATGCCGGATTTTAAAAACCTGTCCAGTGTGGGGGTGATTAAAGGTATCACCTGTCAGGAGAAATTGGCAAGTGGTGCATGCACATTTAAAACAGCCTTTCTTTCTATTGACACCCAGCCATGTCGTGATTTGAGGTGCAGGGTCAAAGGAAACACTGGTTTTAACCAGAATGTCCTTTAAACTCTGACCCTTAGAGTAACAGGGCATAATGCGATGCTCACCAAGCGGTAGAGTCGTGTCACTTTTAATCAAGGGCCAATTATTTTTGACCAAGGTGGCCGTATCGGTGGAGACAACATTATACCGATTAACCCAGGGCATAATCTTAGACATTGTTTTATCTTTAGGTCTAGATTGTAATAAAGATTCACGGTTAAGTTGTAGGACTTTATTTTTACATGCCAACAGGTCTTGGCGATTAAAGCCACGTGCCAAAAATTTATCGATAAGAGCATCGAGCTGGAGATTGCAGTTAGCGCGATCGCTATTAATGCGATAATAGCGCAACATTTGAGAATATGGCAGTGACATGACAAGACTGCGGGGATGACAACTTGTTGGTGATAGCATGGTGTTACGGTCGGTTGTCTTGGTGTACACACTGGTAGTAAATTTCCCTGAAGCAAGGGTCACCTTGACATCTAGAAAATGGACCTCCACATTTGAGGTCTCAAAGGTAAACTTAATTGCATTATTAGTGGTATTATGTTGAGATATTAAATTGTGCAATAAAGCGATGTCACCTTGCCAGATGGCAAACAGGTCATCTATATACCTTTTGAATACAATAAAATGCTCTGCAACCAAAGAATCAGACAAAAAAATATCAAACTCAGCAGAAAACATAAAAATATTGGCATATGACGGAGCTACGGAGCTGCCCATTGCACAGCCCCGTAGCTGTAAATAAAAAATATTATTGTAGATGAAAAAATTGTTATGTAAAATTAAGTCCATGAGTTCAACCAAAAAGTCAATTTTCACCGAATCAAAATCACTGTAAGAAATAAGAAAACGTCTCAAAGCAGTAAGACCCATGGAGTGTGGAATGACAGTGTACAAATTTACCACATCAATAGTGGCCAAATGGCAACTGTCGGGCAAATTGGGGAGTTGGTGAAGAATCTGTAAAAAAGTTGTGGTATCCAAAAGAAAAGTCGGTTGTGTCTTGATGAGTGGCTGCAAAATGCTGTCCAGATAAGTAGCTGAAGGTTGTAGCAAGGACCCACATGCCGACACAATCGGGCGTCCCGGGGGAGGGGATAAACCCTTGTGAATTTTAGGGAGTGTGTACAGGCACGGGGTAATAGGAAAATCCGGCATTAAGATAATCTGTATATCCTTGGAAATAATCTTAGCATCAACGCCCATCTGAAGAATGTTGGACAATTTCTGTCGACATTGTAGAGTGGGATTAACTGTCAACTGACGATAAGTGTCAACATCAGCCAGTTGCCTCATTATTTCTGAATGATAATCGGACAGATCCTGGAGGACCACAGCCCCACCCTTGTCCGCCTGTCGAATAATGAGGTTTTTGTTGTTGCTTAGATTTTGTAATGCCAGCCGTTCAGATGGCATGAGATTAGGGTGGACATTGGAGGAGCGTTCTATTATATCAGGTAAACCTGCATCCAGCATTCTTGAAAAAGATTTAATGCTGGCGTTGTTGGAATGTGGCTCAAATGATGACGCGGGTGCAAACTTTTTTAGAGTCGGTGGCAAAGGTAGTTTAGCTGGTAAATTAGAGCTGGGTTGAGAAGAGAAAAATTCTTGTAAAAGTCAGCCTGTGATTGTGTGCAGAGAGCGCTACCTGCCTTTATTTTTTCCAGCTCCCCCTTCCCACAATCTCTTGTAATTTTTGGTGTTTTTCCCTCAGTGTAATTACTACACTAGGAGGCGCTCTTTTCACCATATATATATATATATATATATATATATATATATATATATATATATAAGCAAAAGGACAGAGTGCGCCAATATTTTAACTCTCCACCACCAATAAAAAACTGTAATGACACTTATCACAATTTTCCACAATTTAATTCATAATAAAAATGTAATATATTAAAACTTTGTTTGCAGTTTGTGTCGTATTCGATTGAAACAACCAACGCGTTTCGTCACACTGACTTCCTCAGGGGTGACTTTCAATATGTTGTTAGTGTAGTGTATGGCAATACTACACGGAACGACTTCCACTTTACAGACAAGATGGACCTCGAATGGATCCTACTGGGATGTGCGGTTATGCAGCATTGTTTCACTTAAAAGTTTTATATAAAAACCGGGTTCAATCAAGAGGGAGACAAATCGTTCTTTCCCAAAATATGCCTTTAGCAAAAAGTGCTGGAGCTCACAGTCTGTCATCCACTGTCCACTGTCATCCTTTTGCTTCTATCCATTCCCACTCTTCCCCTACTAACAGAGGGGTCAAACAGAGTTGCAGCCAACAAACACGTCTTGAAACAGTACATTGAAAGGGTATTCTCTTTTTCCATATATATATATATATATATATATATATATATATTTTTTTTTTTTTTTTTTTTGGGGGGTGGGTGGGGGGGGGGGGGGTGGGATCTTCCCCATGTTACCTCCAGCTTCATGTCCCTGTGTTACCTCCAGAATACTGCTCCCTCTGTCACTCCAGAGCAAATCGTCCTTCCTCCAACCCCATGTAGCTTACTGTCATCATTTCACAACACCAACAAAATGACCATGCCTTGAAAAAAAGGCAGCAGCACTCCCAACATATTCTATTGTGCAGGGCAGTAAACACCATAGACCTGCCACACTCCCAAAGTGCTTTTGATGTTCGTTGATACAATCAAAATTGCTTGGTCACAGAACATGGTTTCATCCACTGTACAGTATGTGGGCAATCTGTTTACTTTAAATGTGGCACAGGTGTTAGGCCTACTTAAAAGACCTAGAGTCTGATTCAGATTTGTAAGCAAGGCTGATGTTCACGCAAATGAGCATTTATCGATAGACTGTGCATGCGCCAAGGTACTCTACTGATGCCGCCTGCAATCAGCAGCAAAAATATATAGGGTTTTGGATTGTTTGAAGATGGCCCAAAACTGGTATCTTAAATAGGGCCCCATGCAGTGGCATGCGGTGGGGTGAGGCAGGTGAGGCACAGCCTTTCCTGCCATACTAACGTATATGCTGGAGTATTGAGTTTATAAAGTATGTAAAAAATACAAAGAATATATATATATATATATATATATATATATATATATATATATATATAAAATCTTATTTTTATTATTCAAATTAGTTTTATAGTCAAAACTCTGGAGTAAAAAGTCTATGGCGGGTGAGGCAGTGCCTCACCTGGCTACCTTTTCTGCACATCTCTTATTAAAACTCAGCAAATCTCCAGCAGTGTATACTGCTGCACTTGTGTATAATGCCCACATGTACCCCAGGGCTCATAAAATGTGTGCAAATCTGGCTCTGGTACTTGCCAGGGACACCTCAGCCATTTACCTTACCACACGTCCCTGGCCCCATGAGGTCTTAATCCACCTCTGGTGTATGGGAAGCAGTTCCAACACTAATCATCTGCATTGCTGGAGAAACCTTAACTTCTCCATTCTTGAATATAAAAAAAGCAGTAGCAACAAGCCCTTTGTTCTGAAGTGCTTTTTGAATGTACAGGATGAATAAATTCAGTGCCAGATTACGGTCTAAATGGGCCTGGAGCTGAAAATTATCAAGGGCCTCTTATGCGCAATAATAGGGGATGTGGCCAGCACCTATTAATCAGGGGGTGTGACCAGTGTTCTGTTTGGGTGGTGTGCTCATGGGTGTGGCATAGGAAAAATGCAGGGAGATATATTGGCGGGTGCCCCCCAAAAGGTGCACCCGCAGGATGCCGATGTCCTAAGATACTTGCGGGGTGAGGCGGCACTCCAGTCAAATAATAATACTGAAATGCGAAACTTGGTAGACAACATTTCAGCACCTTTTAGATCACCTAAGTTTACCACACCAAATACCCCTTATACAAATCATGCAACACAATAGTAACCCCCTTATACTGTACTTGCCTCTTACACATTATGCCACATGGCATGAGCCAAAAATCACACGGACTGAGCCAAAATTCACATTATGGCAAACGGATTGAGTCAAAATTCACATTATGGGGGAGATTCTCTAAGCAAGAAATGCGGTAAAAACCTCGTTATCGGGGTTAACGTGGCGGGGGGCATCGCCAGAAAAATCTGGCGATGCCCCATAGAAGCCAATGGGCTTCTACTGCATCCCACCGCCGCCCCGCAACGACCCCCCGCCGACACGCACGGACCCCCGTCGCCCCGCATCGCCCCCTCACCTGTGTCCAGGCAGCACAGCGCAGTGCTGCCCGAACCTGTGACCTCCTCCCTGCACTGATCCTCTTCCGGGTGCAGGGAGGAGGAGAGCCCGGTGCAGCAGCAGCAGCGCCGGGTGTGTGAGGGAGGGGGGAGCCGCCGGGACCTGCTGGGACCCGGCGACTCTCACCACAAAGGACAGCTCTTAACGCAAGAGCTGTCCTTTGCTATAATTATCGCATATGTTACAACATATGCAATAATTATAAATGCGATGGGCAGCGAAGGGGGGCGGAGATTCTTAGAGAATCTCCCCCTATGTCACACAGATTAAGGCAAAATTCACATTTTGCCACATGGATTGAGCCAAAATAAACACTATACCAAACAGACTGAGCCAAAACAAACACTATACCAAACAGATTGAGCAATAATGCACAATATGCTTCATAAACAGGGGCATTGCTCGCCGAGGGTGTGCATTAAAAATTTACACCATAATGCCCATTACATGTTAAGCCACACACCATAATGTCCATGACGTATTATGCCAAACACCATAATGCCTAATAAAAAGTATACTACATAAGTGCTGCTTACCTACATGCTCATTGCCTGGGGTTCCACGCTCATTGCCAGGGGTTCCATGCTCGTTGCCATGTGGGATTACATGCTCATCACCAAAGGGGAATACATGCTCGCGGTAACTGGGGGACAGCCGCCGCCGGGCAGAAAGGACAGCCATTGACAGCTGGGCAGAGAGCGGGGGGCTGCCCGGCTGTATTCAGAGCTCTGCAGGTCCCTGCTATTTGAAATAATACCCCTTTCCCACCAGAAAATGCAGGGACTTACATTGTAATATGGTCCCACAAGCATGAAGGGACATTCCCAGGTCGGTCCCTTTTACACCAGTCTAGTCCCTGCATTTTCTGGTGTGAGGGAGAGAACCACCCACACACACACTTCAAACAACCAGCTATATCTTCAGAACCAACTGACCCATTTTAGAACGGGGTGGGGTCGGAATTGTCCTATGGGGAAATGGGGAAAACGATCCAGCATTGCCTGACAGTATCTCCGGTTCCCGGGGGCTAGCAACGCGGGGCCCGGCTCGTTGGAAAGCCCTGGCCCTCAGCTACAAAATTGGTCTATTTGGAGAGTGGGACTGGAGATGTAGCTCCATCAGGCCCATTGTTAATCTGGCCCTGAATAAATCGCTTTGTAAAAGAAAATGTATTTTGTGCTGGGAGATTCCAACCCTCTACTGGGCCACTAATCCTAGAAACAGTATTTGTACTTGAATAATAATATCAGCATAATACCATTTAAACTGTACAATGGCCACAGGTGTTTATTACTGTACAATAATGAATTAATTGACTGCAGCTAAATTTGTGCAGTAACTTTGCACTTAAAATAATATGTGACAGATGAGACCCTTACAAGGGAGCTGTGGGCTGTTTATGGGGTTATTATGTGCACTTTCACAGAATTTCTACTTGACTGTTTTCCAGCACATTTATTGCTTGTCACGTACTGTTGCCATCTTTCCCATGCTAATGGTTTCTCTGTTATAATGGAAGAAATTCAGTGGTGGTATTATCAGCGCACAAGTGATTAATGGATTCTGTTTCAAGGGCCAGATAATAGAGAAGCAATTAGGAAGGGGAAAAAAACAATGATATATGACTTTCTCACAAATCAAATAACTAGTTGTGCAACGTCCTGCAAGCAATTACAAATTATGTATCAGATCTGTAGATGCAGTTGCTCGGTGAATTACACAAATAATCCTGCCAATATATATGAAGTAAGCATTGTATTATGAGAAATACAATATGCTTCAATTTATAGAGAAAAGTGTCAGGGCTCCTAAAAATGTGTTCAGTGATGGCCCTTATTCTGGTTCACATTCCTTCTGAAATGGACAAAACCATGTGCACTGCAGGGGGGCAGATGTAACATGTGCAGAGAGATTAAAGCCCCGTACACACGGGGGAGATATATTGCTCAGCAATATATTGCTGAGCAATATATTGCCCAGTGTCTCCTTTGCATCAGCGACCAGAGATGGTCGCTGATGAAAAGGAACCTCTGCTGGGGGAGCCGCAGAGGTAATTAGCTGGTCGCAGGAGCAAGCTCCTGCGAACAGCGATTATAATGGGGCAGAAAACGGGAGCGTGCACCCGGCGATTTATCGCTGGTGCGCACTCCAATCACTGGCAATACGGTCGCATGCGACCATATTCCCAGCGATTATAGTCCCTATCGCCCCCGTGTGTACACAGCGTTAGACTTTGGTGAGTTTTTTTGTTTCTGTGTAGGTAAAATACTGACTGCTTTATTTTTACACTGCAATATAGAGCTCACTTTGAACTAAAACCCCACCCATATCTAACTCTCTCTGCACAAGTTACATCTGCCCCACCTGCAGTGAACGTGGTTTTGTCCATTTGAGAAGGAATTTGTCTTTGCGAGCGAACCAGAATAAGGGCCTATGTGTGAAGATATGTGGGTCTTTTTAATCAATTAGCTGACCATGACGGCTGGGACACTGCAGATTGTTTTTAATGATACAAGATGTTTTTTACAAGTCAACAAAACAGGTGTCAGCAAAACAGACTGAAAATACCTCTTTGACCAGATTGGACTGTACTGCGAGGCGTGGATAGGACCAATAGTTGGAAAGTATGCTGCTGATCCTTGTAATGCTATACTGGAGGATCTTAGTGGACCTCCAGGTAGGTTTGTTTTTATTTTAGAAACACATAAACTTATGACCTAAGGTAGGTGCTATTATCATGCATAGGACCACCAAAGCACGACTTGGCATGACTGATGGCTTTCCATATGTTTGCAACTACCCTTGTGTGCATAATACTATAATCAAGCTAGGGGGTCCACAAAATGATTGATATTAAACATCCATAAAAACCATTGCTACACATGTTAAAGTAGCATACGGATAAACTAAAGTTTTTTTCTACCTTTTAATTGGCAGTGATAGATGTCAGAATAAATACTGAATGTGTTTTATTTCAGAAGGCTTTTGGGACCATTATTAGTGACTTCCACTGACCAGACTGCATGAATTATTGTGGGCATAAAAGAAGGCAGTAGACATAAAATGGCTAACTGTCACACAATCGGAAAATAATCAATGACATCCAGTCAACCGCTAGCTACAGTATTATGCTATTATTTTTAGTGAGACAGGATGTGGTGTGCAGTGTCCCACTGAGGCATGAAGGGCACACCAGGAAATTTAAGCAGGGGCGGATTTAGGGATGAGGGCGCCCCTAGGCACAACAATAATGTTTACTAAGTAGGACAGTTTATAGGGGCAGTATCTGCATGTCCTATCCATTTACATTCTATTTAAGATGGAATATAGTAAAGTACAGTGGATATTTTGCAGTTATTGGTACATTTTGGGCTGACAGTACTATCACAGGCATCCAAGTGCCGCCCCCAAACATGTGCCGCCCCTAGGCCGGTGCCTCACGTGCCTAATGGGAAATTCGGCTCTGAATTTCAGAGTATGTGGCTGATGCTTAGGGGTGTGGCCATCCTCCAAAAAGTGTGTGGTCCGCCCGAAATAGTGCATGGTTTTGGCCCTATGATAAAAATAAGGTGCTAGATTAATAACAGCAATACACTGTAGAAAACACACCATAGTTATGTGAAGTATAATATAGCCTATGTACAATGTATAAATACAGTATATTGTACGGTCTTGAACCTGATCCCTAGAGGGGGTGGGCCTTAGGCACTGGAGCCCACCAGGCTTTAACCCTGTGGGCCAGTCTGAGATATCACAAATAACTTTTGTGATGTGGTTCTGTACACAAGCCTTTTATTGTAATGTACAAGGAAAACTGTAGCTCATTCAGTGCTTATGGTAATGGAATATGCTCCTGTTTGTCTGGTGCGCACATATACAGTACAGCAAGCTTTCCAGGTGCCTTGAGCAAAGCTACAGTACGTAACACTGTTCTTGCTACCCCAATACCCACTTCTCATCCCCTTATGTATATACCCAGTCTAGTCACTAGTCATACACATTTGCAAGTAGACTTGTGGCCATGAAAAGATGTGTAGTGAGAAAATGTTGATGCACACTGAAGAAATGCACATACACAGTGTTCTGGTAGTAGTTGGATTAGAGAATACAATGGACAGTAGAATGAGTTTTTTTAAGTTCCTCCACATGAAGAAAGATGAGTATAATTGGAGAACAACGGACTAGGATCTAGTATTTATGTAACTGGGCTGTAACCGGTGAACCATGCCAGAAACTGGCCTAGACTGGTACAGGTAGAATATCCCTTATCCAAAATGCTCGGGACAAGAAGATTTTTGGATAACGGATTATTCTGTGCTTCAGAATATTTTTATATTTCAATGAGGTATCTTGCATTTATGTAAAAAACACATCAAACACATGAGATGCACACAAATATACACTGCTTAAAAAAATAAAGGGAACACTTAAACAACACACTGTAACTCCAAGTCAATCACGCTTCTGTGAAATCAAACTGTCCACATAGGAAGCAACACTGATTGACAATCAATTTTGCATGCAGTTGTGCAAATGGAATAGACAACAGGTGGAAATTATAGGCAATAAGCAAGACACCCCCAATAAAGGAGTTGTTCTGAAAGTGGTGACCACAGACTATTTCTCAGCTCCTATGCTTTCTGGCTGATGTTTTGGTCACTTTTGAAAGCTGGTGATGCTTTCACTCTAGTGGTAGCATGAGACAGAGTCTACAACCCACACAAGTGGCTCAGGTAGTGCAGCTCATCCAGGATGGCACATCAATGCGAGCTGTGGCAAGGTTTGCTGTGTCTGTTAGCATAGTGGCCATAGCATGAAGGTGGTACCAGGAGACAGGCAAGTACATCAGGAGATGTGGAGGAGGCCGTAGGAGGGCAACAACCCATGAGCAGGACCGCTACCTCCACCTTTGTGCAAGGAGGAACAGGAAGAGCACTGCCAGAGCCCTGCAAAATTACCTCTAGCAGGCCACAAATGTGCATGTGTCTACTCAAATGGTCAGAAACAGACTCCATGAGGGTGGTATGAGGGCCTGACATCCACAGGTGGGGGTTAGGCTTACAGCCCAACACCGTGCAGGACTTTGACATTTGCCAGAGAACACCAAGATTGGCAAATTTGCCACTGGTGCCCTGTGCTCTTCACAGATGAAAGCAGGTTCACACTGAGCACATGTGACAGACATGACAGAGTCTGGAGATGCCAAGGAGAACATTCTGCTACCTGCAACATCCTCCAGCATGACCGGTTTGGCAGAAGGTCAGTAATGGTGTGGGGTAGCATTTCTTTGGGAGGCCGCACAGCCCTCCATGTGCACGCCAGAGTTAGCCTGACTGCCATTAGCTACCGTGATGAGATCCTCAGACCCCTTGTGAGACCAAATGCTGGTGCGGTTGACTCAGGGTTCCTCCTAATGCAAGACAATGCTAGACCTCATGTGGCTGGAGTGTGTCAGCAGTTCCTGCAAGAAGAAGGCATTGATGGTAAGGACTGGCCTGCCCATTCACCAGACCTGAATCCAATTGAGCACATCTGGGACATCATGTCTTGCTCCATCCACCAATGCCACGTTGCACCACAGACAGGAGTTGGCAGATGCTTTAGTCCAGGTTTGGGAGGAGATCCCTCAGGAGCATGCCCAGACATTGTAGGGAGGTTATACAAGCATGTGGAGACCACACACACTACTGAGCCTAATTTTGACTTGTTTTAAGCACATTACATCAAAGTTGGATCAGCCTGTAGTGTGTTTTTCCACTTTAATTTTGAGGGTGACTCCAAATCCAGTCCTCCATGGGTTAATAAATTTGATTTCCATTGATAATTTTTGTGTGATTTTGTTGTCAGCACATTCAACTATGTAAAGAACAAACACATTTATTAAGAATATTTCATTCATTCAGATCTAGGATGTGTTATGTTAGTGTTCCCTTTATTTTTTTGAGCAGTGTATTTTATTTGTGCATGAAACAAGGTTTCAAATCATGAAACAAGGTTTGCGTTCAATCTCAGGCACTGAATTTGAATGCCAATTAATCATTTTATTGCACATATTTAGTGCCATTTACATACCATATCCTCAGTAATGCCAGTTCTAGAAGTGCTTTTAACAACAACAACAAAAAATTGCATTCTGGAAACTATGGATAAGGGATATTTTGGATAAAGGATATTTGGATAAGGGACCTGTACTGCATATCATGAACTGGGTTACGACTGGAGATGAATATGTGATGATAAAAGTGCTTTTTTTGTCAATGGAAAGTTAGTATATTACATGTGTATTTTTTGATCCACGAGTTAGGGCTTAGCAGTGCAAAGTCCAGCACTATGATGAGGAATCTAGGGTGCCCGGTCTGTCCCTATTATCAACTAGTTCCTCTGGCCTTCTAACTTGCTAGCAGATCGTTCAGTGGTCAGAAGTTCAGGAAGGGTGACTTCCATAGCGGCAGCTTGGCGGCTACCAACGCATTTCAGGAGTCTCCTCTCTTTGTCAAAGATGCCTAATAGTCCCACTCCTCTTTATTTAAGGTCTCTTTTTTTCTTTTCTATTTAAAAAATTATTATTTAAAAACGGAAATTGGAGGGCTAAAAAATGAAAGTTATTTAAAAAAAATTGCAGCATGCACATGTGTAGGTCTTCGTGTGTTTGTTATTATGAATTATTTATTAATTAGAAATGCTGGTAATTCAATGTCAATGTTTAGACCCCCTTGGTTCAAGGATGTCTAATTCATATATCTATTTTGTCTCTGTTTTTCCAGGTCTCCACCTCTCCAATTCACTGTAACTTGTCCAATGGCATTAATTATTAGACCTTCTGGATTTCTATTGTGTTTTTCGGCATAGTGGTTTGATAAGCTATGTGTCTGCAGGCCTTTCTTAATGTTGTATATATGTTTCTCCGTGCATTTTTTTTTTTCAATTTCCTTGTCGTTTGACTGACATACAGTATTGCAGACTGCATGGACATTCCATTAAGTATATTATAGTTTTTGAACTACATGTTACTGTTTTTTAAGGTTTTGTTTACAGTTTTTTTGTCTGATTTCATTGGAATATGTTCAATGGTCTTGGGTTTGTTTTTTGTTGCTCTGTAGCTGACACAGTTCAGACATGGATGGAAGCCTTTTTTGTGGTGCTTTAATGGGAATGAAGCTACTTGTTAATTCTTGTTTCAAATTAGTCTGTAAATGTTTCTTGGTTTTGGTGGTCCTTAGATCTTCATCTTGTTCAAGAATATGCCAGTGTTTGGTCTAAATTTCTTCAATCTGTTTATGGTTTGAATTATATTGTGTTGTGAAGGAAATTGAAGCTTCTGTATCATTATTATTCTTCTGTTTGTATTGTACTAGTTCTGTTCGATTGAGTTTCTCTGTTTTTTTATTCCAATTCTTTATTCAGTAGGTATTCTGAATTGCCCTTTCTGAGGAATTTATTCCTCATGGTGGTGCTTTGTTCTGTAAAGATGGTATTTCTGTGCCGTTTCTCTTTATTCATCTAAGCTGTCCCCCTGTGATGCTGTTTCGCTAATTAGTATGATTATTACTGCCATATGGGAGAATATTATTGCCATCCACCTCCTTCGTGTAGGTTTTGGTCAGAATAAATTCTTCTCTGACATAGATCTCCAGATCTAGAAATGAGAAATCTGTTGTACAGTAGTAGTATATTCCAAACCAATGTAGGTTTTGTTCATGTATCCTCCAGTTTTTCTTGAAGAATACATGAGGAATTCATATCCTCTCATATGGCAGTATCAACATACCAATTGGTGAAAGAAAATCCCAGGGGGACATCTGGGAAGATGACTAGGTGCCATGAGGGAAGAAAGGGGGATGGCTAGGAGCCAAGAGGGAAGAAAGTGGAGGAAAAAGAAGAAAAGGAATCAGGAGATGTGTCTTCACAGCATACATGTACTGTAAGCAGAGATCTGCGCCAAATCCCTTATTTTGGTTTTAGTTTTAGATCCTGATTCATCTTTGGCTTTTCATTTTGCAAACCTGTCATGCTTTGGATCTGTTTTTAGTTTTTTTCACAAATAATAAAAACAAATAATATCACTTAAATAGGTCCCATTTTTGTTTTTTGTTTTTCAGTATAATTACCCTCAAATACATTAATTTCCAGTCACTTCCAGGTAATTTTGACTACCTCAAAGGTTACATTATTGTTCACCAATATGGGTGGCTGGCTAAGCAACAAAGCTAGACACAAACAGACAGGATGGTAGTGCAATAAACTATATGACCCCATAGAATCAATGTTTTGGAAAGTATAGGCCATTTTGCATTGTGTTTGACTCTGACCCTGATGGGAAATACTTAGAAATACTTAAGTAAGTGAAGTGCTGTTGTGTCTGAGAGCAGGAGAGACCTGTGGTTCTAGATGCAGCTGATAAAATAAGCAGCTGTACTTGGCATCATCTTGATGATTCCTTTGATAAGTGGCCTCAGCAGCTCATCATTGGTGTGCCACTTACTGTAATGGTAGCGGCAGCACTGAGTATGCCCTGAGTTCTGGCACTGACATAGAAAAGTTAGTACTGGTGAAGCTATCATACAACAACAATAAATTCATAAAAAAAAAAATGCTCAATAATAAATATGCAAACTACCTCTGGTTATGGAGGGGCTATTTGTGTCCTGGCAGGTGGACATCAGAGTACACATCATAAGAAAACATTGCCTCTCTAAAATCAGCAACTCTCCTAGCATTGCTAACCCTTGTATGTGTTACTAAAAGTGGTACACATGAAACTGCTTCTCTGCTTATATTCTGCCTTGTAAATGTTCCAAGTCTTTTATAACATATTATACACTAAATATATATATATATATATATATATATATATATATATATAAAAATCACTACACTAAACCTACAAAATAACTACAAATCAATACGAGTTAACAGCACAGAATCCATATAAACACATTTACTGAGCTATGTTATCAAGCAATCATCTGCAACACTGCCAGTCTGGCAAAGCCACTAGGACAAACAGATGTATCCTGTATACTCACATGCATTGGAGGGCTTCTGACAAAAGAATGCTACTCCAATAGATCAAGTGATATAAACAATTTTTTTACATTTAAAACTTAATTTCACTTTCGCATAATACAAGATCTGATCACAAGCCATAATCTGTAAAGATCTTGAAACACATTGCGGTAGTAATTGTTATTATATTTGTCATGTTTATCATTTCATGCTTTTTACTGTAGAAGAATGTCAGTGGCAACTTGTTTTCAATAATGTGTTTTTTTCTTTTAATAACTATTTTGATTGCACACTTCATTGTGCTTGGTGGGCAAAATGATTATTAGGGTGGGTACACACAGTGCCAGATTAAGGTTCTCATGGGCCTGCCAGAGGGTAGTGTTAGAAGGCTTGTTAAAGAGCCAAAAAGAATCACCCTCTCAGTGCTTAGTGTGTAAGCTGTGTCAAGTGGTAAGCATGCTGGCATGCTGTCATATGCATATCCTGGTCTGTCATATGCATATGCTGTAAGGTGACTTGCAGAAGAGCGATGTCCTGTGTTCTCTCATAGTTGAATGTCAGGACAGGTAAGTGCTGAGGTGTCAGCTGCAGAGTTATTGGCTGACTCAATTTTGGCTATGATTTTTGGATATCAGCGGTTTGTGCTCCCATTGTTTTGCCACTGGCACATCCCCTCACTAATGATCCAGGTGGGAGGTCTTTAGGGGCAATGAGCAGATCTGTTGTGTCCGAGGATGCAGGTAATTTAATGCAGCCTGTAATACCAGCAGTGACAGCAGTTCTCGGGGCTCAACAATTTAGTTTTTTGGCTTATCTGGTTGTGGAGCTCTGGAGGATGTGTCTTCTTTTGTCTCTGCAGTTGGTGCTTCACATTCGACTACAGAAGGTATGGATAATCATAGAAAACCCAATGGGTCAGGAAGCCATTGTAGGCAAGTCTGGTAGTGAAAAGAGTCACCAAGGTATGATGGCATCCGGTGAGTCTTCTTCTGATAGTGACTGGATGCCTAGTTCAGGGTCACCAGAGTTGGGTTCGGTACTTGTTTCCTAGCATGGCCACACCGATTTACATCGGGGTGGTCGTGTCGGA
The DNA here is from genome assembly GCF_055691185.1 of Crinia signifera. Taxonomy (NCBI): domain Eukaryota; kingdom Metazoa; phylum Chordata; class Amphibia; order Anura; family Myobatrachidae; genus Crinia; species Crinia signifera. The sequence goes on from NC_139223.1 coordinate 113,933,917, forward strand.
AAAATCGGGTCGATCGCATCGCATGCGATTTGGTCGCATGCGATGCGATCGACGCGACCGACCGATTTTGGACCCGATTTTTTTTTTTAATGAAATGTAAATTGGGTCCCTGGGACCCGATTTTACATTGGATTCAATGTAAAATATTCCCAACCCCCCCAAATGTCACGGCGTACACCCCACCCCACGATAGACCCCAACCCGAAGCGTGGCGAGCGCAGCGAGCCCGCGAGGGGCGGCGGTGCGCGTCCTCCGACCTTTTCATTCCGCTACTATCCACGTCGGCGTGGAGTTGAGAATAGAATAGTGTGGCGAGCGCATCGAGCCACCGAGCCCGAAGCGTGGCGAGCGCAGCGAGCCCCGCGAGGGGACGCGGATACCTTCACAGGTAAACGCGTCCCTTCGCGGACTTCACAGGTGTCCGCGTCGCCACGGATACCTGTGAAGCCCGCGAGGGGACGCGTATAACTGTGAAGGTATCCACGTCCCCTCGCGGGGCTCGCTGCGCTCGCCACGCTTCGGGCTCGGTGGCTCGCTGCGCTCGCCACACTATTCTATTCTCAACTCCACGCCGACGTGGATAGTAGGGGAATGAAAAGGTCGGAGGACGCGCACCGCCGCCCCTCGCGGGCTCGCTGCGCTCGCCACGCTTCGGGTTGGCGTCTATCGTGGGGTGACGACGGGGACATCTAAAATTTTTTCACGATTTCAATGTTAAAAAATCTATTAACATTGAAGCCTATGTAAAAATCGGGGGCATCGCGTCGGGACCTATGTTAATGGTCCCGACCGACGCGATGCCCCCGATATTTTACCTTTCCCGACACGATTTCAATGTTAAAATATTTTTTAACATTGAAGCCTATGGGGAAATCGCGGGCATCGCGTCGGTCGCGTCGGGACCATTGTTAACGGTCCCGACCGACGCGATGCCCCCGATATTTTGTCCTAGCCGGCCAAATGGACCTGATTTCAAAGGAAATCGGGTCCATCGTATGGATCGTGTACCTTAACTTAAAGGTACACGATCCATAAGATTTGTGGCTGTGCTAGGAAACAAGTACCTTGGGTTCTCCTAGTGAGGCTATTGGTAAGGCCACATGCAGGCAGGGCCATCATTTCCACTGGACTGGGTGGGATACTGCCTGGGAGGGTTCCACAAGCATAGGTGCCGCAGAGCAGCTTAAGGTAGGGCAAATAAAAAAATACAAATAAAATGTTGCTTACGGCAATCCCGTTAGCACTGGCCACTGTCCCTCCTCCCCTTGTCTTCCCAGTGGTTGCACTAAATGTCGAGCTTGACATCATCATGCCTGAAGTTATCAGTGAGGAATGCTGCAAGATGTGAGGTTGTGTAAATAGGGGCCCCACTGCACTGCTTTGCCCAGGGCCCATAATGGTGCTAAGGTAGCCCTGCATGCAGGAAGCATAAAAGCATAGGTGATCACCAAGTTTTTGATCAGGGATTGCCTTTCCTCCACATCTTTGACTTCACGGTCAGATTTGAGGGAGAGAAGGCTAAAGAGGTGGGAAAAATCTAAGGAAGCATGGTTGACATCAGCAGCAATATTTCAGTGGAATCGGGTAAATCCAATGGTGTTCTATAAACAAGCAAAGCAATATTTCAGGGGGTTCCCCAACACATCAGGAACCGAATGTGTACTGGGTATTATGTAAATATATTTTCACTTACAAGTAAAGGGAAAAAGGCATTAGCGGTGATGAAACGAATAGGTAATGCAGCATTGGATGCTTACATGTCCTATCGCAATTGGTGAAAGGGGATGTATGTTTTTGCAGCATGCTTTCAGAGCCCAGACTTGATGAGCATATGAACCTCATACTGTGCTTGTACCTGGTTCATGACCTAGCAGGGTCTGGCCAGGGGAAGGCGTGGAGAGTTTATAATGAAGAATATGATCATACACAACATGGCAAGGAGGTTATGGATTTCAGCACAAAAGTTGTCCAGATTTTTGTGAATGTGACGCTTGCCATCTAATGATTTTTCCAGTCTGCACAGTCTTTGTGCAGCTCAGAACTTAAGTGGCAGCTGTGATCGCATGTTTTTATCGTAGGATGGCCTGCATGCATGTGTACTACAACCCATATGTATGCACAGTCTATTAATAATAGCCTGGCTTGTGAATTTGCAGCTGTGCGATCAGGTCTGAATAACCCCATAAATGTTCTTTTAGGAACTCGTTGTCGCTTTCATCACTATATTCATTACAGAGGTATCCATCCCATTAAGGATTGTTCCACTCACTGGGGGAGCCAGGGGAATGAATTGTAATCATGGTCCATTAGTGGGGGTCCAATTCCCCTTCAAGTTGATCTATGCAGAAAAGTTATTGCCAGTGTTGCAGGGACTGTGGAAGATCCAGTTTAGGATTTAGAACAGCATCAGCAACAGGGTTAATGAAATCCAGTCCAATTTTTCTTAAGATCTATGGTAAATCACTGTCTGCGAATTAACAACACCTGTGAGTCCCAGGTATACAGTATGTTTGTTGGGAGCAGTGGGTCAGGGTTCCTAATGCCTTTCAGAAGCTGGGCAATAGGCTGGGGAAAAGGGCGGATTATGTTAGGATTATGCTATGGAAAGCTAGCCGAAAGCAACACAATAGAATTAAGCTATTGTTTACACTTCCCGGTACCTTGCTCTCTTAGGACTTCACCTTCATTTCAACTATATTGTCTCTTTTGGGTGGTGCTCAACTTTATCCTTAACCTAGAAACATAGAATTTAACGGCAGATAAGAACCACTTGGCCCATCTAGTCTGCCCCTTTTTTTAAACATATTACCTCAAACCATATTTGATCTTTATTTTTTTGTAAGGATATCAATATGCTTATCCCAAGCATGTTTAAATTATACTACTGTATTTGCGTCTACCACCTCTGATGGTAGGCTATTCCACTTATCTACTACTCTTTCTGTGAAGTAATTCTTCCTCACATTTCCTCTGAATCTTCCTCCCTCTAGTTTCAGTGCATGTCCTCGTGTTCTTTTGCTCAACTTCCTGTGAAGAATGTCTTCCACCTGTACCTTGTTAAAACTCTTGATATATTTGAAAGTATCTATCATGTCCCCCCTTTCCCTTCTCTGCTCTAAAGTATACATATTAAGATCTTTTAGCCTTTCCTGGTACATTTTGTGATGTAGGCCATGCACCATTTTAGTTGCCCTTCTTTGTACAGTCTCTAATGTATTTACATCCTTCTGGAGATATGGCCTCCAGAACTGAACACAATACTCTAGGTGAGGTCGTACCAATGACCTATACAGTGGCATTATTACTTCTTTCTTTCTACTGCTGATACCTCTCCCTATGCAACCAAGCATCTTATTGTTCACGCAATGCATTGCACTAATGTTCACGCTTTACATTAAAGATACTATCTAAATTATGTTTTTTCTCACTGGCTATGGAACTTTCCATCTAAAATTACGTTTCACATTTTATTGAGAATAGCAGTTTCCATCCCTTTCTTTAGTTAGCCATAGGTTATTGATTTTATAATTTATCAATTATATAAATTACCAGCCTATCACAATAATGGAGGAAGTAATATCACCTGTCACTTCCTATAAATACTGAAACATGTACTAATGAGGACACAGCACGCACCATTTTGGAAACAGCTTTGCTGGATAAACACTTCTGGACTGACGTATGATATTACTTAAACAACATCCTTTACTACTATTGTTTTTACATAATTGTTTGATTTTTTACATACATTTATTTTATAATATTGTATGCTTTGATATCTTTCTATATGACCGCTAGTCTATTTAAATTTACATTTTCTATTATTTAATGCCAAACCTTTTTGAATGTAATACTCATACTTATATAAATGATTTAGGCTCTTGATCCCTTGATCCTATCTCAAAGATGGGGGCCTTCTCATCATATTGTATTTGTAATGTTTTAAATGTAGGTAAAGTATGCACCCATACACTACATTACAACCATTTTTTTTTTCATATTAATCATCTATGTATTTATACTGTATAATACTGTACATAATCACTTTAACACAATATTCTTTTAAAGGAATATTTCACCTTTATTACACTACCTTTAACTGATTTGATTTAAAAATGTATGACTATGATCTATTATCACTGGATTAAAATGATTCTTACTTTCCTTTTGGTACTTGTTTCCTAGCACGGCCACAACGATTTAGATCGTTGTGGTCGTAAGATAAAAAATCGGATCGATCGCATCGCATGCGATTTGGTCGCATGCGATGCGACCGATCCGATCGACCGATTTTTCACCCGATTTTTTTTTTTTTCAACCCATTTTTTTCAATTGCCCCCCCAAATGTTACTAAGCGGGCTAGACCCCACGATAGACGTCAACCCGAAGCGTGGCGAGCGCAGCGAGACCGCGAGGGGCGGCGGTGCGCGTCCTCCGACCTTTTCATTCCCCTACTATCCACGTCGGCGTGGAGTTGAGAATATATAGTGTGGCGAGCGCAGCAAGCCACCGAGCCCGAAGCGTGGCGAGCGGACGCGTATAACTTCACAGGTACGCTTCGGGCTCGAATAACTTCACAGGTACGCTTCGGGCTCGGTGGCTCGCTGCGCTCGCCACACTATATATTCTCAACTCCATGCCGACGTGGATAGTAGGGGAATGAAAAGGTCGGAGGACGCGTACCGCCGCCCCTCGCGGGCTCGCTGCGCTCGCCACGCTTCGGGTTGACGTCTATCGTGGGGTCATGGCGGGCACATAAAAAATGTGAAATGGGTCATATTGGCCCATTTCACCTTTTTTATCATTTTTCCCTATGTGAGATGGACTTAATCAAGTCCATCTCATCTTGTGCCATTATAATGGCACAAGACCAACGCGATCCTCCCGATTTCAATGTTAAAAGATTTTTTAACATTGAAGTCTATGGAAAAATCGGGTGAATCGGTCGGTCGCATCGCGGCCGATTTTAATTGGTCGCGACCGACCGATTGACCCGATTTCTGTCATTCAAAGTGAAAAAATTGTAAAAAATCGGCCACATCGTGAGGATCGTGTCCCTTAATTAAGAGCCACGATCACTCACGATTGTGGCCGTTCTAGGAAACAAGTACCTTCCTTTTTCTTCCTTTCAATAGTCACTGCTCACCTATTCCTACCATTTTTGTCCACCACATTATTGAGTGTATCGTTATAACTTTTTTACACAAAATTATTGTATTTGAATACAGTCTAGCCATGACTTTTAGACATGTTAACACTTTCAATCAGCTACTACCTGATATTTTTCAAACATAGTCTGTAACATGGCAGGTAGGAGCTGATTGGCTGGATGTTTATCACTTTAATTTTATCACTTTTGAAGCTTAGGGCATCTGCCCCTTAATCAGTTGTCATAGTAGAACCCTCAGTGAAGTCTTTAATAGATGAAGCGCGTTGGTTTACCACATTTTAATAGATAAAGCACATAGTTACTGTCATCGTAAAAGATTTTTACCTTGACTATCATCTTCTTTTCTTTTTGAATTTAACACAGTGAAGCTTTTTCTCCCACCACCCACATTTTGTGATGAGAAGCTGTCTGAAACAGTCATTACTTCATACCATGGTGCCAATTATTTGAACTTGACTTACTGTAACTTTGTTGCAGCAACCTAGCCACCCCAGTTTTATTTTTTAAATTGTGAGCGAACCTGGAAGAAACTGTCTTTTTTACTGTAGTGTTAGTAGTGGCGAGTGAACTTTCACAATTCCATTAAATATTTGCCACCTTCCAAGCTTTTTCTGCAGGCATTTTCCACATTTCACATTTTAATGTAATAATAAACATTGCTGGTACTAACTGACCCTCACAAAACAGCACAGTAACTTGACTATTACAGTCCCAGAGCTACAGTATTTATAGGCTACGACAAAATGGCAAATCGATGTAACAGTGATGTCAGTGCTGGTGGTTGTGCACTGTTTATTTATTATTATTCTTTATTAATACAATATATATTTTTCATATGTGAGACATCTAATGTAATAATTGTATATATGAACTACGCCCAATTATATTGCAACATGTTTGTATATATGAGTGCACTCCAAAGATCAGTAAACTGTGCGTTCCAAGAACTACTCCAACTTGCAGACGCACGCCAGTAGCGGAATGATGTGTGCGCTTCAACCTTAAGAAGCTGTTTGGATGCCATCATGCGCTTAATTGGGGGTAAGTGACGTGCAGACTACAATGCTCACTTCCTCTTTCGAGCTCCGACACACTCCGGTGTCCGTGGAGATTACCCAGGCATCGGGGCAAGGTAAAAAGTATTTAATCATTCCATACAAGTACTATTTGGCCACTAAGGCCCTCTCCAGATATTTGGGGTGCATCTCCGGCCAGTGGACCTGCTAACCAAAGCTTTGGGTGCGTTCCACTAACTAGAAGTGGTCCACAAATGCGGACAATATTATTACAAACTTCCTTAATAATATATCAATTTCGACACACTTTCAGTTTTTAAGGTTATATGGGTCTGCCTCCTATATTTATGTAAGTGCGTTTTAAGTTATGTACTGTAAGATTGACTGGATCAATTTAACTGATTGCACTAATTGGACTTCCAGTTTAGGGAGGTATAAATACCTCCTCACCACACTCCACTAACGAAACACATCAGGAGTACTAGCAGAACCATCGGAACTTACAAGGACACAAACGATTAATTCAGCTTGAACCAACTCATCAGATCATCACTGTTCCATCTCAAATCACCAACCCTTGCTTGGGTTACGGACTGCATCTATCCACCATTAACTTTTGGACACACTTCACCCGCACAATCATGTGGACTCTGTCTGCTCTACTCTTGAGCCACCAACAAAATTTCAACACAGGCTGGATTCTAATTGGTGATGTATACCACAGTGTCTCCATCTTGGAGACCCTCCTTGGAACTTTCTGTCTGTTTGAACAAATATTAACAAGCCTTTCTACTAGCCTATCCCTTTTTCCAATTTTTTAATTCGTCTATTTTTTATTAATATTAAATATCCAAGGAAATCTACGCGCTATTAAACTTAATAAATTTGACAACTGGTTTATTTTTATTTGTATTGTTTAGAGTGATTTAAGCACCACTTATCTTGTGTTACTGGTGGCTGTGCATGCCTGAATAGAGCAACACATGAACTGTTCAATCAGGCGCCATGCACTTGAATTCCCCCCATAAGGATGAAGAGCTTCCTTTCCTATTTTATATAGGATAAATTCTGCAAATACAAATACGGTGCAGAATTGGAACTTGAAGATTGTATCACCAGAAATTCATTCCTTTGGGAAATGACTCCTGCAAAACATAATTTACATAAAATGTTGCTGTTATTTTCCTGATATCTAACATTTCATTAATAACATGCAAATACATAGGGGTATAGTTACTAATATTTAATAACACATGGCAGCAAAAAACAAAATTTAAAGGGTTGGCAACCTCACTAATAGCAGACAGCAAAGAATAATATTACAAATTTCAGGACTAATAAATGCACTGTGGTTGTGTAAAGAACACATTCAATTTTTATATTCTACTGTTACAAGTTTCAAGCATTGAAAAGTTCAAGTACTTGCTGTAAATACTTTTAAGTAACTAACACTCGCTGACACTGACAAAGTTAGTGTTAGTTATGTAAAAGTTTAAAACCTTAGTACAATTATTAAGGAGGTCCCTTTCTCTTCAATTACAGTATCTGGAGACACTTAATTGTGCAACAACAAATTTATTTGGAGCTCCCCACCTCTATTGAGACTGAGGGCGGTATTCAATGAGCCTGATTCGCCATGTTTTTAACGGCGAATTTGTGCTGTTTGGCGAATTTTTGACTAAAACGGTGAATCACCCTATTCAATGACCACATGGCGAATACAGTTGAAGGTTTTTTTCGCCATGATTCACCGAGTAGCAATCGCTATCTTTTTATGGAGAAGTGGAATGTGAACTTTTAAAATAAAGTGTTTTGTTTTTTACATTTGGTGTAAAAAAATCAGGAATTTTATTCTGAGAAGGGGCATGCTACTTTTACTCATGTGCTGTAAGCACATGAATATATATTTAATTTTTTTTTTTTTATTATTATTTTTTTTTACACAGCAGCCAGCAGGGGGCGCCGGAGCCGAGCCGCTCATTACATATTCATATATTCACTGCACCCGATCTTTACGATCGGGTATAGTGAATATAGGTCCCCTGCTGGCACCCCCGGGGGGCAGCCTGTGCTGCCTGGCACCCGGGGAGCCCACCTAACCCCCACAAACGTTCTGGGGCAGGCAGAGAGACTTCCATTTCTCTGCCTGCCACCATCCTGAGGCTCCCTGCGGCATACGCCGCAGGAGCTCATATTCGCCGGTCAGGGGCAGCGAGCCCCTGACACGTTGAATACCGGAGCCCGCCGGCTCCGGAACGTGGCGAATGTGCAGCGAATCCTAAAAAGGATTCGCTGCACCTCGCAGGTATTCTCATTGAATACCGCCCTGAGACTTCAACTTGAGACCCAGTGGGTATGAGCAACAAAGAGTTTCATTTAAAATTGATGGACCAATCTATAGGAGAAATTACTTATAATGTGTGGTTTAATGCTGGACCTCATCAATTAATTGATTTTTATTATTAATCATCTACTGTCTGTACGTATTGTTTTTATCTATGTGCTAATATTTTATATTCATTAAAGAAATAATTGATAGATCAACACAGTGCGCTCTCTTAATTGTGTAGTATTTTTAGGTTGAATTTAAGTAATTATTTTGGGAGCAGCACAATGTTTAATTGTAGCTGTGGTCATTAAATATTTATTGATCAATTAACTCATTATTTAAATCTTTTTTTATTTGCGCCCAATATACCTAGAGTATTTTTTTAAATTTTTCTTTAAAATGTGTGAGATTAGTTCACAGTGACGTAGCATCTTTGGTTTGTTTGGGCCCCCACAAAACAAGTTGGTAATGCTCCAAAGAGTACATAATGCAAATAAAAGAGTTGCCAGACTGAATTGTCATTGGGTCCTCCCACCCACTCCTATGCTGGACATGCCCATTTTAAGAAACCTGGTACTTGTTTCCTAGCACGACGCCCAGATTTTCTACGTACGGCACCGTAGGAAAATCGCATTGCATTGCATGGGCCATTATAGCGATGCAATGCGATTTTTTTTCATGTATTTTTTTCTCATTTTACACCACAATATCGCATCACAATCATCGTTGATTTTATATAGTGTGGCGAACGCAGCGAGCCACCGGGCCTGAAGCATGGCGAGCGGACGTGGATTACTTTACATGTATTCCGCTGCGCTCGCCACGCTTCGGGCACTATATAAAATCAACTCAACGTCGATGTGGATAGTGGGGTAATGAAAAAGTCGGAGGTTGTGTTCCGCTGCACTCGCCACGCTTCAGGGTGGAGTGGATAGTGGGGGTGTGCGATGCGATTTTTTTCATGTCTTTTTTTCTCATTTTACATTACAATATCGCATCGCATTGCATGGTTGATTTTATATAGTGTGGCGAGCGCAGCGAGCCAACGGAACCGAAGCATGGCGAGCCCCGCGAGAGGACACAGATTACTTTTCATGTATTCTGCATGCGCTCGCCACGGTTCGGGCTCGGTGGCTCGCTGTGCTCGCCACGCTATATAAAATCAACTCCGTGCCAATGTGGATAGTGGGGTAATGAAAAATTCGGAGGATGCGTTCCGCTGCACTCACCACGCTTCGGGGTGGCACAGATAGTGGGGGCGTGCGTTAGACCTATTTTTTGGAACATACAATCATATTATTGTATACCTAATGTCATGGCATCACACACCCTTTAAAATAACATGCAATCGCATATGATTAAAAATTGCATGCGATCGCATGCGATTTTGCGTCAGATGCGATGCGATGGGCTGGGGCTGAGAGAGCAGTGAATAAATTACATAGGAAAATCGCATTGCATCGCACATCGCATGGCCCTAAAATGGCCCATGTGATTTCACTACGCAGAATAGGGACTAACCAAATTGCTTAGTGGGCGCCGTGCTAGGAAACAAGTACCAGAAATCCATAATTTCCGTGACATGTGGTTCCCCTGGAAAAAGCTTGGCAAGTCCTCTGAATTGTAGCTAGCTAAAAATATACAACCTCTATATATCATGACTTTTCACATTATGAGAAGAGGCAAGAGGAAGGGGACAGTGAGGAAAAAACAAGCTGCCAACGACATGAAGTGGCAAGGAAAGACTAAGGCCTTGGCCAGTGTTTATGCCTTTAGACTTGCTCCAGGATTATGGACTGTATCTTCATTTGGCTGTCTATCCTTATCCCACATGTGTCCAGATTGTACTCCAGTCTGTCTTCACCAGATAACTAGTTTTTTTCCACAGAACAGCAGACAGACAATACCCCTGGAATTATACAGCACACATGGCAGCACCCTTAGAATTATACATGACATATGATGGCACCCTTGAAAGTATATGGCACACATGGTGGAACCCCTGAAATGATACAGCACACATGGCGGTACCCCTGGAATTATATGGCACACATGGTGGCACCCCTAATTTTATACAGCGCATATGACGACACTCCAGGAATTATATACAATGCATGGCAGCACCCCTGGAATTATATGGCACCTGCAGTAAAAAAAAACAATTTTTTAGATATTTTTCTTTACTTTAAAAAAATAAAGTGGCCCCTTAGTAGTCCCCTCAGCAGTCCCCAACATTAATCCCCATAGTATTTCGCCCATATTAATTCCCCATAGTATGCCTCCCATAGTAATCCCCTATAGTATTCCACTTTAGTAATCCCTCTTAGCATTTCCCTATAGTATTACATAGTAATCCCCTTAGTGTTTCCCTGTAGTATGTCCCATGGTGCCCTCCACAGCCGTGCTGTCTGATATCACAACCAGAATAAAAATGGTGCAGATCGCCAGGACTTATATAGGGTCTGGGTCTCACGAAAATCCAACAATGGGATGATGACATTCTGACTTTTTCTACAGAGCCGGCCCTAGGCATAGGCAGACTAGGCAAATGCCTAGGGCACCTGGCATGCCTAGGGGCGCATGCATGCCTTGCCCAGGGCCGGCTCAGGTTGACAGAGACAGTGGCGGTTTTCCACTGCCGCACTTGCCTTTGACCAAGTCCGGCGCTTCCTCTCCTGGGCCGAGTGGCTTAATGTGCCCGCTGGTGCTGCTGCTGCTGAATTGTAGTAACAATGGAGTTTGCACTACCTGTACTATGGTAACAGTATAGACTGCACAACCTGTATTATAGTAACAACAGATAGTGGCACAGAGAGTGAGGGGGAGTAGTTACTTTTTACTTGGGCTGGGTCTGATGGAGGGGCCCAGGTCCTGCTACCCCTTCCCTGTTGCAAAGAGCCTGGTAGTGGAAAAGAGAGGACAGGCTGCCGACTGGAGCACAGCCTCTCTCCCCAGCCCAGGCAGCACACACTGCTCAGTACTGTGTGCTAAGTTTATTTATTATTTATTTATTAATAGTTTCTTATATATTCATATATTCTGCAGCACTTTACAAATAATATTTGAACACTCACATCAGTCCCTGCCCCAGTGGAGCTTACAATCTATATTCCCTACCACATGTACATGCACACACAGACATTCTAGGGTTCATTTGCTGAGAGTCAATTAGCCTTCCAGTATATGTTTGGATTGTGGAAGGAAGCCAGAGTACACGGAGGAAACTCACGCAAGTACAGAGAGAACATACAAATTCCGCACAGTTAGGGCCATGGTGGGAATTGAATCCATAACATCAGTGCTATGAGGCAATAATGCTAACCATTACACCATCTGTATTGCCCCCCCTCCCGCCCCCCCTAAGTTGGGGAGAGAGGCAGCAGCTGCAAAAAAAATTGCCAAAGGACACCAGTTTGTGAGTAGACAAATCATGTAGTAATGCAAGGTGTATAAATGCAATTTAAGTTTTTGAAGCTGGGAAAATAATAGGAAAGTATTGCCTAATTTTATTGTACATACAGACAATTAGCAGACAATTTTTTTTCCCCCGGTCTAAGACATACTTGCCAATTTTTAAATACTAGAACCAAGGAAATACTTGTTTCTGCTTGTTAAAAAATCTATGTAACATTAGTAGCAGTATATTTTGGAAAGTTTTATGACTGAAATGGGAGCCTCCCGCAGGATACGGGAGGATAGGCAACTATGGTCTAGGATTTACTTGAGCTAGAACACTTTCCTGAAACATTTTTGTGCATATTTTAAATTTGTAAATGTTGTGCCCTGGAACAAGACAGATCAGCATTTAAGCTTCATCTTACAATTGTTCCCTTATGTAAATGTCCATTAGTATGTTCTTGAGGACATAAAACTGTGTGCAGTATTTTATCTAACTTTTACCTGAACAGTAACACAAAATACATTTACAGAAGTTTTCATACATTAAATAACAGCAGAAAATAAATACTCCAAAATTTAATTTCATAGAATATATCACTCAAATAAACATGATTATTTTCTCCCACAATAAGCCTTAAAAATGAAATAAACCCATCCATTAATATATAAGCAATAACCGTCTGCATAAACTGTTTGAGCAGATGAACAACAGAATAAGACTCGGAAGACAGGAGTTTAAGCAAAGAAAGAAACATATGTGAATGGGCGATTGAGGCAATCACTGTGGAGTAACGGGCTGTAGACAGTCTCCTGTTACTATTTTTAATTTGCTATTGCACTTCCTGAACAATTGAATGTATCTATAACTGCCTAAGAAATCACATTGACTCGTTTTTAATAATAGCTTTCTGCAGAGGCTGGAATAGTAAATCATGCTAAATTTGCATCGGCTTCAATGTAACTTTTTGTGGTCAATAAAACAAGCTCATTTAAATAGGAGATCAATGTAATGATCATTTTCTCATATCAGCATGTGCACCTTCACGCCAGAAAATGTCTATTAGACAGAGTTATACTGCACAATAAACCCCGGCATGAATGCCGTCCAAATCTGCTGTGTGAAACACAGCAGCTTAAAGCGTCTTTGTGCCGCAGAGCGGTTTTGTATCTAAATTGAGAATTATTTTGGTCTCTTTGATGTTAAATAAATGTTCTCATATAACCAGACAGCACTTGTGCAGTGCCCCAAAGGAAAAAGCAATAAATGTTTTTGTTCTTTAAAGAAAAAAATGAAGACCATATATTCTTTTCAATTTTCCTTTATAGAGATTTAAAACTTCATAAGAATGTCTGACATGTTTTATTGCATGATATGCTGAGTGCATGCAGCCTAACAAGGATAAAGTCAGTAGGTCAAACCTATTGAAGCTGACATACACTGGGTCAACCAGTGAAGGTCTACATGTCTTAGCTCGACATGGGAAAGTTCAACAGGGTCGGAAGGTTGACAATGGGATAGTTGACAGTCAAAATGTCGTCATGCATTTTCCACTTTATTTTGAGCCGACATGTGGCGACAGTTGGTATTTCATACCCTACCATCCACTATGGCATGGAGGGAGAATAAAATAGTGTGCCGAGCTCAGGGGCAAGAGCAGTGAGCCATGTGAGGGGACATGGTACATTTGTTGACCTAATGCTTGTGTCAACCTTCCGACCCCGTCGACCTTACCTACAGATGGGTCTTCTCCCATCTTGGCAGGGGATGGCGCTGGCGTCGCCAGCCGCCATCCCCCGCCATCGCCATGGCGATGGTGAGAAGGGGACGCGCGCACACGAGAGGCGTGCGCGTCCCCTTCCGACGGCGCTTCCATACGTTTCCCCGGGTCCCCGCCGGCTTGCCGCCGGTAACCCGGGGTCCCCGCCGCCTGCCCGCACCCCCCCTAACCCCCCCTAACCCTGTCCGTCTCCCTGAGGCGGAGACGGACAGGGTTTCCGTCGCGGTAGCGACGGAGACTGAGACGCGCGTGCGCGTGAGACGCACGCGTGTCTCAGTCTCCTCGCTGGCATGGCTGCTGGCGGGTCGCCAGCGCGTACGTTCTGGCGACCCGCCAGCAAGGATGGGACCTGCCCCATCTCTATGTTGACCTATTTAAAGTTTCGACCTTAGACCTATCGACCTTCAGTTGTCAACACAATATATGTCAATCTAAATTTAGGTTGACCCAATGACCCATGCCCACCCAATACTTGTAACATAGTTACATACTAACTTAGATTGAAAAAAAGATGTCAGTCCATCAAGTTCAAACCATTTGACTAGACTAAGTAATAACTATATGATTCCCTTTATGGCTAAGAATTTATTAAGTTTTAGTTTAAACTCATTTACTGCAATCACTGTTTCCACATTTTCTGGCAAAGAGTTCCAGAACTTAACTGCTTTTATGGTGAAGAAACCCCTTCTTAATTCGGTATGGAATACCTCTTCCTCGAGCCTAAATGTGTGCCCGCGTGTCCTAAGTACAGTCTTGTACTGAATAAGTCTACTCCTAGTTCCTTATGATTTCCAATCCTGTATTTGAACATACAGTACTAATCAACCTCCTCTCAACCCCAAATTTTCCAGTGTATACATATTCAGCCTAGATAGCCTATCTTTATATTCTAGTGACTCAAAATCCCTTATTAGTTTAGTTGCCGTTCTATGAATTAATTTATTTCTTTTTTTAAGGTGAGGTGCCCAGAACCGAACAAAGAATTTTTAATAGAGTACAATCACACTGGCATCTCTTGAGTCCTTTCCCTTTTAATACATGCCAGGGTCTGTTTGCTTTTGTTACAGCACTTGAGCAGTGTGCACTATTACTCAACCTAACATCTATGCTGACCCCTAAATCTTTTTCCACTGCAGAACTTTTCATATTAACTTAATATACCTTAAAACTAGCATGTTAATGTTTGGTTCCATAATGAATTACTTTGCATTAAATTGCATCGTCCATCCAACTGGCCAATTTTCGAAATGAAATAAGTCATTTTGCAGTGCTTCCACATCCCATTTTTGTGTCATCTGAAAATATAGCAATTTTACTTTCTATGCCATCACCTATATATCGTTTATGAGTAGATTTAAAAAGGTGGGACCCAATAAAGATCCTTGCGGATCTCCACCTTGGACCTTTCCCCAACTGCACAACTGCACATTTTTTCCCCCTACCCCTAAGTTACGAAGTTTTCATAACAACCTTTTATGTGGCACAGTGTCAAATGCCTTTGCAAAATCTAGAAAAATTACACCCACTAATTTCCCTATGTCCACTTTCCTGCTGATTTCTTCGTAGAAACTAATCAAGTTTGTCTGGCATGATCTATTTTTAATGAGCCCATGTTGAGCCTTACTTATCACCTTGTTGTGTTCTAATACATTTTGGATATTATCCCCTCTAATATTTTTCCCACAACGGATGTTAGGCTGACCATTCTTTAATTTGCAGGATTTTTTTTACCACACTTTATCAATATTGGCACAACATTTGCTATATGCCAGTCCCTCATTACAATCTTTACATTTACTGATTCCTTGATGATCAGCTATAATAGCAGTGTTTTTTTTAGTACCCTTGGATGTATTTCATCAGGGCCTAGAGACATGTTAATATTTAGATCAAGTAATCTATTTTTAACTGTTTTCTCACTTAAACATAAAGCTGCAAAGCTATCAAGAGCTGCACTTTCTTTTTGAGGGAAAACATCTAAAAATGTTCTCTTGTAAACACTGAAGCAAAATAGTAATTGAATATTTCTGTTTTTCCTTCTTCCTCTATTACTTTAAAGTGTGCCACCTTTCTGTGGTACCTCTAAATCAGGGGTCTTCAAACTATTTTGCTCTGGGACCTTTCCAGACAATAAAAATAACTACAGGACACCAGCAAGTTACTGCAGAAGGTCATCAAATCACATGTGTAGGCATCAGATAGCACAGGCATAAACTAACTTAACTCCATGCCAACATGGATAGTTCATACCCTCACTATCCATGTTGGCATGGAGTTGATTTTAGATAGCATGGCGAGCGTAGCGAGCCACCGAGCCCGCAGCATGGGCGAGCGAAGCGAGCCCCGCAAGGGGACACAGACGCACGGCGCCATGCTGGCGCCGTGAAACTACACAAGTACCGTTTAGACTCCTCACATCATTTTGTTCCTCCACAATGCTACCACAATGCATTGTGGAGGAACAAAATGATGTGAGGAGTCTAAACGGTACTTGTGTCGTTTCACGGCGCCAGCATGGCGCCGTGCGTCTGAGTCCCCTTGCGGGGCTCGCTTCGCTCGCCCACGCTGCGGGCTCGGTGGCTCGCTACGCTCGCCACGCTATCTAAAATCAACTCCATGCCAACATGGATATATGAACTATCCATGTTGGCATAGAGTTAAGTTAGTTTATTTTAGATAGTTTGCCGAGCATAGAAACCGGAAGTAGCATGCTGGCGCCGTGAAACTACACAAGTGCCGTCTAAACTAACAGATAGTTCAACAGATTTTCCAGACGTCTTGATTCACTGAGATTAGAAAATTCATCAGCCTGATGGTCAGTAACATGGAGTTGCGACCCCGAGCTGAGAAGGCCAGGACCCACTTTGGGGTCAGGACACACAGTTTGAAAACCCATGCTAAAATAGAATGTTGACTCATTTAAAGGCAGTTACACACTACACTGTCTTTGTGTGTACCCAGTGAAAATGGCTGCTGAGGGAATGTGGCACAGTGCTGGCATGTGAAAGTGCATACACACTTGCCGATACTGGCAGGAGGGAGCAATTGAGGGGGAGCAATCTGCAGCAAGGTCCTCGTTAAGGATGTGCTTGGTCACTTGTATATGCATGACAATGGAGGTAATGTTAACCCCTTCCCGACATATGACGTACATGTACGTCATATGACGGTTGCGGGGGAATCAAGCCAGCTCACGGAGTGAGCTGGCTTGAAAGAGAGCAGGTAATGGCTGTATATTACAGCCAGGTACCTGCTCTCACGGCCACGAGCAGCGAGTTCGCCGATCGTGGCCGTTTAACCCTTTAAGCACCGCGGGCAAAGCGCCCGCAGTGCTTAAATAGCTGATCGGAGGGGGGGGCGCCCCCCTCCGGCGCCGATCGGGGCCCCCCGCGGCGAGATCGGAGGGTGCCGATTGGTTGCCATGGCAGCCAGGGGTCTAATGTAGACCCCTGTGCTGGCCATGTCAGCATTCCTATTACATCCTGCCTGAGGCAGGATGTAATAGGAAGTGCTGAAAATCACTATGTTCAGCCATAGAGCTCTATGGCTGAACCTAGTACAGGCGATCGCGCCCCCTAGTGGTCAAGTACACTAGGGGGCCTTGTAGTAAAAGTAAAAAAATAAATAAAAAAAAGTTAAAAAATAAAAAAAAATAAAAAAATATTAAAAGTTCAAATCACCCCCCTTTCCCCATTTCACAAATAAAAATAAATAAAAAATAAATAAAAAAAATAAACATATTTGGTATCGCCGCGTTCCTAAAAGTCCGATCTATTAAAATATAACATTAGTTATCCCGCACGGTTAAAGGCGTAAACGGAAAAAAATTCCCAACGCCAAAACTACGTTTTTTGGTCGCATCGCCTACCCAAAAAAATTTAACTAAAAGAGATCAGAAAGTCGCACATATCCCATAATGGTATTAATTAAAAAGTACACTTCAGCCCGCAAAAAATGAGCCCTCACCAGGTCCGTAGGTGGAAAAATAAAAAAAGTTATAAGCCGCAGAACATGGCGACGCGCCGCAAATTAGAAAAACCGTAAAATTTTATATTTTTTTTTTAGTGGTAAAACGTAACGAAAACTATATAAGTTTGGTATCACCGGAATCATAACGACCCATAGAATAAAGATAACTTATCATTTTAAACGAACTATGAACTCCAAAAAAAACGTTACCAGCGCAAAATTGTGGAATCGCTTTTTTTTCCTTTTTACCTCACATTGAATTATTTCCTGATTCCCCAGAATATTATACGGTATAGTAAATGGCACCATTAAAAAGTACAACTTGTCCCACAAAAAAAAAGCCCTCATGTGCCTATATAGCCGGAAAATTAAAAAAGTTACGCTTATTTGAACGCGAGGAGGAAAAAAAAAAGAAAAGTTAACAAAAAACGCCCGGTCGGGAAGGTGTTAATGGCCCAGGGGAGTATGCATCCTTGACAATATCCAGCAAACACACTAAGCAATATTTTAAACAATATCGCTCAGAAGGGAAACAATGAGCGATATTGTTTAACATATTGCCCTTTTTTATGGGGTTTTAGTGTAACTGAGGCCTGGAGTCAGATAAATACCTGCTATCTGTTTTAGAGCTTGCAGGGCTGATGTAAATATATTATTCCTAGCTAGCTATCCAACTAGCTCCTCTCCAATCTGTCCTCAATGCTGCAGCCAGGCTTATCTTCCTCTCCCGCCGCTCTAATTCTGCCACTCCCCTTCAACAAAATCTGCACTGGCTTCCATTCCCCTACAGAATCCTCTTCAAACACCTCACACTCACATACAGGGCCATCTCTAATTCCATTGCTCCATATATCTCTAACCTCATCTCCATTCATACACCCTCCCGCCCTCTACGGTCAGCTGACGACTGTCGTCTCTCCTCCACCCTGATCACTGCTTCCCATGCTAGAGTACAGGACTTTGCCCGTGCTGCACCCCTTCAGTGGAACGCACTCCCTCGCTCCATTAGACTCTCCCCGACCTTGCAAAGCTTCAAACGGGCACTGAAAACTCACCTATTCATCAAAGCGTACCCTTCCACTGCATAAACCAGCTGGTTCTCCGACCCCTTGCCTGTTTCCTGTTTACATCCTGCTATCTAACCACCACCCCCTCGCTTGCACCTCTTGTAATCTGTCTGTCTCCCCTTCCTACTAGATTGTAAGCTCCTCCGAGTAGGGCCCTCTTCCCTCCTGTTGTCAAAGCCCACTTCTCTTCACATTTCACTCACAGCTCTCCTTTACTCCAACACTCAGTGACCATCTTCGTCTGCATACTCCCCTCCATCATTGGCCTCAAGCCTCTAGTTGTATGTTGATTGAGTCCTCACTACTTATATCCAAGCTGTAATGTGTATTGATCTGTGGCGCTCTTTATTTGTACTGTATTTTTGTTATTTATTCAATGTTATGCCAAGTTTTGTTTCCCTGTATTGTTCCTTTGTACGGCGCTGCGAAACACTTGTGGCGCCTTATAAATAAAATTATAATAATAATAATAATAATAATATTCCTCCAGTACGTAAATCATACATTTTTTCACTACATTATATAAAGTCTCATTTATCTATTTTCTTTGCAGTTTACATTAGACTTGTAAAGGGGAGACCAGGGGCATAATTAGAACTTTGTGGGCCAATAGCACACTCTTTAAATGAACCACACCCCTATTTGCACCAAGTAGTAAACAACAAACCCATTTACCGCACATGATATAAATAAAATAGGCTTTCCAGAAACTATGTAAAAACCAAACCTGGACCGCCGGACAGGACATACAAATCTGTAGTCCAGAGCTTGTAGTGTCTGGTCCAGGGGGTGTCCCGTCCTGGGTGTGCCTTGTACGTGGGGATGTCATGTGAAGCCCCCCTCCCCCCCCTGGACAGGACACCCCCAAGACGGGACATCCCCCTTGGTCTTGTCTGTGTCCGGTTTTTACCCATACATGGCTATCCCCCCTTTCAGACCGTACAAATTAAATGGTATATTGCCATTTCTTTACCGTTTAAAACGGTAATATGTGCGGTCTGAAAGGTCCAGAGTGAATTTACCGTTTTAAAATAACCAGTATTTTAAAACGGTAAAAAAGCAGGGTCCTACACGTTTCAGACCCGTTTTTTTTTGCGGTCTGAACGGGTCTGAAATGGTACCCAGGCAGCAGTGAGCACTCTTGGTCCCCAGTGCCTGCATATTTAATGAGCCGGCCGCTAATTACATATGCGCATATGTAATTAGCCGATAATTACATATGTGCATATGTTATTAGCCGTTCATTACATATGTGCATATGTAATGCTCGGCCGGCTTGTTAAATATGCACTGCGCTGGCTCAGAGGGACCAGCGCAGAGGGAACCTGGCTCAGAGGGGACCCCCCCCCCCCAATGTGTTTAAGAAAACCCCCATGCGCTGGTACCTCATGCCTTACGATCCTGGCTGTCGGCTCCTGCTGCTTATAAAAAAAAGTGACTTTCGGAAAATGGCTGCCCCATAGGAAAGACTGTTTGAAAAAACTGTCTTTGGTATGGGGGCAGCCATTTTCCGAAAGTCACTTTTTTATAAGCAGCAGGAGTCTGCACAGCCGGGATCCGCAAGGCATGAGGTACCGGCTGCATGGGGGGCTTTCTTAAACACATTGGGGGGGGGGAGAGTGTGTTAGCCCTATTGGTTGGGGGGGGGGTGTGTGTGTTAAAACTGTAACACGCTGCCACACAGCGTGTTACAGTGGGGGGGGGGGGGGTTGCTGAAGACCGCACTGGCTTTGATCCTGTATTTGGTAAGTTTCCAAAAACGGGTCTGCCAGTGTCAAAAAACGGCACTTAAATGGTAATATCCCTTTTAAGAGATGCGGTGTGAAAGGGGTTTTACCTGGCAGACCCGTTTTTAGAAACGTTTCAAAATACCTGGCCAAAGCCAGTTTTGCGGTCTGAAGGCAGCATAAGACTGTGCTCCGCAGCTGACTACTGTGCCTGTTTCCTGTACCTTCTCCTCTCCTTCACTGTACAGCAGCATTAATTACAAGAGAGAAAGGGTTCAAGCCACCCGTAAGCAAACATTATCTGTCTCCACTTGTTTATCTTTTAATTGGCTTAAAATGTGCTTAGATGCAGATTAGATCATTTCTGAATATTTAGTAGAAAGTACATTCTGATGATAACTTTTTCCTTTGCCATAAGAGTGTTAATATATGTCCTGCCTATTGCCTACTCTTTGTTGATTTTCCAATCTACACTGATAGTCATGACCTCCAATGTCCTCCATATATATGAGTCCATTATAGCCTCTGGCCAAGGTGTTCAGGCCTCACTGAGTATTACTAGGTCATTTATTTTTTCCATTATATATTTTTTCCCATCATTCGCCTTGTCCACTAGGCATCTGTACTGTGATAAAAGTTGTGAATGTATCAGTTAGTATTAACCTTCCCCTAATGAAGAGCTGATCTGTTAAGTTTTCAAGGTCACCTCTAGTGGAGTTCATGTTAATAAAATATGTGACTTATGTACAGGAAATTGAGGGTAAATCTAGGAAACCTGCTCCACCCTTAACCAGAAGTCACAAACCAGCTCAATCAGAAAAGTGATTGTGCCAGTCTAAACAATTACACTGTAAAGGCGTAGATAACACTCAAAATAGATCCATATTATTATTTTTTTAATATATTTATACATCTGATGGTTTTATAATTATATCATTAACCCATTTGTCTGGCAAGTTTCATTTGCATGGACCACCCTTAATCACTTCACCGCAAAACATAATTTTTCCAGGACAAATATCTACAACAAAAAAATCTATGTGATCTAAAGAAAACTAACATTAGTTATAACTAGAACTACAAGTTGCTTTGTCAAGGCAATTTCCTAAGAAGCAACCTGTGCCTGTAACTGTAAATCAGTAATATATATATATATATATATATATATATATATATATATATATATATATATATATATATATATATATATATAGAAATGTGGTATGACTTCTGCGCCTTCAGTGTATCAATAATCCTTCTTAGTGAATCAATATATGCGTACCATCAAATGAGTGAGGAATTCTCATGTAGTGATATCTTTCTTTGCAGCGATCTCCTTCCCTCGCTTTCTCTCCTGTAGACACGTCTCAAGAAGGCGTTCCAGGCATAGGGAAAGTCGATGGGGGAGTGTATTATTACAAGTGATCACTATTTTGGTGACTTAGTTAAATGATATTTTAAAGTGCTTGTGCATAGGAATATAATAGGTGAACAACGCCACCTAGTGGACTATTAAAAATGATCCACGTGATGATCACCTCGTGAAAAAGGTTTTATAAAGGGTAAAGACAAACAACTCACACTTGGAGCCTGTACCTCCAGGTATTATCCAATGGGTATTGTCCAGATCCCTTAAAACTAAAAAACTCCCAAAAGGGAAAAGAATATAGCGTAATATTGCTTATAAACAATAAAACATTTATTTCAAAAAAAGGCAATGTACATTAATTAAAAGAAAACATGCATGAGGACAGTAGAAAATGAATGGACCCGTACATTGGCAAAAATAGATATAGCTCTTATCTGATTTATGATGCCAGTGGGGGATGGAGAGGCAGTGTTACCCGACCGGTTTCGTCCCTTCTAATCCTTATGGTGGGACTTCCTCAGGGGTTAGGAAGTCCCACCATAAGGATTAGAAGGGACGAAACCGGTCGGGTAACACTGCCTCTCCATCCCCCACTGGCATCATAAATCAGATAAGAGCTATATCTATTTTTGCCAATGTACGGGTCCATTCATTTTCTACTGTCCTCATGCATGTTTTCTTTTAATTAATGTACATTGCCTTTTTTTGAAATAAATGTTTTATTGTTTATAAGCAATATTACGCTATATTCTTTTCCCTTTTGGGAGTTTTTTGGTTTTAAGGGATCTGGACAATACCCATTGGATAATACCTGGAGGTACAGGCTCCAAGTGTGAGTTGTTTGTCTTTACCCTTTATAAAACCTTTTTCACGAGGTGATCATCACGTGGATCATTTTTAATAGTCCACTAGGTGGCGTTGTTCACCTATTATATTCCTATGCACAAGCACTTTAAAATATCATTTAACTAAGTCACCAAAATAGTGATCACTTGTAATAATACACTCCCCCATCGACTTTCCCTATGCCTGGAACGCCTTCTTGAGACGTGTCTACAGGAGAGAAAGCGAGGGAAGGAGATCGCTGCAAAGAAAGATATCACTACATGAGAATTCCTCACTCATTTGATGGTACGCATATATTGATTCACTAAGAAGGATTATTGATACACTGAAGGCGCAGAAGTCATACCACATTTCTATCTTTTACTTACTGGTCTTATGGAAATTAGGCCAACCTGATGACATCTGATGACACAGTTTGAACTCTGGAGTGTTTTCAATAATTTTTAATATAGACATTTTTTGCGTTTTTTGCACATTTGCACTGTGCACTTTATATATTTGTAAATCACTGGTTTAACACTTAGTGAGTGGCAGCGCTGTTTGTGCACCACACACCATATATATATATATATATATATATATATATATATATATATTTTGTCTAGTGTACTTGAGTCTCCAAAATGCTGCCATCTGCTGGTAGAGAGATTGAAACCACATCTCTTTTCTCACAAATGCACAAACACAGAAGGTACAGTAGCAGAGTAGCTTTCGAAGCTTTTGCTTCAAGCGGGCTTATCTCTTATATATTTAGCCAGATCTGTCAGTCAAGCAGTGTGGCAAACGGTGGGCGGGGTTTCACGGGTGATTGACAGGCCCATCCACCGTCAGCCACACTGCAAAAGCAAGGCACCTCCTTCCTACTGTTCTCCACAAGCACACACCCCTCCTCGCACACCACTCCCTATGCCTGCCCACTAACTCCATCCACGCCTGCTCACCACCCACAACCCCTCCCCTAACACACTCATCTCCTGCCCGCCCATAAGGCATCTACACACCGCGCGCCCAGCCCCCCCTCATATACGCGCGCCGTCCCACCGCCCCACCGAGCATTTCACCCGTCCCCCTTCAACATTAACACGCCCCCCCTTCTGCCACAGCGGTCCCCGGCTAACCCCGCCCCCCGACACGCTGATCTGGGTCGGGCAACGGCTGGACCACGCCTGCGGCACATCATCATTATCCCACCGCCCCGCAGGACATTTCGCCCGCCCCCCTGCTGCCTCACACATGCAGCAACATTACCAGGCCCCCCCTTCTGCTACACCGGTCCCCGCCTAACCCCGCCCCCCGACACGCTCATCTGGGGCGCTGCGGCACATTATCTTTGTCAACATGGCTCCCTTCTGCCACAGCGCTCCCCGGCAAAGGCAGATAAAAAAACCCGCCCCTCAGACCCGCTGATCAGTGTCGGGCGACGGACGGTACCCGGCTCCGGCACCAATAATAACACACAGTCGGAAAATGGCTGCCCAAATACAGCATTATGGGGGAAGCCATTTTCCGAGGGTCTGTTATTATATTACCACTGCACCCTGAGCCGGCTACCGCCCGTCACCAAACACAGATCTGCGTGTCGGGTTTCTGTGAGAAGGGGGGCGGGTTCATGTTGGTGACGGAGCCGGGGCACGCTACAGGCTGTTGCTGTAAGGAGGGGGGAGGACATTAGTATAGTCCGCCAGACCCCCCCTGCAAAAAAAACAGCCTAGCGCCTGCCCACCACCAAGGGGGATGCGCACAGTGCCCCACCCGCATCCCCCAACGTCACCTCCCCTCACACTATATCTCACACTCACATATATTTCTACTTCTGATGGGGCGAAGCCCCTCACAACGGTGTGAAGAGCGCCCGGAGGGCGCGATGAATCACCTAGTTAGTAATATACAATACAATAAGAATTGTTGTGTAACCACAAGTCAATGAATGCTTGTCACTGTCTTAACTTCCTCTCATTCTTATCTTTCTCATTCCTGAAATCTCCTCTCAGGTTAATAAAGAGAAAATACTGTAAAGTGGCAAACAATAAATTAATGGATGTCATCAATAGACTCTTTATAAAATAAACAATTCATCTAGTATTTAATATTACAGAAAGATTTTGTATTGCACAAACAATAGTATTTAGCAAATCTGTAGGCAGCAAATAAATGAAAGAGGGATTTTTTTAAAATCAAAACATGACAAAATACCCATTTAATTTGTTCCATACTGTACACACAGACAGTGGCGTAAGTTCATCCCAGGGGCCCGGAGGCAAGATGAATGCCGGTGCCCCCCCCCCAAAACTCCCAACATATTTTTATACATATACATACACGTATGGGGCTTGGAGGGGCGCTAGCATTCATCTTGCCTGCGGACGCCCTGCGAGAGTATCCAGTGCAGCAGAAGGGAAGGGGAAAGTCGGTGGTAGCAGGCAAGAGCCGGGCGCAGTACATGAAGATGCCCGGCGGGGGGGGGGGGGGGGGGGTCTCTTACCCGGCTCCCAGGTCCTGGCTTACTGCTGCATCAGGGGCTCGCTCACCCGCGCTGGCTGTGGCCTGCCTCCCTCCTGGCTCATCGTCGCTTTCGCTGGCTCTCACTAGCTCAGGCGGATGTCAGGCCCTTCCACGGAGCAGTGAGCAGCCAGCGACATCACAGGTGACAGGGTGGATCAGGGGAGGGGGGCGCTGCGCGGTGCCGCTTCGCGGCCACTGACTGAAAGGGGTGGGGGGCATCCCCACCAGCACCACTAATCAAGGGCTGATCAGCGGAACATTGGGACTCGGGGGCAATGGAGCCAGTGCCCCCTTTGAGGCTGGCGCCCGGCGGCACATGACTCCATTGCCTCCGGGAGTTCCGCCACTGCACACAGATTTGTAGTAAATTATTATTAGCACCGATAGCAAAGGTATTTTTGTTTTTTTAGCATTCATTCTGCCACACAGCTGATACCATGTAAAAATGGGTTAAACAGAACACATGCATTTTTTACATTTAATGTTCCAGAGCACTATTTCACTTCTTGGGTAAGCATCTAAAGCAGAATTTGTAACTGTCTTTGTTCTAATTAGGGGTAGATATAACAGTTTCTGTTGATAAACTGTCTTTATACTGTATATCCAGAGTGTATTTTCAGACATTTAACTCTTTTCTTAATTTCACAATGTCATGTTTTATTGCCCACTGTATACTGTGGATGATTGTCCTTTGCTGGCGATGAAGTCTTTACTGTAATCTACAGATACATGTATTCTATTTACAAATCCATCTGCAAGTCCTTTGTGTTGACCTTCAATATATTTGTTCACTTTATTTCCGTCAGATACTTCACTTGGATCTGAGACTGGAGGCTATAAAAAAGTGAAATGTGTGCTATCTGTCAAAGCTCTGATCTCAGGTGAATCGCAATTTGATGAATTTTTACAACTAAAACCTGTCCTGGTATTTATACCCAATCCCCTGGTTAATGCTCCGGCTATGGAACAGTATAATGTTTGGAAAAGTTTTGTGTCCACATTTAATTAGGGGATACTGCTGAAGTTAAGCATCAAGTTGGGCTGCGAAATGAAGAATAGAATTCTACTGTCAATCACTGAGACCTGAAGAAAAGCAATAAATATATATAAGTATGTCTGCAGTGTTTCAGGCTATACATCCTCTATTTATCTTCTCTCCTGTTTCTTTTGTATCCCTCTCTCTCTCTCTCTCTCTCTTTCTCTCTCATTCGCTCTCTCTCTCTTGGCTAAACAAAAACTGTCATTTTTATTGGACATAGGACTTAAAGTCCGGGCTTCCAGGTCCTCTGCACATGTTTGAATTAGAAAAAAAGGATCACAAAAGTTTAAGCCTGACTGGTGAAGAGATAAGAGTACAGTTAACACTGCCCCATTTTTTGGGACACTTCTGCATCCCACATGGGGCCAGCAGTGTCCGGCTGTTGTGGGGGGGGGGGGGATTTGGAGTCTCCTCTGCACTGCACTGCTCTGCCTAGCACAGCGTTTATTCACAGGAGGCATAGGGACAGGGTGCATGACCAGGGCTGGATTAAAGACCTAATGGGCCTGGAGCTGAAAATGTTCAAGGGCCTATTATGAGAAGTGAAGGAGGTGAGGCCAAAGTCATGCAGGCATGTATGACCCAGACACTATGAGGTAAATTAACTAAGATGGGAGTTCTATTGAAGATGGGATGTTGCTCATAGCAACCAATCATATTCTATCTGTTTTCTTCTAGAAGGTGC
Organism: Crinia signifera; assembly: GCF_055691185.1. Lineage (NCBI taxonomy): Eukaryota > Metazoa > Chordata > Amphibia > Anura > Myobatrachidae > Crinia > Crinia signifera. Next base: position 113,960,813 of record NC_139223.1, read on the forward strand.
TAAAAAAAACATTGCATCATTTTGTGTGGAAAAGGATGTGGGCAGCTGGTGATCATCAGGTTTTCTTGGTGATGGGCCTTTTTTATGTGGAAGCCTGGAGCTACAGCTCCATCTGCTCCATTGTTAATCTGGCTTTAGGCATGAGCAGCACCATTGCCAACACAGCTGGCCATTCCACCACAGCAGCAAAAATTGGGGAGTGGCTTCGTGGCATGGTGGGCCATACAGGAACCCCAACCAGGAACCTGACAAAGTTGGAGGGTTTGCAGCAATATTCCGAAATGTAATTGGCATCCTGCAATAAGCAATGTAATGAGGTAAGGGAAAGGGACATCTAGGACTTGTATGTATGTTAAAAAGAAAATAATTAACCCTTTGCCCAAGGTTTGTGTTCCTAAATTAAAACCTTCAGTTTACAGAAGTCCCACACAGGTAGCCTTCCAGATGCAGACAGTAAGGAAGTATTCCTTTTAGAAAAAACTCTCTTCCTTCACCTCTGGAAAGAATGACATCACAGAAAAAGAAAGAGACTGTGTGTGGGGAGGTAAGGGTGAACTTCTAAACTCATTGCTGGTTGGGGTGTCATCCCCTCTCAGTGTTATCAATCATCAGCCATTCTGTGTGCCCTGCTACAGCTGTTATTGCAGTTCAGATCTGCAGGAGATACTGTATAGAGTAGCTGGAAAGGACTACAGAACTGTGCGTGGACTTTGTTAGTATAATCCTGCTTGCTGGATCTCCCTGAAAAAAAGTTCCCCTTGTTTTATATGGTAACCCACTCTTCTGTGTTATGCCTGAACCCCAGGAAACTCATTTCACCCAGAATCCTCACAAGCCCTTCTCCCACAAGAAGATACAGATTAAAGCCTCAGCACATCTACAAAATGTGGCAAAATGGCATTTGTCTCTGCACCTCCTGCCCCCAAGCAACTACAGCATGTCAATCATATTGGAGTTTAGGGTGCTCTGAATGCGACAATGCATGATCCATTCTGCACATGATCAGAACTTTAAATGTTGGAGATGTATGCAAAGCATCATGCTTGAGTAAATCTCTAATTAAGCTCTTTGCCCCTTACATTGTCAGCATATGGATCCATAAAAAAATATTGGGCACTAAAATGGTTGGTCCCCAAATAAAGAAATCTTACATTAGTACCCCCTTTATGTAAGTGAATCATTTAGTGGGCCCACCTTCATTTATTGCTCTCTTAATATATATTTAAAAAAAAAAAACAATTGTGGCATTGGCACATGTAGATCTTACAGTTTGCAAAGTACCAAAAAACATGCAGTAAAGATGTCCCCTCCTCAATACTCAAAACTCAATACACCATGGAGAGTGAGGTGCCCGTCATGAGTCAGTCACCAGGTCCCGAGCAACTCTGCTAGCATGGGTCATCTTAGAATGTGTGTTCACCGTTCATGATGTGTGTTAACCGTCCCGCTCACACCTAGCACTGCAGGCGGCGGGGGGTGGGGGGGGGGGTGGCAGCCGGGGGCAGAGCACTGGGCATTTCCATGGTGATCAGCAGTTGTCAACTGCCTGCCCGCTTCCCATACAGGGCGCTCGGAGATCTGAGACACCACAGAGGTGTCTCAGATCTGCAAGCGCTGGAGAAATCATTCGATGGTAGACAACCATTGAATGATTTCTCCCCCGTCCCCAAGGCTGCAAATAGATGATTATGCAATTTGACCATTTGCAGCCCTGCATGTGATCCTGACGTGCGAGGTGGTGTGGGGTGTGCGGCAGGCCATGTGGGTGACGTGAAGGGGACCAGAAAAAGGTGTGTTGAATTTATGGATATTCTTGGGAGGTAACAGGAGGAGTCAAAGCCAAAGAGGGTGTGTCACTGTGTTTAAAGAATCATATACATAATTAAAATATTTATAACCTGCAGGTGACCTAATTATATAGAGACTGCAGAAGAAGTGAAGGCCTTTCCTGCAAGAGGTTGCATTGTGGACACTAAAAGGGAGATGGGACTAGAGTTGGATATTGCATAGGCTGGAGCATTAGGGATGGTAGACTAAAAAACAATAAAAGTTAGGAATAAGTGTTAGGGCACATTTGCAGGCTGAGGAAATAAATAAAAAAGATAGAAGATAAAAAAAGCAAACCTGGATAACTGAATAAATAACCAGAGATGAGGCAGAAGTCACTGGAAGAATAGAAGTGGTTGAGGGCAATGATCATAATTTTGGGATATCATACCAATGCTGTTTGTCCTTGGTAAAGTGGAACATGTATTTATTTTGTTGTTTTTCTTTTTAAATCCCATTTCCTTAATAATTCTAGCACTGGGTTGATCATTGGAGGGATGGTTGCAGGGGGGAAAACCCCATGCAGTGTGTCCCCTTGCTAAAGTGCTATTGTATCTGCCTAATACAGCTGGGTCAACCTAGTGCTAGTTATTGGAACATAATGAGGACACCATGCTAGTTTCCCCCCCATTATTTACTGTAAGTACCTGCCTAGCTTTGGAGGCCATGTGCTGGCTATCAATATGGGGGGAATCCATGCCATATTTTGTTTTATTAAAGTTACATTTTACTGCAGGTTCCATCATGAATGCTTTTGCTAAAGGGTGTAGCTAGATTTTAATGAAATCAGAAAATGGATGAGTAGTAAATTCCATTTTTAAGACTGAAATCACCCCCCCCCCCCCCCCCCCCAGAAATGTCAAGCAAGTTGCAATAGACCACAAACATGTATTTACATCAGTATAGGAGAGCTAAATTTGGTTGTCATCAGAATATAGGTGGTTAGCTGCCCATACACGCCCCGATACGGGCGTGCGTTGTGGGCTTAAATAGCACAGATCACATCACATTGCATTGCATGTGCATGCGTTGTACATGCAATGCGATGCACTGTGATGAGAACTAAGTACAAAAAGTATGTGCAAGCACATACTTTCTGTACTGTGCGATGAGGTGCCGCGGGAGTGCGCACCTCAGAGCAAGGAACGCACAGCCCGGCATCGCAGCGTGTATGGGCTGCTATAGACTAGAAAGAGCTGAGAAGGAGTGTGTGTGTGTTTATGAGTGTCTGCGAGTATGAGTGTATAATGGTGTTTGTGCCCCCATTGTAAGTGTAAACCCCCTAGAACCACAAGGAGAACTACAATCTCCAGCAGCTCTTGCGCATTCCAGCAGCCCCTGGGACTCCGGGAGTCCAGGATGCCACCAGAGAGCAATGGACAGGTAAGAGTAATTTTTTTTCTCACGTCACATGGTTTTCAGTGCTGAAAAACCAGCAACTACAGTATTTTTGTAAGTTGGATATCGCAGGTACAGCATGGGGAGCAAACATACCCGCAGTAATCCAAACTTGAGCACGAGGTAAGCCCAAGGTTTTTTACCTTGCACCTAATTGAATTCCTCCCTAAGAGTACGTTAGACATTCTAATACTTTGAAATGAATTTGTAACTCGCAGAGGTTATTTCAACTTCTTTTAACTATCTCCCCTTTCACACAGCGTCCATTACCTGGGTCATTGCTTAGTTGATGACCTATCAACCCGGGTCGAAGTGTGGTGTGAAACCACCATTTTTAAATTTCTCGGGTCCAGCAATCTGGTAGTCTGACCCAGGTTAAAAGAAGGTTAATCCAGGGTTGGACCAAGGTTGCTGTGCAGTGTGAATGGGTACCTGGGTCAAGCGACCCGGGCCCTATTCACACTATGGGGGAGCCAACACTTGGAGACATCATCAACACCAAGTGCTGCCTCCTCCTCTGCCCCCAATGACAAGCTGCCACTTCGTCCCCATCTGACGTCAGTGACCAGGCTTATTGCTGCGTCACTGTGGGGAGCCAAACATAGCAAATGCCAGGGTGCTTCAGGGATGGACCTGAGTCCAAATCCCGGGTATGACATTTTCACCGGCATATGCGATGTGAGGGGTTTTAGAGGTGTATTGAAACGTGCAATACATATATCTAGGGATGCCCACATTTTTTGTCAAAATACTGTTTCATCTTTAGTAACATTTTATGCTCTTTACCGCTGATAATTATATTGGACAACAGTTCCTTCTCTTTTTCACATTAAAGCCATCCAACATTATTTCTTTCTTGTATCAGAAGATCCTCTTCATACTGTTTTTTCATCTGATTTTTATGATCAATATCACTTTTGATGTCAAGTGATTTCAGGGTTTATATTTAAATATAAAAATTATATATTTTGACAAAAAAAATCAGGATTTAAAAAAAAAAAAAAATCTAGTAAATGTAACCGACAATATATGCATATTCATTCGTAAGAAGACATTTTTGTGCTTTGGTTCCTTTTTTTCCAAGATCCGAACACAAAGGAGTAAGACATTTTTGCACTGTGCATGTCTAATGTCTATTAATCTCAGTGATTTATTTTAATAAAAAAAAGTCTGTACAGAAACAGAATGAAAAACTGCAAAGTATTCACAATTTTACATTTAATCTTAAAAAAAGGTGACCAAATATTTAATTGGTTCTTTTATTGTTCTGAAGTGTTAATAGACATTTTCCCCATTGCTTCTTATCCACTCAACCACACAGAAACCCTTGAAGTTTAAGTTTTATGAAAGTCCATTTATGTTGAAGTTAAGAAGAACCCAAAAGGAAACATTATCATATCAGGAGCTAAGATGAATAATACCATTTCCATAAGAAGTGTACATTGCACAGAGTTTCCCTTAAACTGGATGATGGTTTTATTTGAAATTTTAGAACATTTACATACAGATTCCCTTCCTTTTAAATGCTAAATAATTTGTATTTGCTTTTGAAAAAATGTTTATTTCTGCTTCCTTATATTTTTTGACTACTATAGGTATAAATTTGCCCATGCTAGGAACAGAATTTCTAAGAGCGTAAATAGATGTTGCTCAATCATTTAGCCTGCATTTCATCCCTACAGTGGGATATTTTCACTAGATGTTTGGGGCTAAAATAATTTGCGACCCTTGTCTGCTTAAACACGGATATGGAAGTATCGGATAATTGTCTACTGATACACAAAATTAAACTTACTGAATCATTATAATCAAAAGCAGGTGAAAGAGAGGCATGGAAACAAAGACACACAAAAATCACAAAGCACATTTATATTAAGTAGTCAAAGATTTTTTTTTATAAATAATTCTGTCGATCCATTACACTTACCGTATAAATAAAATGCAGAAGTCTTAGTTACACAAATTTGCAAATACTGTATGTTCATATGCATTTAATATTTTGAGAGTTGCGATATTCAGTCATATGTTTTACATTATCTAGGTTGTGTTTTTAAATGGAAAGCTAATTTACCAGGGATTGAAGACTCTCACCCTGCATCATATGCAAGGTCCAAATCTAGGCATAGTCACATGCCCCCCCCCCCAGTTTACTGCTTAGCACTTCTAAAGTGCTAGAGAGTCTAGAGAGAGTCAACGCGGGGAAATTCGTCTCAGAGGCCAGGACAACTAACCGCAGAGGTGCGTTCATTCTCCCTTTCTCTTCTCTATCTACACCAAGAGAACAATGGATGTTCCTCGGTGGACACCTCTGTGAAGCTATTAAAATGTGCAGATGACACCACACTGATAGGTCTCATCAAAGAGGGCAACAAGTCTGCCTACAGGATGGAAATCAAGCAGCTGACCTCCTGGTGCAGCATGCATAATATACTGCTAAACAAAACAAAAATGGTTGACATGATCATTGGTTTCAGAAAGTCCCCACACTCTCTCCTCCCACTCGTTATCGAGGACAGCGTAGTAACTATGGTCCAATCCTTCCGATTCTTGTGCTCTACGATCGCCAAGGACCTAAAATGGGGACCTAATATCGGGAGTATAGCAGGACGCAGCGTGGGACGGCGAGCAGGAGGGTCTCCCCCGTATCTTCTTCCGGGGGGTCACAGAGTGCGAGACCCTATCTGACCGCTTCCTGTTCGGCGCTGCAGTAGCAGATGCGGCAGCATGGTGGGCTGTCTGTCTGCAGGCCCACTGAACTAAGCCGGGATTGTGTCTCCTCTCCAGCAGATGGATCACTGACTCCCTGCGTATAGTTGGTGCCAAGTGTGGCAAGTTTAAAGTGAGCAGCTGACCAGGGTCACCCCCCCTCAATATCGGCACATATAGCACGTGGGTATGGAAACAGAAAACACAGAGGGCTCTGTGAAACAGTACGGTGGACCCAGATACACCCCATAATACTATCTCCCGCAGTGGCAGGGCTGGGGGCACAAGTGGAAAAACTGCCACAGGGACCTAAGTTTGACCACGCTCTTAAGCTACTACTCTTTACCAGTGACCCATAGGAGAACATTGGTCCAAATACCAGATCTACAAACCGGTGCAGTATAATTTATTATTTGGTAGCTGCTAGACTGTGTCTTTATATGGTCAACCTTGTTGGTTGTGCTGCACCTAATTGACATCGAATACAGTGGTGTATTAGGAGCTGGAACCCTCAGTGGACCAGTCCATGTGGAAATAACTTTGTGGCCCCACATCTAAAAGCCTGGGTGTCACCTATAGTGAGCAAACAAGACTGTGTCGACATTATTGGGTAAACTGCGAACAGGCAACTCCAGCCCTTTTGTCTGCACACGGTGGCAAACCCATGGGTAACTGTCATTGGAAAGGCACCTTCAGCTGAAAACACTTAAACAGACCCTGGGCAGTATTGCTGTGCCCCTTCCTGGTCGATACTCTGTGTGTCAGCGAGTGTCTTGTTAAAATTAGACATTGGTACTAGGAAATCTTGTCGCACTATATCCGTGCCTGGTGCGAGATACTCAGACTATATAGATTGATACTGGGAAGCCCTGACTGAACATACAGAGTTTCACTGTTAGAGTGCAGTGGTCCACCCGGTGGTTAACTACCCCTGGAAGGCCCCGTCGAGTGGAGTACTAACCAGACTTTGGGTACCTCCCTTGCTTCTTTTTTATGACCTACCCTATGCACGATGTGCTAAACTGGGACACCGCTATTCCTCAATACCTGACCCATATCTACCCCCACTTTGGTCGGACGGCTCGAATGCACCTATAGCATAATCCAGGCAAAAGTGCACCTAATATTGCCCACCTATAACAGCGTGGTCAGAAATTACAAAGCTACTAATACCACTGATCTCTGATTACCCCCGCCGCTTTGTGTATGAAGATGGGTAAAACAGAAAACACCTCAGCGGCCGCCCGTTTAGAGAGGTACGCAAGGGCTCAAGAAGGGAATACTTTGCAAACTCCCACCACGACTCCACAGTCCACCCCCTCTAAAAGTAAAAGCCCGCCACCCATGCCAGAAATCACACTCCAGCAAGTACTAGAGGCAATAGGCACCTCTGAGCAGCGCCTCTCGGATCAAATAATGGGGGTACAAGTGGAAATCGCCTCTATTAAATCTGAGCTTAAAGTAACAGCAGAAAGAATCACTCAAGCTGAGGCACGGATCTCAGCACTTGAGGATGTCAACAACCAGTGGTTCAGTAAGGTAAACAAGATGTCCGCGCAAGTATCCGATATGAAGTCCAAAATGCTAGACGTCGAGGGCAGGCTAAGAAGGAATAACCTACGTTTTGTGGGCATACCGGAAAAAGAGGAGGGGGCCGATGCAGAAAAGTTTATTGTGGACTGGATGATTACAAAGGTCGGACAAGCTGCATTTTCCAAACACTTTGTAGTAGAACGTGCCCATAGAGTGCCCTCCCGACCATTGCCTCCTGGGTCTCCCCCACGGATGTTAATAGCAAAAATCCTGAAGATACTGTAGAGACACTATGCTGCGCCTGATTCGTAGTAATGGGCCACTGGAGCTCAATGGGGCCAGAATCTCAGTCTTTCCTGATTTTGCCCTCGAGGTGCAAAAAGAGAGGGCAAAGTATATGCCCGGAAAAAAATGGCTTAAGGAAAAAAACTTAAAATACTCAATGGTATTCCCTTCTAAACTCAGGGTGATCTATAACAATGAGACCGTTTTCTTCCAAACTCCACAAGAAGCAGCCAAGTGGCTGGACAATCATGTCCCAGGAGGGTGGCAACTGGCAGAGGGCTAGGCTGTTAAGAAATTATAATCATCATACCAGGGAACTCCCCCGTAAACTGGTGGCTTGTTACATTTTTTAGCCCCCAGGTTGCAGGTTGAAGCTTTTTTCTTCTTCTTTGTTTTTTTTTTCTCTTTTTTTCCTTTCATTTTTCCCCTTTTGGGGTGTGTCGGGGTTGTAGGTATGCCAAGAGCTAGGAGGTATACAGGGTGGGGGGAGGGAATATATGTTGTATGTAGTATAAGAGTTCTGCGTTGGCTCAATTTCCAACATAACCTGAATTGCAATGGCCCTGGCGGGGACGTGAAGGCGACATGACAGGGACTAATAGAGAGCGTGGGACGATTAAAATACTCACCTGGAATGTCCGGGGTTTAAATGAAAAAATAAAATGCTCGCTGGTCATGAACCAGGTGAGAAAGTACAGGGCTGATATTATCTCGCTCACAGAAACCTATTTGATTGGGGGGAAACAGATGGCGCTTAAGAAACCATGGATCGGTCATGCCTTTCATGCCCCCTTCACGTCCTCTTCCCGTGGGGTTTTTGTCTTAATTAAAAAATTTTTTAATTTACCTGTAACAGGATCAGTATAGATATGGGGGGGGTTATGTCTTCTTAGATTGCACTATCGAGGCTCAACAACTGATAATACTCTCAGTTTATATCCCGCCCCCTTCTTCTATAAGGTCCTGATAAAAGCAGTAGATTTTGCCGCCCTATCCCCGAATGTCCCGATCATATGTATGGGGGACTTCAATAACATCTTAGACCCACAGCTCGACTGGTGGAAAAGTAACCCCTCCCCCACAGCAGGTAACAACAAGGGCTTTGCCGATTTCATAAAGGACATAGGCTGGGTTGACCCATGGAGGGAGCTCAATCCAACAGCTCTTCAATATACGTGCTTCTCTACCTCCTATCATACATTCGCTAGACTGGACTATATGCTGGTCTCCAGGAGCCTCACCCCCCTGTCCAGAAGGTGGAACACAAATCATGGGGTATATCCGATCATTCTCTCATGTACCTGGAAATATTGGCAGAGAATGACTGGGGATGTAGCTTCTGGAGACTTAACCCCAATTGGCTACGAAGTCTAGAGGATAAAACTGATCTTGGGGCCCAATGGCAAGAATATTGGGCGCTGAATCAGGGCTCAACCACTGCACCCATAGTATGGGATGCCTTTAAGGCATATATGCGTGGCACATTTAGAAAAGGCATCGCAGAACTAAAAAGAGCAAGTAGGGAAGAAATACAGGAGAAAGAGATTATAGCATTATCTAGAGAAGAAGAATATATTGTAAATAAAACTGACCCCTCCTATCAAGCATGGCAGCAGGCGCAGAATAGCTGGCTGGACGCAGTTAAAAAAGAGAACGCCAAGATCATGACCCATAGGTCGCAAGCAAATTATGAAAACTCTGATAAATCGGGAAAATACCTAGCCTTTCTGGCTCGAGTAGAACAGCCCCTTAACACGATTAGTACAATTAAGAACGAGTCGGGGATACTAGTCAGCACCACCCCACTGATCGAGGATGCATTTAAAACTATTTTACACAGCTTTATGCAACCCGGTTAAAACATAATCCCCGAGAAATAGCAGATTATTTAAAAAACATTGAACTGCCAAATTTAAATCAGGATGCTAATACAGAATTGGATGCCCCCATAGACATCGAAGAGGTAAAAAAATGCCATTAATGAGCTGCCCAATGGGAAAGCCCCTGGACAAGACGGGATCCCAGCAGAAGTCTAAAAAAATACATAGAAATTCTAGCCCCTCTCCTACATGAGACCCAGTGTAGCTGTTTTGAGGCGGGCACCATACCAGATGCAATGATGGAGGCAAAAATTGTGGTGATCTTAAAACCAGATAAAAATCCTAAGGAGATGGACGCATATCGACCCATCTCGCTGATATCCTCGGAAGCCAAGATTTTAGCAAAAATCTTGGCCAACAGATTGAATCGACATATAACGAAATTAGTTCACCCGGACCAGTCGGGCTTCATGCCTGGAAAGTCCACCTCCATAAACCTGCGAAGAGTGTACAGCCATCTTCTGCTCATACAAAAGGGCAATAATGAACCATTAGATGCTATTAAAGCATTTGACGCCGTCGAATGGCCTTACCTATGGGCAGTACTACATGCCTTCGGGGTGGGCCATAATTTCATAAAGTGGATCCAGATGTTATACTCCAACCCTTCCGCCCGAGTGGCGGTAAACGGCTGGACGTCTCCGGCATTTCAACTCACCAGGGGTGCCCATTATCCCCTGCCCTGTTCGCACTGGCGATTGAGCCCCTTGCCTGTCTATTACGACAGCACCCCACAGCCTTCGGATTCATCCATGGCGAACTGCGGGACACGGTCTCACTGTATGCCGATGATCTTTTAATATATATGTCGGACTATAATTCTTCACTACCGATGGTCTTAAAGTTAATCTAGGAATTCTGAGATTTCGCCGGATTCAGAATCAACTGGTCAAAATCCATTATTTTCCCGGCAAGTACTGCGATGAACTACTTGACAGCGGTGGCCCATCCATTGCAATGGGCTACATCTTTAAAATACTTAGGAGTTATTGTGTCCCGGGATCCAAAGGATTATGTACACCTGAATATTCACCCCTTGACTGACTGGTTGAGGAAAAAAATAAAATCCTGGAGGAAACTGCCATTGATAGTATCAGGCAGGATAAACCTGGTCAAGATGGCAGTCCTTCCAAGATTTTTATATGCAATCCAACACTCACCAATCTACCTCCCCAAATCAATGTTTAGGAAACTAAACAGTATAATCTCCTCATTCATCTGGAACGGGGCTCGACCCAAAATTCAGTTAAATAATTTAATGAGGCTGAAGGGGGAGGGTGGATTGGGTTTACCAGATATAAGAAGGTACTACATAGCTGCCCAGTTAACACAATTAAGTGTATGGCTGGACCAGAAGGCACATGGCAATGATATGGCCATTGCCCTGGTGAACTCATCAACCCCAGTTAAAACACTGCAATATAGGGTCCTACAGGGAACCAAACTGGCCTGAGATCCTCCACTCCTGGTTCAATCTATTAAGATATGGCGCGAAGCAAACCAAATGATGGAAATTGACTTTATAGATCAGGAATATCCAGTGGAAGCTTTATTATTAGATCGAGAACTTAAACAACCCCAAGTTAAGGAAGCATGGCACCCATACACGGTGACCACTCTCTCACAGATGTATAATACAACGGGCCTCAAATCCTTTACTCAGTTAAAGGAGGAGTTTGGGCTACCGTATACATACTTCTTTCGCTTCCTACAGCTAAGGAGCATTTCCCAGGTCAATTTCCATCCTTTGGTAATTCTCCGATTAAGTTAATACTGAGATCGGACAACAGAAATAAATTAGTGTCTAGATTATATCGCACCCTGGGCAAAAAGAAATATGAGGATGGCCTGAGCGTGCTGAGGGAGAAATGGGAGGTAGATCTTGGGACCCTGAGGGATGAAAAATGGATAGTGGCAAAAACAATGGCGGCGAAAGCCACAAATGCCCTACGCACCCAACAGATACAATTTTATATCCTTCATAGGGCATACATGCCTGCTACAATACTCTCCGTTCCCGGGCAGAGCATCTGCCACTTGCCCGAAGTGTGGGCTCCTCCCGGGTACCTTTATACATCTGTTGTGGGAATGCGGGGTAATAGCAGAATTCTGGGGCAGAGTTATTCAAACAATCGCCGATACTGGCTTCTCGAAGGAAGCCTTCTCTGCTAAGTGTTGTCTATTGGGGATAGTGGGATATAGAATCCTGGGAAACAAAAGAGTGTATATAAACAATATTTTCTCTCTGGCGAAAGTAATAATCGGCAGGACATGGATGTCCAATAAGGCCCCTGAATTTAATAGCTGGACATCATTGGTTAACTACACCTACAGACAAGAAACACCCATATATATAAAACAAAATGCCAGAGCCAGATTCGATCTGACCTGGCATTATTGGGTAAAATCCACTTTTTTTCAGGGCACAAAGCATGATAAATAAGAAATAGGTGTCATATTAACGACATACATTAAACCCGATATTTCTAGTAATTTTTTGTTTAGATAGAAAAAAAATTACTTATATAACAATGGCAAGGGCATAAGGTTGAATTGGTAAACGCCATGACGCCATCAAGAACACCAACACTTGCACATTAATAAGCACCGTAGTCCTCACTAGATACATAAATATAAAAAAAAATTGAGTATATAAGATAAAGAAAAATAGAGGTGCACAATATAAACAAGATAATTTAGCAATTGCATGATACTGTTGATGAGATAACAAATGAGATGTATAAACGCCCATTTGGCAACAACAAGTCACTTCACCTGCACCACTTACGCCGCGATAACAGCCACACCATTCACGTAAGTCTGAGGTGTATATTTCCTCTTAGCTTACTAGGGGACCCCTAATACCCAGGAATAAAATAGGAAATAAGTTAATGCCAACCAAATACTACCCCCTGAGGGATACTAGCGGACCATTTACCTGGGACCATGTCTTGGCCAGGAACCAGGCCTCATCTAGGGAATTAAAAGTAACCTACGGCCTGTCTTCCACGCATCCATAGAGCAAACATAGACTACCCTGGGCCATCCCAACAAGAGGTAGCAGTTCTCCCCTGTTAAGCTCCAAGAGTGTTTTCTATTTCACCCAGACATAGCCCCGGAATATATAACAGAGGGCTTTGGGTTACCCCCAATCATCTCATCCCTCCGTATAGCAGGGGCAGTTGAACAGAGCAGTCCTGAAATAAATACTATGATGAACTGTACCACTGTATGTCTGTACGTCTGTATGTCTATGTACTTTTTCTTTCTGTACTTGTATAAATACCAAAATAAAGATTTAAATATAAAAAAAAAGAACGAAGTACAATAACATACTGTATCTATTTTTATTTATTTATTTATTTATTTACAGTTTCTTATATAGCGCAGCAGATTCCTTTGCGCTTTACAATGGTAGACAGTGATAAAACAAACTGGGTAACAACAGACAGACTTGGAGGTTAGAAGGCCCTGCTGCAAGCTTACAATCTATAGGGATATAGGAGGAAATCAGTCATAGTACGAGATTTACGCCATTGGAGTTCTACTTTGCGTGACTGATTTCGTAGTTGTCTTGTTGTTTTGGAGTGCAACGGTTGGCATCTAAGCCTACGTGGGGTGTAATGGGTAGCTGAAGCCACTTCATCAAGGGCTGTTTCAAGAGTCTGGTAGAGGTGGGAAACAGCAGAGTCAGGAGAGGTAAATGTAGAAATTAGTGAGAGCTGTTGTTGCTGGGAGGTGAAAAGTTGTGGAAAATTAATAGCATTAGTATTTCTGCGGGTTAAAATAGGCATGCATGATTTCTGTGTCAGTGTGCTTGGGGTAATGGAGGAGAGCGAGAGGGTAATTAGATTGTGATCAGAGAGAGGGAAGGGAGTGTTAGTAAAATCAGAGACTGAGCAAAGCCTGTTGAAAAAAAAAGGTCAAGGCAGTGGCCTTCCTCATGAGTAGAGGCGTTGGACCACTGGGAAAGGCAGAGAGAGGAGGATAGACAGAGCAGTTTGGAAGCATGCAAAGATGGTGGACTGTCAATATCAATATTGAAGTCACCCAGGGTGATAGTGGAGATGTCAGA